>NC_073389.1:43717704-44317704 GCF_028641065.1 Leucoraja erinaceus
CAGTCACCAGATCACACAGATTCAAAGTGATTGGGAAATGAATCAGATCTCAGATGAAATACTCTTTCACAATACAGGATTGCAATCTAGAACCTGAAAGAGTGATGATTTAATAGTAACTATCAATGATGAATTAGATAGAAAGAGATTACAGGTCTAAGAAGGAAGAAAGGCTAAGGAGTGCAAATAATGCAACAGCTCTATCAAAGAGGCAGCCCAGGATCAATGAGCTGAACACCCTCTTTAAGAACATTATCTATAATTCTGTCAAAAGAAATAATTTATATCGGTATTGATTTTTTTTTTTTTGTCCTGTGATTAAGTCTAGGCACTTTTTGTTTTATTGAGCAAGCTTAAGGAAATGTCAACTAATTGGTTTACTCATACCTCAGGTGCGTAATGTAACTGTCCCTTCATCCACTGTGCTGCTGGATCTCAAACCGTGGACCACATACTGCCTGAAAATTCGGGCCTCTCTATTGGACCATATAAAGCAAGGGCTGACCAGCCCAATGTATTGTTCTGCTGTCACTGCTGATGGTGAGATGGTTGAATTCACTTAAATCTTAATTTATTAAATTAGGAATTAATAAATAAGTTATAATGCTATTTTAAAAAATGATATATGGGCAGAATTATATCCCTGCTCTATTTCAAATTAGGAGTTAATGAATAAGTTATAATGCTATTTAAAAAATGATATGTGGGCAGAATTATGCCCCTGTTATTTCGCTCCATTGTGAAACAGAACGTCAAATTCTAATAAGTGATGTGAATGGGCATTTCACAATTTTATGCACATTTTAATTTACTGTTGCCTTTATCTTCTTTAACATTTCCTCTGTGGTGAGAATTCCAGATTTCCTCCAGTGACTCGCAAAACAAACCTATGCTCCGGGGATGACCCATGCTTAATACCTGATTGGGGCACCTCATTGTTAGACATGTTTGCTTTCGATAAGACATTGATCCAAGGCCCCTGTTTCACCAAAGATCCCATGGCACTCTTTCAAAGACTTGTTCTTTCTTGTGACTTTAGCATATGGTAAAACTATTCATTCTTGGGAAGTGGGTTGGAAGGAACTACAGACGCTGGTTTACACCGAAGATAGACACAAAATGCTGGAGTAACTCAGCGGGACAGGCAGCATCTCTGGAGAGACGGAATGGGTGACGTTTCATAGACATAGAAAATAGATGCAGGAATAGGCCATTCGGCCCTTCGAGCCAGCATAGCCATTCAATATGATCATGGCTGATCGTCCAAAATCAGTGCCACGTTCCAACTTTTTCCCCCATATCCCATTGTTTCCCTTAACCCTAAGAGCTAAATCTAATCTAACTCTAGAAAACTGAAGAAGGGTCTCTACCCAAAACGTGGCCCATTCCTTCTCTCCAGCGATGCTGCCTGTCCTGCTGAGTTAATCCAGCATTTTGTGTCCATCTTGGGAAGTGGGTGTCCACCTCACCTCTGTGTGATGACTACATCTCACACGTATCTAAATTAACCTCTCAGCCATTTCATGGCCCACCTAGCCAGCTAATCAAAATCCCGCTGAAATTCTTGATTATCTTCACTGTCAACAGAGCCACCTATTTTTGTACCATCTACTAATCCTGCTTTTCTAATCATGCCTTGTACGTTCTCAAAAAAATGCTTATTGCCCTTAGTGTTATTAAATGCATCAACATTATTTTTCTGTTATGACTATTTTTCCACAGCATTTCTGGTGCTGTGCCCCATTTGTATCTCTGCATTAAAGTAGGCTTGGTACTTAAGGTGGCTTCTGAAAATAATCCACACCCTCATATTAATATAACAGATTTGAACTATGTTGATTAATTCTATATTTGGTTCTGGAAATGTAAGAATAGAGAACATTTATAAATATTGGTACAAAGAAAGGTATTAATCCTTCTGTCTCTACAATAGTATTAGATAATATCATAATAGACAATAGGTGCAGGAGTAGGCCATTTGGCCTTTCGACCCAGCACCTCCATTCACTGTGATAATGGCTGATCATCCACAATCAGTACCCCGTTCTTGCCTTCTCCCCATATCCCTTCACTTCGCTATCTTTAAGAGCTCTATCTAACTCTCTCTTGAAAGCATCCAGAGAATCGGCCTCCATTGCCTTCTGAGGCAGAGAATTCCACAGATTCACAACTCTCTGGATGAAAAGGTTTTTCCTTTGCAAAAATCTAAACATTGTTAATGTAATTCCTAGCCATTTTATGTCTGGTAAATGTTAGTTTAACGACTGCACTGCACACAACGCTACTTAACACCATATTCATGACTAAAAGTTTTAACTTCCCTTGTGTTAGTGCCATCCCAAACTTTACTCAATTTTATTTTCCCCTGTATTTAATGATTTGGATTCTCACTTTGGATTTCTCATGCCAGTGTCACTCTTTAACTCGGAGTATTTATCTTGGGTTTCTCTGTGTACCGTTTATCAGGAGGTGAGAATGCAATATCTAATACAGTAGATAGCTTGTCCCCTCATATTCGTGCCTTACCTGTGAATTGTGCGATACGTATGTCACTATGTGACCTAATTAATGAGCTGAATTTCTGGAGTTGAGCAGGTGCTCCATTGAAAATCCACAACCTATTGTTTTTGTTGCTGCACTAATTTTTATAATCTGTGGCTCATTTAAAAAAAAAATTCTTCTGATGTATCCATTGTCGTTATTGCCTTTCTAACTATTCAGACAATAATTGACAGTATTAATATTTAAACTATGGGTGCATATGTGTGGTTGCTAATCTGACATTCAGCACAGTGTGTTTGGGCAGCTCTCAAATCTGAACCATGCAGAATAGTAATGAATTAGTTACCTACCCATTTACGGATGAACCTGTGATAGCGTCAGATTGATGCCAGTAATGAAACAATTCTGAGGGACTATTAATCTCGCTGCATCCCTGTGATCAGCTCCTAAGTTATGGAGTTACGAGGTCTAAGTGCTGATGCTAGTCCTGATGACGTGTTGCAATTTTGCGCAGGGCTGATGTAATGTGTCGTGTCTCAGTCCCCCATTAACATGCTTTTTTTTAATTGATAGCTAAAAGAAGAGCGATAGAAGTTGTCCAGGTCCTTTTCATAGCATTGTTTGCAGTTTTGGTGATAACGATGGGATGTTTTTTCTTCGTGAGCTATGTGCGCAAAGTAGTCAAGCACCTAACGTATCCATCCTACAGTCTCCCGAATCATATAAAAGAGGTTTGACTACTTTTATTTTAAATCTCAATGGCTTATATTTCAGTTAAGAATGAAGGTCTTAAATTTGGCTGATAATGTTAAATACTGATGAATGTCAAGTTTTATTGATAAATGAACAGGATTACTCGCAAGGCAGTTCATGTCCTTAAATCTTACTCTAACTCAAGCTATAGAGTTGTTGCCAAGCATTTTCAATAAGAAAACATTAAATTGTGGATGAACCCAGTTTAGTTTAGTTTAGGGATACTGCATAGAAACGGGCCCTCTGCACAACTTGCTCTTGCCAACCAATGTGCCCCATCTATACTAGTCCCACCTACCTGCATTTGGTACATATCCCTCTAAACCTTTCATATTCATGTACCAGTAAACATGTCTTTTAAATGGTTTCATAGTCCCTGCCCAACTACCTCCTCTGGCAGCTTGTTCCACATACTCACCACCATCTTTGTGAAAAGGTTGTCCCTCGGGTTCCAATTAACTCTTGTTAGAAGACGCTCTGCCTTTCTGTACACCCCATAAGATCACCCCTCGGCCTCCTGCGATCCAATGAATAAAGTTCAAGCCTGCCCAACTTCTCCCTATAGCTCAGGCCCTCAGGTCCTGGCAACACCCCCTTAAATCTTCTCTGCACTCTTTCCAGCTTAATGACATCCTTCCTATAGCAGGATGACCAAAACTGAATGCAATACTCCAAATGCGATCACACCAATGTCTTGTACAACTGTAACATAACATCTCAACTTCTATACCTTGACTGATAAAGGCCAATGTGCCAAAAGCTTTCTTCACCATCTTATTTACCTGTGATGCTACTATGTACCTGCACTCCTAGATCCTTCTGCTCAACATCACTCCCCAAGGCCCTGCAATTCACTGTGAAGATCCTGCCTTGGTTTGACTTCGCAAAATGCAACTCCTCACACTTATTTGCATTATCTGCGTTAAACTGCATTAACCTTTCCTCGGGCCACTTACCCAACTAATTGCTGTGATTTTTGACAACCATCTTTGCAGTCTGATACCATTCACTTTGGTATCATCTGCAAACTTATTAATCACTCCTACATTCTCATCCAAATCATTGATATAAACCACAAATAGCAATGGGCCCAGCACTGATCCCCGAGGCATAACACTAGTCACAGGCATCCAATCTGAAAAACATTTCCCCATCACACTCTACTTCCTGCCATGAAGCCAATTTACTATTCTGTCAGATAGCTCTCCCTGGATCCCCACGCGATCTAACCTTCCAGAGCATGTGGAACTTTGTCAAATACTTTGCAAAAATTCATATAGACATCATCTGTGCCTTTGCCCTCATCAACCTTTTTGATTTTTCAAAAAGCTCAGATTCAGAAGACACTATCACCCATGTACAAAGCCATCCTGACTATCCCTAATCAGCCCATGTGTATTCAAATGTATATATATATCTCTTATCCTCAGAATTCTCTCCAGTAAATGCCTACCACAGATGTTGAGCTCACTGGTCAACAGGTCTCAGGCTTTTCCTTTCAGCCCTCCTTAAATAAGAGACCCAACGTTAGCCACTCTTCAGTCTGTGACTAATGATGATTCACACATAGCAGCCAGAGTGCTTGCAATTTCTTCCCTAGCTTCCCACAGTAACCTGGGATATATATGATCAGCCCCAGGAGATTTATCTACCTTTATGCGCTTTAACATGTCCAGCGCCGCCTCGACTGGAATGCAGACTGTCCTCACAACATCTCCATCAACTGTCCCAAGTTCCTCAGTCTTCATTCACACCCAAGATTCGAGCCCAAGCCAGGTGACTTGCTATATGCTGGTCTTAGAAGGGGAGCCGCAATCACACATTACAATCGCTCCACTCCTTTACCCCACAGACACAGAAGGGTTGGGTGAATATAATATAATAAAAAGAGTATGACATTCAGACTCTGGTGTCGGCGGCGCCACTTAATAAAATCACATCTGGTCTTTTACCTCATCATCATCTTCCTGTTCGAACTCCCGATCCCTTGATTCCTGCGATATCCAAACATTTTTGAATTGCACTATTGTTAAGCTGCAAGCATTAGATTATGGCTGGGCATCTACACTGAGGCTTTCAATTGACAAAGTGCAGTGGCTATATGTTAAAACTGAAAATTACAGCCACGTTGTCTAGGCTGGTAGATCCTGCAAATAAAATTAGTTGGGAGAAAGTTTATTTAAACTAGCAGTCCAAAAATAAATTGCTATATATACTAAACAAGTGTCATTAATTGTGTTTCTTTTACAGTACTTGACTGAACCATCCCAACAGCCTGCATTTCCAGTGGTACATAAAAATGATCTTCAGGAGGATCACTGGGACAAGCTTTCCATTGTGTCACAAACAGAAATTACATCAGTGCTACTAAATTCAACTAAAGCGAATAAAACAAAGGTGGACCAAAACCCCACTGAGTCTGTCGTGGAGATTCCTAATGAAGATGATGATCTGCAAAGCAGTCAATCAAGTGATTCTGGACATTATTCAAATGGTACACAGGATTCTTCCCATGGAAATCCACAAAGCATAGATGACACATCTAAATCGTAGGATTGAAAAATGTTTGGCGGAATATCATGAACATTCCCTTTGCTTCCTGAAGTTGACTTTGTGATGCACTAGGTGTACACACATGCATTAAAGGAATTAGAACTGAGTACTGTTGGATTCTACAATATTTTCATTGCATAGCAAAGTGCATTTATGAATTGACATAAGTACCATCAGACAGCTAACATTTTGAATAGTTGGATGTGCACAGCCAAGTCCCTGATGAATTTTCTGTATGAAAGTATTTGCCTTCAAGATGGTTATTTTGTCGCAGAGAAAGACTTGACAGAATCTAATTTAGTTCTCTTCAAACAGGAAATATTGGACAAACAATAGCTCTGTTAATGTGACAATTCAACTTGTTCAACTTTAATGTAAATTCAACTTGAATGTAAATTGGTTTGCTCAATGGTACTGTGCACTTTAAAATTCCTTTGTGTGCGGTTTTGTACAGTGCAATTCAATATAACAAGAAGAAAGTGACTCCACTTTTGACAAGCAACGTCTTGTATTTGACTTTAAGGAGACTGTGCCCATGCACAAGGGTTCATTTGGTCTTCTGTATATATCCTGTGATTATATGATTGTGGAGAAGTATATTCAACAACATTGATACTGTTGGTGTTAGTTCCTGATCATAATGGTTAAATGGTGGTTTTCGAACGACCCGGACTGAAATGGCAAATGTTCTTCATAGTTGTGTCATAGAGACAATAATCAGTATGATCATTAATAATTGTCTTGGCCATCAGGAAGAGAATATTTTGTTGTATACTTGGCCTTGTTGGGTAAGTTCTGTTGTGATCTACAGAATTTTTATTACTACAACTTTGTGAAGCAGCAGTAATTCAGTCGTAACAAAGCCAACCCCCAACTTTCCACGTTTCCATGTAAGAAAAGAGCTGCAAGTGGTTTTGCCACTTGGTGGAATCTGATATAATGGGATTGCGCAGGTTCCCCGTACATATAAACAAGCCAGGTAACGATTTGTCATCACCCAAATTACCTGGATTAATGATTTACAGAGGTATCTGTTAACAGGAAATAGACTTGTATCTTTTATTAATTTGTAAAATGACACAACGATTAAAGTAATGAATGACCTTTGGCAGATCGTTACCTGGCTTGTTTATGATATGTACGGGGAACCTGCGCAGTCCCATAATATCAGATTCCACCAAGTGGCAAAACCACTTATTATGCTGTTAACTTGTCAATGTTCCAGATGGTTTATTGATTATATGATGCATAGATTAATTTTGTGTTGATACTTGCAAACATCTTTAGTTTTACTATTTCTGTTTTGTGTGAGCTGTGCAAAATACAGTCTTGTTTTTATGAATGTGAAATTAGCTTTGAAATTGAAAATAAAATGCTTTTCTATACATTGTTATAGAAAATTTAAATTTTTTGTTGGATCTTGTGTTGGGTGGATTGGGATTTTATATTAATGACGTTTGTCAAAAGCAATCGAGCTGGAACAATAAAGTGGCATTATTTCTAGAACATTTATTTTCCCAATATTTAATAGGAAGTATTACACCTGGATGTTAAGAGTTACTAGACCATTTAAGTGTTTCCAGCCATTGTGTTGGTGATCTTAACCTAAATTAATCATTTCAGCCTTTTCTGTGAGAAACTGCTTCCACTTCTTTAGTACACTTCCCAGAGTAGTACCATTCATTGCCCAGCTCCTGTCGATTTTAGATTTTCCAAAATTCAACATTTCACTATGGCCGACCTTAATCCCTTTTCCTGTAATCTGCTGCTATCCATCTTGTCCCGTTATATCCAGGTCTATTAGCCAGTGTTCTGAATGAATTCAGTGGTGGGTTCAACAGCCTTCCTGCACAAAGATTTAACATCCTCTGTTCATCTGTACCAAAAAGTCTACCCGTTTTTCCAAGATTGTGATATCTGGTTCCCTTTGTGGGGAAATGTCTTCACTGTATCCATCCTGGCAAGAGGCCTATAAGAATGTTGCAAGCTTCAATGAGATCGCCTCTCATTCAGCGTACAGACAATATCTACACAGTCTCTCCCCAGGAACCAGTCTCATATTTTCATCAAAGTTAGACACAAAATGCTGGAGTAACTCTTTGACAGGTAGCATCTCTGGAGAGAAGGAATTGGGTGAGATACTGTCCCACTGAGTTACTCCAGCACTTTGTGTCTACCTTCGATTTAAACCAACATCTGCAGTTCTTTCCTACACATCATATTTTCATCAGACTGGCAGGCAGGTGTATCTTTCCAAGACGACTAAAAGTGTGCAAAATATTCCATGGGCAGACTAACATAAACCATATACAATTACTGTAACTCATCTTTGAGAGATGGTGTCTGTTATGAAGGTAACCTTCTTCAGACTGAAAGATAAGAGTTTGGGAGGTGGGGGAATTGGAGGTGAGTAAAGGCCAGAACAAATCAGGGCCTGGATATTACGTTCCTATGTCGGCACAGGAATGAAGAAATATATTGGGCTTTGATGGGCTGCTATGTAGATTCATCAGTTTAGTTATGTGTCCAGGAAAGTAGAATTAAGGTGAAAATAAACTTGAATAAGGTTGATTTAATTATGATATCAAGAATTTGATAGAGAATGAAAAACCTTTTCTTGACCAGCATTAAAGCTAATCTATTCATTAGTCTGAAATATGACGCATTGTTTTCATACAAAACAATCGATATCTAGAATTCGCTTGACACTAGGTAATGAATGGTAGACAATTTTCTCCAGTTCCACAAAATAAATTTCTTTCACAAGATTTGCTAACAGAGAACTTTGCCACAAGAAAATATAACACAGGGTTTATTTCATAAATATTCTCATCGGAAAAATTTTAGTCAAGCTGTTACTTATAATAGTGGCATTCTTTCTTAAGTCATCTAAAAAGGTTGGAGCAAACATTCTGGGTCAATAATGCTTTTAGCACAGTTAAAATTTTAAATGATACAACAGGCATTAATTTCTTCAAATATAAAATGATACAACAGGCATTAATTTTGCCTAAATCTAAAATGTACAATGTTTAAGGATGCAGATCTCTTTTTTCCTTTAAAATATAGGGTAACAATAATAACGCATCAGACATATAATCCAGGTTTTCTTCAATGAACTCAATTAGAAGTCATATTACAGTTCTCAGCCCAATCAGTGCATCATTCTCTGTTAATATAACTCATGACAATTATTAAGAGTGCAGGTAACATATTACAAAATTAAGGCCCAGAAATTCATCCCTCGAAAATAGCACAAAATGTGCTGCATTGTACAATTCATTCCATTTATTCCATTGGAATCATTTGTACAATTTTGAGGGAAATCTAATATGCTGACTGTACAATACATAATGTTTTCTCCCCAACATCATGGGATGAATTTCTAAGCAGAGATGTTAATAAAATAAAAAGATGAGTTTTTCAAGGATTATTTTAAATATGGATCGTATCACTAAAATTACTTAAATTACAATTTGGCCAAAAGTACAAAGCAATGTGTATCTGTAGCTTTTGTTTAAGTGTAGAATATCCTGAGTCATCTCAGTGTTGATACGGAGCAGCTTTTATGCCCAAAGTTCCTCTGTTCTCCCAAATTTATAGATCAGGCTGCTGCAAAAACAAAACAAGACACGATGTTTAATAGATTGCTAAAATCATGATTTATTCACGTCTAACAAGACAAAATATAACTGCATCAACCAATTAAAAATGTTGGCCACAATAATAATGTGATGTCACACAAAGATGTGGGGTAGATCTCCAGCATTAGCAGGATAATTTCCATTTTTGATGGGCAAATCGCATTGTTTCACAAAACTGTCTAGCACATAAAACTTAAGGAAAATGGTACAAACTGGACAGTCTTAGGTTAATAGTGGTTTCTGTAAACTCATCTATAATCTAATGATTATTTACACAATGTTGAAGATCAAACATGAATACTAGCTGCTGGTACTTTGCCAGATCTGGCAGATCCTATCAATAGTCAGCAGTTTTGGGATGATTATTCAAATGTTCCACATTCAAGCATGCTTCCTTTGAGATGTCAGGTAAAGTCTGGTCCAGGTGAACCAGATGGCACATTTCCATTTGTGAAAAGTCCACCTACTTCTCAAAAGTACTTAATTTTCTACGAAGTGCTTTGATTTATCTGGAAGGAATGAAAAAGCCACCTACAAAAATGCTAATTTGTTCATTTGAAAGATAAAATGATATAAATGACAAGGAAAAGTGAAGGGGAATGATCATTGAATCGGTTTTATAGCATAGAAACAGGACCTTCAGCCCAGCTCATCCATGTTGACCAAGATGCTTGTTGGAGTCAGTCCAATTTCCCTGCATTTGGCCCAGATCTCTTTAAACCTTTCCTATCCATACATCCGTCCAAATATATTTTAAATTCTGCCATTGTTCCTGCCTTAACCTCATGCTCATGCAATTTGTTATTTTGGCCTTAAATAAATAATAGGAACCTAAGCTTAACGTTCTGACAAGCCATGCAGTAGCTGCATTTTCCAAATGAATTTGCTTACCTAAAAAATATCAGTGCATTCTGAAAGAACACAGCCAGGCCTGGATACACATCATTCTCTGTAAAAAAAAAATGAACAGAAAATTAACAAAAGAACATTACATTTAATGCACATTGGTGGTAGTGTCCCAATGAGTGAGGAAAGTGCAAAGTCAACTTATCCTGCAGCTGGCATCTTAAACATAGTGTTGATAATCATTAGATTATATACGAGTTTACAGAAAGCATCATTAAATTGTGATGAAAAAGGCTTTTTGGCCTTCATCAGTCAGAGTATTAAGTATGGAAGTTGGGAGGCCATGTTGCAGTTGTATAAGACGTTGGTGAGACCGCATTTGGAGTATTGTGTTCAGTTCTGGGCACCTTGTTATAGGAAAGATGATTCTCAAGCTGGAAAGGTTACAGAGAAGATTTCAAAGATGTTGCTAAGACTAGAGGGTCTGAGCTATAGGGAGAGGTCGAGTAGGTTGGGACTCAATTCCCTGGAGCGCAGGATGATGAAGGGCATTCTAATAGAGGTGTATAAAATCATGAGAGGAGTAGATCGGGTAGATGCACAGAGTCACTTACCCAGAGTAGGTGAATCAAGGACTAGAGGACATAGGTTTAAGGTGAAAGATACAAGTTTTAACAGGAATCCGAGAGATTTTTCACACTAAGGGTGCTGGGTGTATGGAACAAGCTGCCAGAGGAGATAGTCGAGGCTGGGACTATCCCAACGTTTAAGAAATAGTTAGACATGTACATGGATAGGACAGATATGGACCAAATGCAGGCAGGTGAGACTAGTGTAGCTGGGCATGTTGGCCGGTGTGGGCAAGTTGGACCGAAGGGCCTGTTTCTACGCCGTATCACTCTATGACTAACGCTTTTCTGGTTTGTAACATCTCCCTTAAGTTTTCTTTGAGCAACACAGTTTTGTGAAACAAGGACACTAGCCAATCACCGTATAAAACAGTAATCATCAAGCTGGTGCTGGAGATCTAACCCACATCTTTGTGTGGCTTATTATTACTGTGGCCAACATTTTTTAATTGCTCGATGCAGTTATGACAATGTTTTCTCTTATTAAATGTGAATTCACTTTTTTTGGATTAAAATCATGAATATAGAAGGCCCGCACTGACCTTAAGAATGTTTTTCCCAAAAGGTTAAAAAAAGTATTGCATTTTATCAATGATTGATTTTTGTGTTTTTGACCTAGAATTTTGGAAAGATTTTAGAGTAATGCATTTGTAATGTAAAATGCAACATGTCAGCCAGGATTCAGTTCTTCTCCTCCCACCCACCGTCGCTGAATGCAAATGGGTGGTGTGCCATATTTTGGCCCCTTCTAGTGATGTGTTTAGTTTAATTTGTGAAAGAATATACGAGGAGTGGATGCCATTGAAGCAACTCACTCACAGCCATTCAGATTATAAATCATCTTACCGTGAGATTTGTGTTATTTAGACTCATCTCATGATTGGTCTAAATAACACAACACAGGATCTTTAGACCCATCCTCTGACATGGCATGGAACATGAACTGTTGCCCATGATCCTTAACGGAGACAAATTAAATTACCCAGATGGTGCTCCTTGCCCACCTATAACTACTGACGACCACGATTGATAGTCCCAAAGTTATACTGAGAGCAAATGAGCAAAGATAAGAATGTAACATGCTACAATGGGGCAGCAGGAGAAGACGTATTAAAGTGCCATGAAGGTTAACGCCACCATCTTTAAACAACTTACTGAAATCATTGGGAGAATAATTTGTCGCCAAGAGAGGATGTGATCAAATGCTTGGAATAGCATTATATTGCCATTGCTGCTAGATTAATGCAGATAGCAGGTTAGGATCAATAAATAACGCAGTTGTGCATCCATATAGGGACATTGCAGCCAAGGGGTTTGACTAGGAGATCTTTAGTGAAGGGCCTTTTGCTTTCCCTTTTTAATGATAAACCCCTAACAGTCCATGGCAACCCTCAGATAGATTTCTGTCCAGAGGCTGACAGGTGCAAAGGAGGATATTAGGGATTGTTAGACACAGGGCATCCTAAGAATTGCAATATGTGGATATAGATTAATACGAATGAGAACCAATTTCCAATAAATAAAATGTTTAAAGTTCAAAGGAAATGCAACACATTGTAGTATTAAGGAAGATGAATCAGTAAATACATTTCAGACTGTGGGATTAAAATAATTCTTTGACTGTGTCTGTCAGGTTTAGAGGGATATAGGACGTAGGGAAATGGGGCCTGCTTAGGCATAGGCAAGTTGGGCCGAAGGATCTGTTACTATGCTGTATGACTCTGCTTGATGTGCTAAATGACAAAACAAATCTAGCCTGGAATCTACCTTGATTTCTATCACAATTTTGCAAAATATGAATAACTGAAGATTTCAGATGATAGATACAAAATGCTGGAGTAAATCAGTTGGTCAGGCATGCCTGGAGAACATGGATAGATGATGTTTTGGATCAGAACCCTTCTTCTACATAAAAGTTTCTGATACCTAGTTTTGATGTCAGCCTATTAATAAACCCTCAGTGTCTAGAGTTTGGCCAATATATCCAAGAATATTCAAGGTCATGTCAGTTTACCAACCGTATCATATGAGCGACCTTCTGCTGTGAGCCAGTTGCTTGTACTCTGTAGACAGTATTGTTTGTTTACAAAGCTATCCTTTTAATTTCACAACTGATTACTAGTTGTTGTTTACAAAGAATCATAGAATCATACAGCACGGAAACACGCCCATCCACCCAACTTGACCAATATGCCTCATATACGCTAGTCCCACCTGCCTGCATTTGGTCCATATCCCTCTAGACATTTCCGATTCATGTACCTGCCCAGATGTATTTTAAAGTAGCTACTAGGTGAGATATTTATGTACTATGAGAGTCAACATTAATTATGGGTGAAACACAAAGTGCTGGAGGAACAGTGCTGGGGAGCATCAGTGGAAGGAAGGGACAAGTGATGTTTTGGGTTGGGACCTTCCTTAAGACCAGAAGGGTTCCAACCAGAAACATTGTGTGTGCAAGTCTGAAGAAGGGCCCAGACACAAAAATATTGAAGTGAACTATGCTTTTGAAACTGTACTGGATCACCTGCTGTTAGCTTTGCTCTTAAGGGTATAAAATCTCAATGTACTTTGAGTTTAGGGAGATTCTACTGAGAGTGTCTCCATGAGAATCCCCACTTGTCATGATGAATTAAGGTTTTTAATATCTGCCAGCTTCAGTCTCTTATTCACATTTGACACAGTTGAACCAACCTTCCTATTTTGTCCTTGTGCCAAAAACAACAAAACAATTGCTCCTGTTCATCCATCCACTGAAGACCATGGCATTATAGAGGATAAACTCCTTATACTAATACCCAAGCGAATGGGGCACATTAAATCTACCAAATTATCGATATCATACTCCTTAATGCTTTTGACATGCAATAAATCTGTTGACATGGCAATTTAAAGCAAATCAAAATAAAACTGCACACACTATGTCCAGCCATTCATAGATTGACAGAACATTGCATATCATAACAGCAGCCAAACTTAAAATATTAATCATTCATGGGTCAAGAAAAAAAAACTTACTTGGTACAACATACGCCCCAAATAGGATCCACATGGAAGCTATGAGAGATCCAAACATCAGCATGAAGCCAATGAAAAGCCAAATTCTTGCACCTGTGAAAAAACATAAAAAAATGTATGGATGCAGGGAGCTCTTCTTGGCTTTGAAAATTGTTTTCCAAGGCTGCACTGAAACTGTTCAGTTTAAACAAATTGCACACAAATAAACTCTCCCTAAGTTTGGAAACAGTTTGTTGAAGGGCATTGTGATAAGTAGGAATGGCTGAATGATGAAAAGCACATCAGGGTAGAAAAATATTAGAATGAATTGATTCAGTGGGTAGATGGAGCACATCTCAAAGGAGATTTGGCAGGGACAACAACAGCCAACACAAAGGACAGGTTAAGGTGGTGGTTGAGTGTCCATGAAAAGGGACATGGATACACAAGGAATTGCATCAGCTGGAATCTTGTGTAAAACACAAAGTTTTTCAGCGTGTCGGGCAGCATCTGTGGAGGAAATGGGCAGATGATGTTTCATAGACGTTGAGCATAGAAACCTGCCCCACAGGGGCTGAGCAGACTCCGCCCAGGCAACGCCATGGGTTCTGATGGTATCAACCCTAGGGTACTCAAGGCATGTGCCAGCTAGTTGTGCGGAGTACTCCAACATATCTTCAACCTGAGCCTGGAAAGGGTTCCGTGCACCCACCACCATTTTGAGTGAAAGGTTGCTCCTCAGGTTCCTATTAAATCTTGTCCCTCTCACCTTTAGCCCAAGTCTACTGCTTCTTGATTTCCCTTCCCTGGATAAAAGACGGTGTATTCATCTCATCTACTCCCCCCTCATGATTTTATTCATCTCTATAAGATCACCCTACAGCCTCCTGTGCTCCAATAAATAAAGTCCAAATCCATCCAACCCTTTGCTCCAACTCAGGCCCTCAAATCCTGGCAACATCCTCTTCAAGACACGCCAAGCCCAAACATCACCTGTCTATTCCCTCCACAGATGCTGCTTGCCCAGTTGAGTTCCTCCAGCACTTTGTCTCTGGCTAAAGAGATGTGGGTGAAGTGAAAGAATCATCCGTGTATATCGAGATTTTCAAACCACATCCTTTTCTCCCCAGTCAACCTCATGTTTCATATGCTTTCAAATCTCATTAATAGTTCCTTGTTCTAGTTTGTTTTTTTTAAAGCAGAACTAGTGCAGAGCCTAATGATTTAGGATATAGATAGCATCACTACCATGCACATCTGGCGAAGTAGAAATAACTATATTTTTTACCACATTGCATGCAATACCGTTGTTTCCTCAAATGAGATTCACAATTGAAACCCCACAGACTGGAGAAAATAAAGGGCCTGTACAAGGTAATTCAAGAGCTCTTCCCAGTTTAAAAAAAAAATCAAACTCGTAGTAAGCACGTAGAATGTACGTAGCGGGTACGTCGGAGCTCGGGACGTCTCTTAGCGGCTCATAAACCTAACGGCAGGTACTCGGTAAGCTCGTGAAGATTTTTCAACGTTGTAAAATGTCCACGAGAGCCTCGAGTACCTATGAACGGCTATTACCGTAATTCTCCGAGTTCGAATCAGGGGAAACTCGGGAGAACTCTTGATTTACCTCGTACAGTGGGGAAGGCCCTTAAAGGACCAGTTAATATTTCAGGTGGATTTAAAACTCGTTACTTATTTCAATATATTTTGGGGAACTGGTCATTGCTGGCAATGCGAAAATCAATTGTCCATCCCTAACTGCCCTCGAGAACATGGTGGAGAGCCACCTTCCAGAATGACTGCAGTCATTCTAGTCGATGGTACTTCCACAGTACTGCTGGGTGGGGAGCTCCAGGATCAGCCTGGATCAGCCTACCATGCGGTACTTTATCAAATGTCTTTCTAAAATCCATGTAGGCAACATCGCTGCCCTATCCACATCAATCACATTTGTCACCTTCAAAAAAACTCAATCAAGTCGTAAGATATGAAGTGCTGCACACAAAGCTTTGCTGACTGTCCCTAATTAGCCCATTCTCTTCCAAATGAAAGGAAATCCTTTCCTGAAGAATCAACGACAATAGCTTCCCTATCACTGAGTTGAAGCTTACCTGCTTATAATTTCCTGGACTATCTCGACTTCCCTTCATAAACATTTATACTGCCTGTAGACATGGGCTGCCTCAATAGACAATAGGTGCAGGAGTAGGGCATTCAGGCCTATGTACATTAACAAGACTAAGGAGCTGCTAGTTGACCAAGAACGAAAACTGAGAATCCATGAACCCATCTTCATCGGTGGGATGACGGAGGAAGAGAGTCTACAGTTTCAAGTTTTTGGGTATGCACCTCTCTAATGATCAGTCCTGGGTCCTGCACATTAATGGAATTTCTTTAGGATTGTATCGTCCTCCACTGCTCAGTGTTTTGATGGGATTTGACATCCTGCTGAAATGTCGTTCTCCACTACAGCTGCCCCCTCTTGCTGAGTTACTCCTGCTTTGTATAAATGTTCCTTACAATTCTTAGAATTTGCAATGGCTGCACGCCATCAGTTTTATTTATTTAACTGAAAGGAGAAAATAGCCTGACATTTGCTTTGTCTGGAATATTGTTTAACTTAATTGGAAATTGTAGTCATATCCTGTTGCAACTTAAAATAAAATTATCCACAAAATGCACTTAATTTCCACATTACAACATTTCAATAAGATCATGAATGTATGCTGTATATTGTGACATCATCTTTGATGTGCTGATTTTAGCTCTATTTATATTTGCTCAGGAACAGAATAAAAGTTTGGCCAATTAGAGAACATGGAGTAACAAACTGTCAGATGCAGATTTGATTATAAAATTGATAGGGCAATCGTTAAAAGATAAAAGTTGTCACAGCAATGCAACCAAAATCCAAAGTAAAAAAGGCAACTCGCGACCATATCCATAGTGAGGAAATAGTTCTTATTCAAACAGCTTAAACACTGCTGCATACCTAAACTGCAACATATAGTTACTAGTTCTAATGAAGTTAGTTAGAACTGGTAACTAAATGGCACATGTTATTACACCATGAGGAAGGAACAGAAAACAAATTAACCTGATGAGTTACCCCAACATGTTGTATCTATCTTTGGTGTAAACCAGCATCTGCTTTTCCTTCTTAAACACCGGACAAATGAGTGGTGGAGATCTATCTGCTCCAATATAGTTTTTAGGGAAGGAAATCTGCAATTATTAACAAATATATGCTATTTGAAAGACCAAATCCACTGTAATACATTTGACTTTTAAACGCCCCGAGAAATAGCTATTCTGCCTACCTGGTTACAGAGTAGTTGGGAGTGGGCAATAAATGCAGATCGTGTCAGCCACACACCTAGAGCTTACTACAATTCTGTGCAAGGCTTATTTCTAAACTAGTATGTGAAATGTCCACGAAGACAGACAGGGAGGCAGAGTACTGTTTGATTCAGAGCAGACATCTTAGTTCAGGAGTACCTGTATATGAAAGCAGTTTAATTGGTTTATAAAGTTTACAATGAAGATTTAAGATGAGATGAATATGGTTAGGATAAAAAAGGGTTTGAGAAAGAAAGCAGGGGATTAAAATGAGTCAAAAGATAAAATGAAACTTGCCGCAAATGCTTAAACAAAGTTGATCATGAGAGTCTAGAAAAATATTTAATTGTAATATGATGATGGTCCAAATCTGAAATGCTAACTGATCTATATAAATTTCATGTCAACTTTCATGATAAGTAATGGCTTGCGCAAGTGTCCACTTGGATGACGCTTGGTACTTTTTTATGTTGTTACAATGACGCAAACACACAGGGGTTCACACTTCAAATGGCAGTATTCATCTCATTGAGACTGCACAATGTATAAATAAATAGCGATCATCAAAACAATGTACTTCTGGTTGCAACATCAATAGCAAGAACTGGCTTTTATACAGATGGAGACTTTCATTGAATGGAAGTTGTGTATATGTAACTATTGAGGAAACTTTTAGAACATAATGTAAAACAGGACAGGAATAGGCCCTTCAGCCAACGCTTGGAATCATGTTCCAAACATAATGCCAAGTCATTTATCAAGTCGCACAGATCTCCGCAGAACCCCACTGGTCACAGACCTCCAACTGAATAATGCCCTTCCACCACAAACCTGTATGCCATTTCTTCAGACTGAAGAAGGGTCTCGACCCGAAACGTCACCTATTCCTTCTCTCCATAGATGCTGCCTCACCCACTGAGTTTCTCCAGCATTTTTTGTCTACCCTCATTGATCGCTCTTGTCACCTCTTCAAAAACCTCAATCAACATTGTAAGACATGGCCTGTTGCATACAAAGCCATGCTGACTGTCCCCAATTAACCCATCCTCTTGCAAATGGGAGTGAATCCTAGCTTGAAGAATCCTCTCCAATACTTTCCCTACCACTGATGTGAGGCTCAATGGCCTATAGATCCCTGGATTCTCTCTACTTCCCTTTTTAAACAAAGGAATGAAACTGGCTACTTGCTAGTCCTCCGGGAGATTCATCTTAATACCTTTCCAGAGCCACAACACCATCACCGTCTCAATTTTTAACTGTCCTTTCATGTTAGTATTCTCCATGGTGACCTCACTGTTCTTCATGTCATTCTCCTTAATTAATGACTACATCTTGGGACCTGGTGGTAAATGCTTTATATTTCTAAAAGGCAGATCTACATAATGTTCAGTGTACGTTATAGTACAATGTATGAATGTTTCAACAAACTGCAAAGAGAATTAAAAACTGAATTTGGCAATTTATGCGGGAAAAAAATGCACATATGGTTGTTATCACAACAGGACACCAGCGAGTTGGACTTCAATAGTCTCCTTAAATATAAACTTCTTGTGTTTGAGTCACAGTTTCCACAAAACAGTACCCAGAGTAAATACATTTCCTCTCATGAGGAGTTGCTTCAGGGTCATATTTGTCAACATCTCTAAACTAAACTAAAATTTGAAGAGTGTGGTCTCATTCTAAAATGTTAACCAGTCATCATATTAAAGCACTTCTTTCCTGATGCTGATAGATTTGTACTTCACAGAAAGGGAATAAAAATACATATTCTCAGTCACTGCTCGATGGTTTTCTGGTATTAATTTTAAAATTTGAACATTCATTTAGAAGACAATGAGCCAAGTCCACCTGTACGTTTTCTATTAACATCAACATTATATGCATTTCTATTGCAATTCAACATCACAGTGATATACATATCATCACCCTCAATAAGAAGGGAAAAGATTTTAAAAGAGATTAATATTTCTAAAGGTAAAGCTATTATAGTCATACGACACGGACCCAGGCTATTTGAGCCAATTTGCCCATGACACCCATCCACATTAATCCCATTTGCCTGAGCTTGAACCATACCCCTCTAAACCTTTCCTATCCTTGCACTCATTGGCGGACTGGGTCTAAAAATATTGGTTGCCAGGAGACAAAGGGGGCCCACCCACAATTACAATGCTATCATTTAACAGGGGCCCACTTGCCATCACTTGCTATCACTTCATCAGGGGCCCACTTGCGATCGGGCAAGCTGACACCCAGGCCAGTACTCCATTGCTTGCACTTATCCAAATGTTCCTTAAATGTTGTTATTGATCTTGCCTCAACCAGTTTCTCTGGAAGCTCGTTCCATATATACACCACCCTCTGACCCCCTCCTATTTGATCTTCAGTGTTTAACTTGCAAAACAGATTAGCAAAGGTAACAGCTAAAAAAAGCCTATGGTTTCCTTAGTGAGAACAAATGCAACTTACTTTCAATACTTCTTCAAATTCTGTATAGGAACAATTTTGGCCTTTAACTATTCAAGAGTGGTGCATACAGATATGACAAGAGATGGACACTACTTGTCAGCCTATAGCTGCATCAGGAATATATCAGACAAGGCAATCTAGTTAGCGATCTGACATGTTGAACACTTCTTTTCTAAAGATACATATGCACTCTTGGCCGACAGTCTCATTTTGTGACATTTACCCATGAAAATTAGGGCCAGGTGCTTTAGATTTGTTTTGACAATCCAAAGATTGCAATGTTCCATTCTCTCTTTATCTGGGAAATGATAAACAATATGCAAACATTTCTTCCTTTATATATAATTTCTTCTTTCTATCTTCTCTGCACTCTTTCCGTTCGTCCTCCAAAGCAAGATGTTATTTCCATTTTTTTTTTCCTGTTCCCTAGCCATTGAAAAATACTAATATTTCATTACTCCCTTTTTCACCAATGAACTGACGGGAAAAATACTACTCTTTTTAAGATCTCCAGTTAACGGTACAGCTGGAAGAACTACTGAAGCAGAAATCTATGTTTTAACTGGAGGTATATTTTTATTCCCACGCAAATTCATGCTTCAATTACACAGCAGTTCTTAGCAATTTATTTGCAGTAAAATTAGCTATGCTCTATGCAGTGAATCAGGATACCCATTTGCAATATACAAATGATTTGTTCTTTGTTAGGTACTTTTATTTTTTAATATTAAGGACAGTAATCTAAAAAAGTAACTAGCTTCATACAACATACCTGTTCTTCCCAAACATCCTTCACTGTATCCATCTCCTCGGACTTGCCCATTAGAGACAGCATTTATCCTAAATTAGAAACAAATTACAAATGTGGAGTGTAATGATAAAGTGTAATATGCATATACACAGTTTATTTTATCAGAAATTTGGCAATCCACATTGCCAGATCGAGAGTTATGGTAGTAAAGTGGTTAATCAAGAGGTCTGAACTGAACTGTAGATTTAAACCAAAGATAGACACAAAAAGCTGGAGTAACTCAGCAAGACAGGCAGCATCGCTGGAGAGAAGGAATGGGTGACGTTTCGAAGGGTCTCGACCGAAACTTCCCCCATTCCTACTCTCCAGAGATGCTGCCTGTCCCGCTGAGTTACTCCAGCTTTTTGTGTCTATCTTCGGTCTGAACTGACGACCCAGAAACTCAAGTACAGATCCACTAACAGTAATGGGAAAGTTACAAGCTAATATCTTGTTTTTTAGAACAACTATAAAAAAACATGTACATCGGGTGCACTAAAATTCTTTGGGAATGAAACTGACAATCCTTTTACAAAGTCACCCCCAAAACAATGTGGTCAACTCTTAAATGAATGGCCTTAGTAGGCCAAGGATGAACAATAAATGGTGGCTTGGCTAGTAATACATTTCAGTACATGACAGATGAGTGAAACAATTCATGCAGGAAAACCATGTGCAAAAAATTGTATCAGAGAGCTAGAGGTGTAGCACAGATGATCTAAAACACAGTTTATTCTTATATGCAAAATTACTCTCTCCATCTACCTTTTAAATGAACCCAGCGCATTTGGTTAGCCATTAAGGCCATGCAAAATATTTTTTAGGTTAAGAGTTAGGAATAAATCCAGCACTTGATTTAAAATATTTTGAGCCTTTTAGGCTGTGGGTCGAGGAGCTTTTTTGTTCAGGTTCGTGACCCAACTCACGGAACTACCTGAGTTTTTAATATATTGTGTAAAAATATTATATAAATCATACCTGAAACTAGTCAAGAACAAAACCTGCACATATTATTTAAATATGTCGAAAACTTCCAATTTTCCGAGTAGTAATTGTCCAATCAATGAACGTTTGACATTGAGGTCGGACGCAAATTGACCTATCGCACGCTTTGTTTTATGGTCACTAGGCAGCACGTACTCTGGGATCATGGCTACCTCCTCATTACATCAATAGCAATTGCAAGGTTTCCAAGGATAAAGGTAATGCTAACCTTGCTGATCATTTTATTTTTCAATTGATTTATCTTTATAAAGTAATGATGTGATGTGAACTGTTAAATAAAAATAATAAATAACAAACGTACAGCTAGGGTTAGGATTAGGGTCAGGGTCAAGGTCAGGATCAGTAGGTCGGGCTTGTCGGTAGGCCGATGGATGCTGTGGAGGATCGATCGGGCAGTCGGTCTGCCGGTGGATGGTGAGAGTGGTCGGAAGGCCTGTGAGTGCTGCGAGTGATCGGTCGGGCTGTCGGCCCGCCAGTGGATGATGCGAAGGGTCGGTCTCACCCATTAATTAGACTGGTTCAGGAGCAAGACCTCTGCGGCAGTCTCATTCAAAAAACACCCAATTATATTAATTATATTATTTTAATGTAATATAATTATACATAATTATATATGATTAGTCATATTCACAATATATAGATATATATATGCGTGTAATATCTATATATATATATATATATATATAGTATAATAATATATAGCTTAAATAGACTGCAACATGGAAATAGGCTCCCCATGGTGTAATATGAGCACTGGACACTAGATGGCACTTACTTTTTTGATCTCATTTTCTAATTAATGAATGTGCAACTTTTGGCACTGACAAGTTATGACTTCTTTCTCAATTATATTTTATCTAAATCTGTGCAAAATTTCACGTAGTTCCAAGACGTGGGTCATGAAAGTTGATTTCTCAACACATTTTTGATGCTCGGCCCACAGCCTATTTGCAAACAGCCTGCAATTGTGCTGGAATAGTTAACTTTAAAGACTATAAATTAATTTGTCATGTAGCTACTATTTGATACCTTTTAAAAACTGATGGTTATTGTTTTCCAATCTTTCATCATACCTTCCGACGACTGAAGATGTTTCTCTAGACATGGCTCCAGGACTTACCAAAAACAGTTTACTGTTTTACTTGTGACTACCTCTGATCTGAACACATCTGGTAGATTTGTCCAGAAGCAATTCAGGAAGAAACTAGTTTATAGCACCAATCTCGACTTCAGCAATATCCCAAAAAGCCTTTAGCATCCTTTCCCCCCCTAATTTAATAACTGATAGATCTCAGGAAACGCACATTCCAATTTGTATATAATTATCCCCGGTAAAACTAATATGATAGTTTATGGCTTAGGTAATTATTGTCACATGTACCAATGCACAGTGAACAGCTTTGCTTTACATGCTATCTCAACAGATCAGATACATCATACGTAGTCTGAAGAAAGATCTCGACCCGAAACATCACCCATTCGTTCTCTCCAGAGATGTTGCCTGTCCCGCCGAGATACCCCAGCTTTTTGTGTCTATCTTAGATTCAAATTAGTTCAAACTCAAGTACAATAGATGGGGCAAAGGGGAAACTACAGGCTGCATATAGTTATAGTTGTCAATATTGTAGCATATTTGTTCCACTGACTAAGTCTAATGTTCTCAATGGGAGGAGGTGAATCGAACAGCACTCTCGATTATGGAAGGAAATTATCTGACTATTTGGTAATGTTGTTCAGGATGGATAAAAGTTGGCCAGGGCATTGGAATGGAATTCCTATTACTTACAATAATGATATTAAAAAAGTTTTATATCTAGGAGTGTAGACACGTCCTCAGTTTGAAATCATGTTCAAAAATTACGCCTTCATGACATCAAATGGCAACCTAAATTTTCCGCTCATTGGCTGGAGCATGTTTTATATCCATAAGCTTCTTACTCTATAGCAGAAGCACAGCTATAATGCTGTATATGACGTCAACACCATTGTGTTCAGACTTGGGTTGTTAACCTGGAAATAATAAATTCATAAAGCACATAATGAAAGCTAAGACAAGTGGCAAAGCATGGTATTTCATTGGAAACTTACATGAAAAAAGCTATGGTTGACATGACTCCACATGTGTGAAAAGCATGATTCATATCTTTGTTTGTTGGATAAACAACTGCAGTATCTATGATAATCCACCAACCTGTAAAAAACTACAAACAAAAATATAGCATATTAAGAGATCCAAGCACCCAAATTACCTACTAGTCCTAGTCAGATAAATGGCATCAATTGCAATCATTTACAACATTGGGTAAAATTACAAGTCTAGTTTAAAAGTTTAAAAATTTTACCTAAAATCTAAGTAACAAATTTATTGTTCGGTTTGAAATATTCCCTCACAAAATTTCCCAGAAACCTGTTCTCCACACATTCCCATCAACTCGCTGCTCACTGCTCACCTGGGATCACAATACCCTCACCCCACAGTTCTCATGCTGTGATCCTACAATCATGTAGGATCAATGCTCACAGTGCTCATATTGTAATCCAGTGTTCCTTATCAAAGCAAGTACTTTAGTGTGATGTGTTTAGCTAAATTAAAATTTCCAAATAGTTAAATAATCTGCCAACATTCCACTATAATCTCTAGATCTTTTTGCCATCCTTTGCACTCAGCTAGTGTACCTAATGAAAAAAGATGACTGAAAAAAAATAGCGGGGGGGGGGGGGGGGGGGGGGAGATGGAAAGAAAGATATTGACTTCAATTAGCCATGACCACTCAAAAATAAAGGAATATCTAGAATCAGTGGCACTGAGAATTGTTACTCGCTTTAACAAGAGCGTCTAGAACGTCATCAAAAACCGAAGCTATACACCATCTCCCATCTTGTCTAGCATGTGGCAGAATCAGCGAATCCCACATTAGCTTAATCTGCCTCCTCACAACCCATAGAACTGGTGAAAGCAACCAAGCAACTGCCTGGGGGGAGGAAAGAGTTTAACGCGAGTAAAAGAGCCCAGGCAAAGAGAGTCATTTACACTTTAAGTAATTTATTGAAATTATAATTGAATAATTAGGCCGTGTTGTACAAGATGAATCCACACCCAAAGTCTGGCATCAAGAGTCAGAAGTTTAATAAATCTTACTTTTTCGCTTCTACAATGAAGTTGGTTCTGGGACTGCAGCTAATACACTTGGTGGAAGGCAATCACATTTTTTTCCCAAAAACTCAATTTTCCCCATGATTCATCCGTACAGAAAATAAATCTCTTTACAATATAAATATACAGCTTGGCCTAAATCCCCTTTAAAAAGATTGGTCCAATTATAATCCTATTTTCCTCCATGTGTTATAAAAAAATGAAGATTTCTTCTGTATTGTTAGGGTGACTCCAAGAAGTTCAAAATCATTGCTAAAATAAACAGTCAGTACATTTACATCACAGGGAAAAGGTAGATTCCTTTAATCATTGTCCACAGCTAGAATGAAGCAAAACAAACAGGTGATCTGTTACTCCTGCAGATTAGGTAATAACAGGGCACTTGAATTCTTCTGCCTCTTCATGTCCATATAATTAATCAGACGCTGCATAGTCTCTCAGAGCTGAGGTGCAAACTTAAATACGCAACTCACAACTTCATGACTTGGAGACAACAGCAATTTACCACAGATGCTCTCTTGACTAAGTAGTGGCATTTTCACCTCAAGTCAGGCATTTGTGGTCATCAATTTGTTCAGGAAAAAAATACCACTATAATTAATCAATAAATATGGTGGGTTTTTAAATATAGTAAAAGTTTGGTCCCACAACATAGATTTTACAAGAGTAGCAAGCTATTTTTAGCCATTCTTGCTAAGACGTTTGGAGAGGTCAATGGGGCACAGTTATGACTTGATCTTTGAGAAAGACTTCATGCTCAAGGTGTAAAGAAAAGCTTGTAGGTACATTATTTCCATGATCCTGACACTATTACCTCTTAGAAATGGAACAAACAACTAAATTTGTCCTTCGAACAAATGTGCATGTTTACCACGCAAATAGTGTTCCTTTTCTTTTTGCATCCATCTTCGTGTGTACTGATTAGATCGCTCCCTTCCTGTTCACCATCTACACCTCGGACTTCAGATATAATTCGGAATCCTGCCACCTGCAAATGTGGGCTGCATCACTGAGGGGAGATGACTCTGCAAATGTGGGCTGCATCACTGAGGGGAGGGATGCTGAATATAGAATCAACGACTTTGTTGAGTGGTGTGGGCTGAATCACCTGCAGCACAACACCAAGACCAAGGAGTTAGTTGTGGACTTTAGGAGGAGAGGAACACCCCTGTCCGTCTCCATCAATGGTGTGGATGTGCAGTTGTGATGTGGAGTACAAAAACCTTGGAGTTTACCTAGACAGTAACTGGACTGGTCCAGGAACTGTGGCCCTGTACAACAAGAGACAGAGCCTGCTGCACCTTTTGAGAAGGCTCCGCTCCTTCAACATCTGCAGCAAGATGCTGCAAATATTCTACCAATCGGTGGTGGCCAGTGCCATCTTCTTCGCTGTCGTGTGCTAGGCAGCAAGGCGAAGGCTGCGGGCGCCAACAGGATTAACAAGCTCATCAAGAAGGCTGGCTCCGTCGTTGGGGTGGAGTTGAATTCATAGGAGGTGGTCTTGGAGGGGAGAATTTAACATTGAAGTGTTGAATCACTGGAATTCTCTACCCAAGGGTTGTGGAGCATAGATCATTGAAGTATTTAAATAGAATACACATCTTTGAATGATCAGAGGCTATGGAGAACTGACACAGAGCAGAAATGAACCCAGGGGCAGATAAGCCATGATCATTTTGGTTAGCAGAGCAGGCAGTTTATTCATGCTCCTATTTTCTTGTACGCTAATACTTATACTGAAAATTTGTATTCTCCATCTTACATTCTAACTTTTATATGCATGGAGTCAATCTTGGATTCTGGTACGCAGATCTTCTGTGGGGTTCTCCAGGCACGTACAAGAACATTGTTTTGTTTTTAGGAAGGGGTTCAATTCCAGAATTGCTTAACTGGCCAGTCTAAGTCTTTGAATGGTTTTGAATGTTCAACACACTCAAAACTATCAATTTAATAAAAGGTAAACACTTCTGGACACAAAGAAACCAACCGCAATTAATTCAAGTGCATACCTTATTTCTTTGCTGCAAGTTTTCTCTGTTCAAATGAACAGAGACCCTGTTCCTGCCAAGCTGTCAAGAGGTCTAAATTGGCATAGACTTTCATGTCCATTACCTTGCATAAATGCTAAGGCTTTGTCACAAGTCCTTACAATCAGCTGAGCAATACAATTAGCAGCTGTAAGTGTGACCAGAATACAAGATGACAGCTACTGAAAACTCATACAGTATTTACTGCATTGCACAAAATAGTTCTGTCAACACTTTAGCAATTATTATACACTATATCGACACTAATGGAAAATCTGAAATAGCCTATTTGTATCAAAAATATCAATGCAGCTGAATAGTGTCCCCTAATTGTCACCAGGGCACGGCGCACACGCCAAATTTCCTGAGCAGAGCAACCTACTGCAATAATGACAAGTGACATCCAGGAAGATGAAGAAGGTTTGTCCGGGAACATCCTCAAAATGTCCCTCAGCAATCTGGAAATCCCTGATTTGAGATCACTCTAACTGGCAGAGAATGTCCTGGAAGATGTTGAGCACTTCTAACCTTTCTTAGGGAGCAAGTGGAGGTCATGCAAATAGTAGAAAGAGGTTGCAACAAAACCAATCAAACCTCCCCTCTGTGCCAAACTCCCTCATTTGTCCCACCTCTGGTAGAGACTAATAGTACTCATTAGTTACCCAAGAACAGAAATAGAAGCAGGTTATTCTCAACGTGCCTCAAAGGAAAAAAATCTGTATGGATGATCTATCGGCAGAGCTCAATGGGCTGAAACGCCTATTTCTGTGCTGTATCTGTCAATGACTATGATACAGCATTTGAAATGTTACAAAAAAAGAGCAATAGCAAAGGAAAAGTCATGGTTTTCTTTGGGTAATCTTAATGTTTCAACAGAATGGAAATATCTGTGACAAATGCCAATATTCAATTTAGCTCATACTTTTGTAAATTGTATAAAAATTAAAAATTTCTGGACTGATATTTTTAAAATTATTTCTGGTTGTTAATATCCAATTGGATCCCGACCCAAAACGAATAATATTAGGAATATCAGAACAAAGCCTAAAAATTGCAACAAGCCAAATAAATGTCCTTGATTATAGTATAATAATTGGGAAAAAATTAATATTAAAATTTTGGAAAAGCCCAACAACCACCACAATTAAAATGTGGATTATGAAGATGTCAGAGACCTTACATTTGGAAAAAATTAGACTTGTCTTAATCTATAAATGGAGACCATATTCTCGCAAATAATTCTGGTTTGTCAAACCAGAATTATTTGTGAGAATATGGTCTCCATTTATAGATTTTCTGAAAGGGTAAATTGGTCCAGCACGGAAGCCTGACTGAAACTTGAATCCAAGATTAGATGAATAGTTACGTTTTATAATCTACGGACCTATCTCCTAAGCTGCATTATTGGTAATTTATTCTATTTTTTCATCTTATTTTAAACTTTATTTCTATCTATAAACAAAAATAAACAATTAGAAGCAATTAATATGTAATTGATAAACGAGGACCCCAGCTATTTTGATAGCTGGGACCCCAGCTACTAACAATATGTAATTGATAAACAAAATGTGTTTTGATTACGATATGTATATGCTTCTAATAAAAGAATATTATCCAAAAAAAAGGAAATGCTAAATCTATTTAAACTTTGGATAAAAGAAAAATTGTGTTTGTGATTTATACATAAAATTATCTGCCAAGTATAACTTTACAATTTTGAAATTGATTTTCAACTGTATTCTGAGGGGAATTTAAGAGAAACACTGAACTGAAAACTACCAGGACTAAATTAAGGGTGAGGAATATAGATTACGTAACTCTCAAACCAAGAAAACCTAGAAAAGTTTCCTCTTAACAGGAAACTTAAAACAGAGCACAATTCATTCAAAACATGGCATGGAAGAAAATTACTTTTCTTTTGTGTCTTTTGGCTCCATCTATTGGCTATAGAGCTAAATAACTTCCTCAAGATTTTTTTGTTCAATTTCACCCCAAGTTCAAATTACATGCAGACAAATTAAATAAATTAAACAAACTAAAATAATTTATTTCTAAACTATAATATGGTGGACGGATTCTAATTCAGTCATACTAGATCACTGTAGGGATTTACTGGGCTGACCATGTGAGATAGTTTCCTCATTACGGCTATTCGGGGAGCAAGGACTATATTGAAAAGATGCAGAACCAGTCCTTTAGATTAATGAGAAATGTCTTCACTTGGATAAATTATGTTTTGCTAATTCTCTGCCCCAGACAGCTCGAAGCAAGTCATGCAAGGCTGCAAAATCCTCAAAATCTATTGGCAAGATGTGAACATGTCAGTCAGCATGCTCTTCGAGGCTAACATGCCCAGCACTGAGACCTTAATTACATTCAGTCAACTCTGATGGGAAGGCATATCAGTTCCATGTCCATAGCAAGAATCAAAAGACCTCACTATTCTGAGCTCCATCACAGAAAGAAATTTCCCGGTAGACAAAGGAAAATATTTAAGGATGTTCTCAAAGCATCCTAGAAAATTAACTGTTACGTGCCTACAGATTTGTGGGAATGCCCAAGCCCGTGACAGCTCAAAAAAAGAGGCTAATTTGCACCTTGAACAACAAAGTCCATTCATTAAGAGGGCACAGAAAAGGCCAACATAAGTGGTAAAAGGAGTGCACAATTACGCAGTCCATCTGAAACAAAAGAAAAAGGCATTCAAGACTGAAGTGGTTAAATGTTTTGAGCATAAGGGGATCACGGGAAATAGGGATAAGGTAGTAAACTGAAAAACATAAAGGATCATTATGGTCATATTCATTTGTAGGTCAGGCTCATATAACTAATTCTGAAGACGGGCTTCGACCCAAAACATCACCCATCTCTTTTATTCAGAGATGCTGAGCATTTTATAGACAATAGACAATAGGTGCAGGAGTAGGCCATTCAGCCCTTCGAGCCAGCACCGACATTCAATGTGATCATGGCTGATCATCCCCAATCAGTACCCCATTCCTGCCTTTTCCCCATATCCCCTGACTCTGCTATCTTTAAGAGCCCTATCTAGCTCTCTCTTGAAAGTATCCAGAGAACCGGCCTCCACCACCCTCTGAGGCAGAGAATTCCAGACTCACAACTCTCTGTGAGAAAAAGTGTTTTCTCGTCTCCGTTCTAAATGGCTTACCTCTTAATCTTATACTGTTTAAATTAATTAACACACCTGTTAAAAGCCTTGGAACGTGTTGCTATGTTAAAATACTATATAAATACAAGTGGTTTATAGTGTCTTGATTGCATCTTATGGCACCGTCATTACAAGATTTTTTCACGATAAATTCAACTCACTGGTTCATAAATATCAGGATATCATGATCTGTATTTGAAGAATACATTTTATAATAGGACAGGTGAAAATAATTGGGAAGTCTTGCTCACATGCATGAGTTGATTGGCTTGAATCAGATATTATCCTGCTTTAATTTCATAAGTTAAAGTAGCAGTATTAAGCCATTCGGCCCATCATGTCTACCCCCCACCATTCAATCATAAAGTTATTTAGTTTCTTTGTTGAACTAAATCTTTCCCTCACACCTCATTCTCCTGCCTTCTCCCCATAACCCCTGGCAGCCTTATATAAAAATCAAGAACATTCTAATTTTCTCTTAACACATAACAGACATAACAGACATAAACAGCATCTAACCATTGTAGGGCTGAAAACAAATCAAAAATGATTACAATTTAGTTTATTTTCAAAGCTTACCAGCACTCCGGCAACTATAGATGCGACAGTATTTCTGCTCTCTCCCCAATCAATACATTCAAATTCCGGCCAGCGAAAATTGTCCAGGAACCCTGCCATCCTGAAGTTGTTCTTGAGACCTTCCACTGGATGTTAAAGATGTCTTCAGCTTTCAAAACCTTTTTAGAATCTAACTGAAAGAAAGATAAACAATTCTTATTGCTTTTCCAAACAGCCTACCCCATTTCATAGTCATACAGAACAGCCCTTCGGCCTAACTCGTGCATGCTGACCAAGATACCCCATCTAAACTAGTCTCATTGGCCAGTTAGGCCCATGACCCTCCATATCATTGCTTTCCATGTACCTATCCTAAGGGTCTTTTAAGTGCTGTTATCGTATCTGCCTCAACTACCTCCTCTGGCAGCTTGTTCTATATACCCACCACCCTCTGAGAGAAAATAATTGCCAATCAGGTTCCTATTAAATCTTACCCCTCTTTTAGGGACTGCACTCAACATTCATAAATGATGGAGACAGCCAAATAAATGAAAAACAAAAGAATGCAGATGCTGGAAAACTGAAATAAAAACAGAAAATTCTGAAAACACCCATCAGGTTAGGCAGCATCTGTGGAAAGAGAAACAGTTAATGTTTGACTTAAAACCTTAATTGTTTCTCTTCATACAAATATATAATGACCAACTGAGTGTTTTCAGTAATTAAGTGCATGCTTCACTTTGATGCTGACCATTACAGAGATGTTGAATCTGGAGATAATAATGCATGGCAGCAGTTTAAAATGGTGAATGGAGTATATTTTACTCACAATGGTCATGTTGTCCCTCTGAGGTCATAATGTCGTTGAAAATAACAATGGTCGGACTCACAATGAGAATTCTGTGCAACGGCAGAAAGACAGTGACCACATCTTTCCTGTTCTACGCTCTGCTTCTAGCAAACTAACCAAATATCTATAATAAGCTCCACATCAGCTGGTAGGTTACGATGCCCACAAAAACATTTAAATATTCCTCATTCAAATAATTGCTATTGAAAGAACAATTGCTAAAACAACCGTTGCTATTTCACAGAAACTCTCTGAACTGAATGTGGCTGAAACTATGGGGATTTGCATCCCAACCACTCCAGCCTGAAGAAGTTAGAGGAAGGTTGAGGTTTCAAAGGAGATCAGGGACTGCTCTCTTCTCTGTTCCACTGAAAATGGCTCTCACAACTTACCTGACCCAATACATCAAGGTATAGCAAGGACTGTAAGGGACCCCAGGCAAGGTGAAAAGCAGTGGCGTCTGCTTTTTGGTCAATACTTTGTGAGGCACTGATCTGAAGGTCATAGCTCAATTCTGCTCCATTTACCTGCCATATCTATTTATAAAATGCCTTCTCATTTATTTAATGAGGAACATCAACTCCACCATTCTGTCTGCAGTCTGCATACCACCACCCTAAGCCAATGCCACGATGACACTGGACGGATTATATTTAATTATCAACTCTCTTGAGACAGCAAACCCTGATGCCCTGTTAATCGGCGCTGGCAACTTCAATCAAGCTAACTTCAGGAATGTATTAACCAAACACATGGATAGGACAGGTTTGGAGGCATTTAGACCAAACAGGAACAGGTGGGACTAGTGTAGCTGGGACATGTTGGCCAGAGTGGGCAAGTTGGGCCGAAGGGCCTGTTTCCACACTCTATGACTCTAAACACCATCAGCATGTTGCTTGTTACACGCAGGGTGCTAACACTCTTGACCACTGCAACACCACCATTCTGCACGTTATCACTCCACCCATCGCACTAATTTCTGCCATTCTGAGCAGCTGTTGCTACTGCTCCTGCTGGCTTAAAGACAGAGACTGAAACATAAGGCATCAACAAAAAGAGTGGTCTGTGGAGACCAAGGGTCTGCCTTGAGTCGGTGGACTGGAACATGTTCAAAATCACTTCATCCAGCGTGAAAGAGTAAACCTAGTCATGACTGGTTTCATCAAAATATGATGATGATTGCATTCCAACAAAGACAATTAGGGTTTATTCTAACCAGAAACTATGTAGAATAGTGCAGACCCAAAATACGATTCGGCCAACCACTACCGCCATATATAAAGAATATTGTGACATTCCATTCCCAAGTAAAGGTACTTGCTCTGCAGTCTTATATTAAATAAATCAAGATGTTTTTTTAATGCCAGTTTGGAATATATTAATGGACCTTGACCATCAAATATTTTTGAAGTATAGTCACTGTGAAAGTAGGCAATAATAGCAGCTGTGTATTGTAAATACAACATTCTTAGGAAAACAGATACAAAATACAAATGATGAATTGCACAGAAGATCTCACACTCCCAAAAACATTTATGCAAAAATACATGGTCTCACAAAATGTACCACAAAACATTGAGAATATACTGTTTTGAGCTCATGAGTCCCAAATGAAAAAGGAACCTGCTTTTACATTATAGAGTCTGTTGGCTAATACTCGATTTTCTACCCAATAGCCTTACAGATGGGCAAGATCAGCACATGTATGCCCCAAATGCTTATGGTATTTCAATTCAATTATTACTGAACTGAAGGTACCAGCAGCTACTTCATGTACTTGTTGGTAATGTCCTCAAAGTTCAGATGGAGGATGTTTTTTCTCTGTATTAAGCATAAGATTTAATAAATATACTATATTGTATTATTCACGAGAGATAACTGCTTTAAAAGTCTGAATCAAAGTGAATTTTAAAAGCACTTGCATTTCTACAGCATTACTTTTACACTTCTTCAGAAATATTGAAAATGCGTGGAAAAATGCAAATAAAGAATGTTATGTTGAAGGCTTTCGACAAGGTCCCACATAAGAGATTAGTATACAAACTTAAAGCACATGGCATTGGGGGTTCAGTATTGATGTGGATAGAGAACTGGCTGGCAAACAGGAAGCAAAGAGTAGGAGTAAACGGGTCCTTTTCACAATGGCAGGCAGTGACTAGTGGGGTACCGCAAGGCTCAGTACTGGGACCCCAGCTATTTACAATATATATTAATGATCTGGATGAGGGAATTGAAGGCAATATCTCCAAGTTTGCGGATGACACTAAGCTGGGGGCAGTGTTAGGTGTGAGGAGGATGCTAGGAGACTGCAAGGTGACTTGGATAGGCTGGGTGAGTGGGCAAATGTTTGGCAGATGCAGTTTAATGTGGATAAATGTGAGGTTATCCATTTTGGTGGCAAAAACGGGAAAGCAGATTATTATCTAAACGGTGGCCGATTGGGAAAGGGGGAGATGCAGCGAGACCTGGGTGTCATGGTACACCAGTCATTGAAGGTAGGCATGCAGGTGCAGCAGGCAGTAAAGAAAGCGAATGGCATGTTGGCTTTCATAGCAAGAGGATTTGAGTATAGGAGCAGGGAGGTTCTACTGCAGTTGTATAGGGTCTTGGTGAGACCACACCTGGAGTATTGCGTGCAGTTTTGGTCTCCAAATCTGAGGAAGGACATTATTACCATAGAGGGAGTGAAGAGACGGTTCACCAGACTGATTCCTGGGATGTCAGGACTGTCTTATGAAGAAAGACTGGATAGACTTGGTTTATACTCTCTAGAATTTAGGAGATTGAGAGGGGATCTTATAGAAACTTACAAAATTCTTAAGGGGTTGGACAGGCTAGATGCAGGAAGATTGTTCCCGATATTGGGGAAGTCCAGGACAAGGGGTCACAGCTTAAGGATAAGGGGGAAATCCTTTAAAACCGAGATGAGGAGAACTTTTTTCACACAGAGAGTGGTGAATCTCTGGAACTCTCTGCCACAGAGGGTAGTTGAGGCCAGTTCATTGGCTATATTTAATAGGGAGTTAGATGTGGCCCTTGTGGCCAAGGGGATCAGAGGGTATGGAGAGAAGGCAGGTACGGGATACTGAGTTGGATGATCAGCCATGATCATATTAAATGCGGTGCAGGCTCGAAGGGCCGAATGGCCTACTCCTGCACCTAATTTCTATGTTTCTATGTTTCTATGTTATGGTTATTTTTATTGCTAAGAAAACGTGAATAATTTAATGGAGAAAAGAGGAAGAGGCAGAGCAAAATACAAGTATCCTTGTAATAATTCCAGTTGCTTATGTTCAAAACATTATTGCAGTAGTTTGATACATCTTGCAGGAAACACCCATTGACAGTCAGTGACGCACTATTAAACCAGTTCTGGAAGATGCCTTAAGTTGTTAGTCATCACATGGAAAGGATGAGTAACCAGAGGAAGTGACAACAACGAACAGGCCGGGCACAGAAATATGTAACTCCTGTTCAGACCTGTGAATTTTGGACATGAAAAATTTCTTACAAAGAAGCATTTTTTTTTATACATGATATATTCAGATCAGGCAGAAATGAAAGAGACGAAAAACTTCAAAACTTGGTTTTATCACAAAACTAATACACAAATGAGGAAATCTATACACACAACTAAATTTGTAAGCAATTTTCCTTTGTTTGTTTGCAATACAGGAAAGCAAAAACATACAAGCACATGCTAAAATGAACACAGCATCCTTTTCCTGCCATAGTATTTAATAAGAGTCGAAACTTTGACTAATCCTCACATCCCCCGACTTCCTCAGAAATTTATGAGATTTATCTCAGCCTTGAATACAAAAACTGGGTATCTGTATCCCTACCCCTGCAGAAAATAAACTTCTTTACTCAGCCCTACATATCCAGTACCATAACTCCAGCTTACCACATGATACTACATAAAAAAATATTTAAAATTTTGTTTTTTAATTAACCACACAATTAGGATGAAGGACACTGTCCGCATACTGCACGTTAAACTATGCGCCACTGTGTGATTTTTTTTTTACTCATGGTTGCAGTCAAAGTTGATACCTCTAAATGCATCATCATAATGCAGTTCTCTTATGATCTTCTGAAAATTCCTTAATTCAGTTGTTACCTGTCACTGCTTCCTCTGGCTAAAGATATATATATACAAAAAGCTAACTTGTGTGCAAGTGGGACTAGTGAAGGGTCCTTTTCTCTATGTTTAAATATCTGCAGACCCTCTAGGTTGGGATTATAATGATACATTATCAGCAAGAATTAAATGCAAATAGTGGCCACAGCAGGCACTTCCATATAATGGCCCGGCCCAGGGAGCCCTTCCGTCCACTGATCCTGCCACCATCATTCAGAGTTAACCAACACCATTGTGCACATCAGTGGAAAGATCCAGCAGCCTGGTGGAGTGATGGAAGAAGAAGTCATAGTCTGAGTATAGGACTGTTTACAATAATTTAATGTTACTTCATTTCATCAATGGGATATGTGTAGCCAAGATATAATGCACATGGATGGAAAACAAAAGCCTCAAGAGAACCTAATCCACCAGATCACTATTATAGTTTATAGATACAGCGCGGAAATAGGCCCTTTGGCCCACCAAGTCCTGCACACTAACACAATCCTACACACACAAGGGGCAATTTACAATTTTAACAGGCCAATTAGCCTGTACAAACCTGTACCATCTTTGAAGTGTGGGAGGAAACCGGTGAAAATCCACACAGGTCACGGGAAGAATGTACAAACTTTGTACAAACAGTACCCGTAGTCAGGATAGAACCCAGATCTCTGGCAGGCAGCAAATCTACCACTGCGCCGTTGTGCATGCCTCATTAAGTGGAGAAGACATTGATTTTGAGTTACCAATGTGGATAGACATTGCATTCTCATGATACCCACCTTTCATTCAAGTTCAAAACAAACTGCTTGAAATACATGCTAGGTTTAAAGGGTTTGCTGAAGCTAAAATTATATTTGATTAAATACCATTCCATGTACAGGCCATCCCTAGTGTTGCAGACATCCAAAAGTCAATTTTGTTCAATAGTCAGAAGATTAACAAAAAATACCTGATATAGTAACCACAACACATTGGCACAGGGTAGCATTGCTGCCTTTCAGCGCCAGGCACCTGGTTTGAATCTGACTTTGGGTGCTGTCTGTACAGAGTTTGCACATTCTCCCTGCGACCGCGTGACTTTTCTCCGGGTGCTCCGGCTTTCTCCCACATTCAAAAGATGTGCAGGTTCGTGGGTTAATTGACTTCAGTAAAATTGTAAATTGTTATAAGTTCATAAATTGTCCCTAGTGTGTGTAGGATAGTACTAGTAGCACAGACGTGGTGAGCCGAAGGGCCTGTTTCAGTGCTGTATCTCTACATCTCAACTGTTAAGGCTAACAGTATCTTCATAGTATTTTAATGAATATTATCAAAAGCACTCAGAACTGATAAGAATGAACTATTATTCAAAGTTGGGGAAGAGTACAAACTAGTCCTGCTTTTATAGGAATTAATATTTACATCGACCATTTATATTTAATAATATCAAGGGAGCTTGTTTGTAAGTATAGGTGTCCATTAGTCAGTATTCTTAACCTGGGGATGGTTTGTACAGGCAAATCCTGCAATGCATACTGATGATGCCCTGCTTTAAAAAAAACACCTCCATCTCTCTACTCCCCCACCTGCCTGGTCACAGAGAATTCCAGGTGGATTCCAAGCCTATCCATTCATAGGCAAGCCAGCATTTGGTGGGACTATTAACAAACGCAAAAAGTTTAATAAATTACCTAACTGAGATAAGGTGAAACACCTCCCCTTAGTGCATTGTTTAATTGTGTTAATCTAAATATTAACAAATGTAAGCAAATTTTAAATTTGATTCAAATTGGTACAACCGATGGGTTCTATTTAATTTTGTTGATTTCTATTCAAAACTAGACCCGTCCTCCAAGACAATATTCCACCACTGACCCATAGCCCCCAACTGCGCAGGCGCGGCTGACGGGTTCCCGTTGTGACGCCAGAGATCCGGAGTGGCGGCGCGGCTCTGGCTGCAGCGGCTTACCGGCGGTCCCGTTGTCTTTGTGTTTTTTTTGTTATTTATTTTGTTTGGTTAGTTTAGTTTTTTGGTTTTAGCTTGTGTTTTGGGGGGGGGGGGGTTGAAACGGGGTTTGCAGTCTCGCCCTGCAGGGGAATACGACCTTTTTGTCGTATTCCCCTTCTCTGCCTCCGTCTGCGCTGAGGCCTAATAGAGCTGACGACCTCGAGGCTCCGGAGGCAGAGCCCGCCAGGACTCGCTCTGAGCTCGCTCCCGTGAGGGTGGTCCGGCTCAGGGCTGGAAGAGGCTGGGACGCTCCCGTGAGGGCGGCCAGCCCGAGGGTGGAACGAGGCTCCCGTCGGAGCGGCCGAGCTCGGGAAGGTGCGGTGCTGGCAGCCCAAGGGAGGTTCGGCGCCCAAGTCGGGGCAGCCCGGTCCGGGGGGAGAAGCGACGCCCAAGTCGGGGCGCCCTGGACCGGGGGGAGAAGCGACGCCCAAGTCGGGGCGGCCCGGTCCGGGGGAGGTTCGGCGCCCAAGTCGGGGCGGCCCAGCCCGAGGCTGAAGACGGCACAGTACTCACGTGAGGGTGGTTGGGACGGTGTTCTGGCGGTGGTGGCCTGAGTCCGGGGTTCGGCCGCGGGCCAGCAGCTGCTTCTGCAGGACTGGTGGGCGGCAGCTTCAACCACCCCGGGCCACGGTGTTTGAACCGCGGGACTGTTCTTAACATCGCCCGGGGGGGGGGGGGGGGTATCGCCCCAGCGCAGAGGGAGAAGAGGAGGGAAGAGACTGCGACCTAAGACTTTTGCCTCCATCACAGTGAGGAGATGCTGGGTGAACTCGCTGTGATGGATGTTAATGTGTGTTTATTGTTGTTTTATTGTATGGTATTATATGTATGACTGCTGCAATTTCGTTCAGACTTCGGTCTGAATGACAATAAAAGGCTATCTATCTATCCCCGTTGTGACACGAGTCACAGCAACCCTCCCCCAACTGCGCAGGCATGGCCTGAAAGTGGGTGCGCGACTGTGATGTTTTTAAAGTTCAAAATGGCAATAACCTGTAAAATATAAGATCAATGTGAACGCATCTCACTCTCCCTCTTCAGTTCCCTATTCCCCATCTCCATTATCCTCCCTCTCCCCACCCTCCACCAAACCTCCTCTGCTTCCTCCCCTTATCCCCTCACTCTCCTCCTCCCCTCCTTCCTCTTCCCCCTCCCCTCCTCCATTACGTCACCATCCCTCTTCCTACCCCTATCCTCCTCCATTACCCTCCCCAGCACTCCCTGCCCCTCCTCTTCACCCTCCTTCTTCTTTCCTCGCTCCTCCTCCCCCACTCCCTCCCTCCCTCTCCTTTCTCCTACCTCGTCAGTCACTCCCTCCCTCCCTCACCTCTCCCCTCCCTACCCCCTCCTCTCCCTCTATCCCCCTGCTTCCCACTCCTCACCTTCGCCCTATCGCACCCCCCCTCACCCCTCTCTCCTCTCACTGCCCTTCTCTCCCTCTATCCCCCACTCCCTACCTTCCCTACCCCCCCTCCTCTCCCTCTATCCCCCTCCCCACTCTCCCATCTCACCCCCACTTTCCCCACCCTATCCTCCTCCTCTCCCCCTACCCCCTGCTCCCCCACTCCTCACCTCCCCACAATGAAAATTTTGGTTTAAAACAAAATGATATTCTCAATGGAAATCGCGTTTTTTCTTTAAAATAACCTATACACAATGTTAGCTGTTAATGAAAAGGAAGAATTTGATTAAAACTGAGTTTTTTTTGGAATAAAATCAATGTCAATGAAAATCGAGATTTTTTACGTAAATGAAATTTGCGATCCCATTGTGCCCTCATTTTGACATCAAAGGCGGCTACCGGCAGGACAAGTGAAAAAGTGGTTTGAGAAGTGTTTTTTGTAAAGTTTAAAATATCAGTAATCTGTAAAATATAAATCAATCTGAACGAAAGTTGGTACTGAACATCGCAGGACAATGGTGAGTAAGGTGGGCCAAAAATTGTAGCGCTACCGTGTACTGTTTTTGCGGCGTTTCCGGAATTCACGCACATGCATGCATACAAACAAAAAGGATGAAAGTTTTAGCAATATATATATATATACACTAGACCAGGTGCGGAGCCGTTAGGCCCGTTCCCCCGAGGCAATATTCCACCACTGACCCATAACCCATAACTGCACAGATGCAGCTGACGGGTTTCCGTTGTGACACCAGAGATTCCCACGAGTCATGGAAATCCTCCCCCAATCGCACAGGCGCGGCCGGCAAGTGGGAGACCGACGGCAATTTTTTAAAAGTTAAAAATGGCAATAACATGTAACATATAAGATCATCTTTCTCTTAGTAAGAACGCATCTCACTCTCCCTCTTCAGTCCCTTATTCCCCTGCACCATTATCCTCCCTCCCCACCTCCACCAACCCTCCTCTGCTTCCTCCCCTCACCCCCTCCCCTCCTCCATTACCTCGTCATTCCTCTTCCTACGCCTATCCTCCTCCATTCCCCCCTCATGCCTCAGCACTTCACCCTCTCCTCCTCCCCTCCCCCACCTCTCCATCCCTCTCCTTTCCCTACCCTCAGTCACTCTCTCCCCCCACTCCCCTCCCTATACCCCTCTTCCCCCTCCTCAGCTCCCTCTATTCCATCCCCCCACAATAAAAAAAAGACTTCCAAAACAAATATCCATTTTACATCTTGGACAAATGATTGAGAGCATAAAAGGAATTTCTCCATAGTAAATTCAAAGCTTTCCTGTTGGTCATCAGTCATCACCAACTAGAAGACATGCTATTAAATTGGGCAACTATCTTTGTTTTATTCCCTTCTTCCCTCTCATTATGTTCCCGGGGACAAATTCAAAAATCTGGATGCAGTTTACCCAGGGCCGGATTTAGATGAAGAGAGGCCCTAGGCTATTCCACTTGTGAGGCCCCTCACAACCCCCACCCCCACGATGAGAGGAAGATGGAAGTGTCCACCAGATTGACACCGATGTGTAGCCAGGTGTGGCCAATGAGATGAGGGCTGGAAAGCTGCACTTTTTATTTATTGCCAGTGCTAGTGTCGAGTTATCGGCTTAAAACACTATTCTGAAATGGAGGAGCAAGGAAAATTACTGGTGTTGTTTAGAGACTACATTGCGGTGTGACAGCATATGTAAGAAAGGCCTATGACAGTGTCAAATACATTATAAACCAGGCCCGTACAAAGCTTTTCAAAAAGGGGGGTGGCATGGCAGGATTACAAGAATTTTATGTGAAATAATTGCACACAGCGCATATCACAAGTGCGAAGCTCAAAGTCCCTTGCGGCCGGGGTCCAGGGCCTGCTTAAAGGCCCTGGAAGCTCTGGGGTTTTAGATGCTCTCTGGTACATTCTGAGCCTAATTTCGGATCACTTTTGCACCAAATCTATGACGAATATTTCAGAAATAATTTTGGTTGGGTCAAGAGTAATGAGTGGTTGGAATGGGATGATTGGGATCATTGTTGTATACATTTTTTTTAAATCAAGAATTGAAGCAGTCCTTGTTTTAATAATCAAGTTGTATTGAAAAATGTTATGTGAAATGGTATAAAGGAGCATGCAAACACTGCAAATAAAATACTGCACGTTTTTGCAGTAAATAAAACCTTTTTTTAGAAAATGTTTTGTGTGTTGATTTGATTGCCTGTTACTGTTCGACTGTGTTAGTGTGTGCACATTAAAAATATGCTGCAATGAAAGTTGCAAACTATGGAATTCATATTTTTCAGTATTGTTATCAAGGAAATGAAAGCAGTTCCAAATGTTTGATATTATTCATATGGAGGAGAAAATACAATTGCCCTAAAACCTACCTTAATATTGTAATCTCACAAAAGATAATCCCCCTTTCCCTCTCCCTCTCCCTCTCTCTCCCTCCCTCTCCCTCCCCCCTTCCCCTCTCTCTCACCCCCATCTCCCCTCTGTCTCAACCCCCACCTTTCACCCTCACATCCCCCTCTCTCTCTCCCCCTCTGTCTCTCTCCCCCTCCCCCTCTCTCCATCCCCCCTCCCTCTCCTTCCCCTCTCTCGCCCCCCTCTGTCTCAACTACCCTTTCCCCCTCTCACATCCCCCCTCTCTCTTTCTCCCTCCCACACAGTGAGGCTCTGACTCCGCGCCATAGACACCGCAGCCCACCCCCCGCCCGGGAGAAGCGGGCCCATTGCGCACGCGCGGAGACAGCGTCATTTTGTGTCGCTACTGCGTCACCGTCTTCCCCCAACTGCGCAGGCGCGTATGATCGCAATTTTCCCCCCCAAAACTTCCAGCGGGCCAGAACCAGAATTTCGGGTAATTTCCGTCAAAGTGGAAATGGTGATAGTGCTCCAATTTTTTTCTCTCTGGATTTTTTTTACTCTCGGAAAAAAACCCACCGTGGTCGGAGGCCCCCCTGGATTTTGAGGCCCTAGGCTTCAGCCTATGAAGCCTGTAGTTAAATCCGGCCCTGTCGAGGCCCCCCTAGATCTCGAGGCCCTAAGCTTAAGCTTGTGAAGCTTGTACGTAAATCCAGCCCTGGGTTTACCCGAGGAGCAAAATTAGGAAACAATGCTATACTTAAGCGACAATGTTTGTAATTTTCTTCCACACTCTTTGAGTTGCTGCCATCCAGCCCCTCCTGCTCTACTATATCTTCATCTTATTTCTTCTAAGGCAGTGGCTCAGCGTGGAAACTGACCTGCATCCATTTCAGTTCTACGGGCTCTAGATGACAGAGAGAACCATAAACTGTTCCACAGATGGGACAGAAGGTATATTTATTATCACAGGTCATTGTACATTGGGACAGGTTGGCAGAAGGCCTTTGTCTTGGGGTTATTAAATACAAGTCCCATCACCTAATACCCTTCAGTGAACAAGTCAACTGTGATTTGGAGCAGCTCCTTCAACGTTGTGTTTAAACATTTTTGTCTGCATACTGATGATACTATATGATAAGCATTTGACAATGGGCTAATTTTTCATCCGAAATGTTTTCATCCCTGATGACACCACACTCCCTTAATAATACACTAATGTATTTGTGGTCTACGCAAGAACAGTAGCAAGTCAAACAGACACTTGCTATTACTGCACTTCGCTTATTAGTTAGTCATCCTCATTGATGTAAAATATAAGTCCATCCTAATTTGCTCATAAATGCTGCAAACCAGTGTGAGAAAAAAGGGTCAAAAGGAAAATAAAACATTTGCAGAAAAAAGATAGCATGATGGTATTGTGAAAATTGATGTTTTAAAGTAACATTACTTCCTTCTTTTTGTTTTGACTTCCTGATAAGCATAAAGAAATTAAATTGCCAATCAGATCATCTTTCATCCAGAAAGAAATCCTAAACACAAATTCTAAAAAAAGTAGCAATTGAAGAAGCAATATTGTCATTGGGCCGGTTACATAGAAATGTGACGTCCAACAGCAGTCATTCATCGAGACTGCAGAATCTGGAATTATGATCAAAGAACAAACTGTTGGAAAAACTCAGCAGATCAGGCAGCATCTGTGGATGGAAGATAACATTTCAGGTCTACACCTTCCTTCAGATGAACGATCTCGACCCAAAATTTAATCTAATCTCCCTCCACAGATGCTGCCCGACTCTCCTGAATTCCTCCAATAGTTGGTTCTCAGCTCAGCAGCCATCTCTTCTCATCCAGTGAAGGTGGCAAGAGTGAGGAGTGTTATAATTTTATAATAGTGTTATAATTCTTACTTGCAGCAGCACAACAGAATATGTAAACATAGTACACTGTTAACAATGTAATAAATGAGGAAAAAAAAGCTAATACTAATAACTTCACACTGAGGGGTGCTTCTGGCCACAGAAGAGGCACATGGTTACCCTTCTACATTTCCTTGGTCATCGTCTGCTTTGATCTGTCGTTTTCACACCTCATCTCTAGTCTCCATCCCCCCCTGACTCTCAGTCTGAAGAAGGATCTCGACCCGAAACGTCCCCCATTCGTTCTCTCCGGAGATGCAGCCTGTCCCGCTGAGTTACTCTCGCATTTAGCGTCTATCCTCGGTGTAAAGCAGCACCTGCAGTTCCTTCCCACACAAGGTTACTGCAGGCAGTGCTGCAGCTTCCCTGACAGTCACCAACCGCAAGGCTACACTCGGCATCCCTCCTCTCAAATCTTAAGCAACTACCATTTAGAAATACGTTACAGCCACTCAAATGTATATTTGTAATAGTGTTAAGGTAATTGTACGGACCTGACCTCGGCCTCCTGAAGGCGAAGCCCACATCGAAGCAGCTCCTCGGCACCTTCCTGTCCACCTGAAGCCCCGCCTCCGCATCAAACCCAAGCCCAACCCCCTCTGAGTGATTGACGGCACCCTTCACCAATAGAAAGAGCGTCCTTCACGCCCGGCGCCAATCAGTTGCCGCCTCTCAGACACGTTTGTTATCCTGGGCGACGCTGGATGGAACAGGCGCTGTGATTGGTTGCGCCGCGTGTTGTCGCCTGGCAGCGCCTTCATTCATCTTGAGACGATGCGGCGCAAGCGGGAGAGTGAGTGAGGTATTAATTGTTTGCAGTTTAAAATGCGCAGTCCATGCACGTCCAACTACTAAATTGCAATCACCGGGGTTTGGACAAAAAAAACTTGAGTCATGTAGCGTGGAAGCAGACCCTTCGGCCTAACTTGCCAACACCGGCCAACATGTCCCAGCTACACTAGTCCCACCTGCTCTCGTCCCAATTGCTTGCGTTTAACCCACTTCCCTCCAATGTATCTATCCATGTATCTGTCCAACTGTTTCTTAAATGTTGTGATAGTCCCTGCCTCACCTACCTCCTCCATACACCCTCCACCCTTTGTGTGAAAAAAGTTAACCGCTCAGATTCCTATTAAATCTTTTCCCCTTTACCTGAAACCTATGCCCTCTGGTCCTCGATCCCCCTACTATGACCAAGAGATTCTGTGCATCTACCTGATCTATTCCTCTCATGATTAAATGAGAAATTAATTGTTTACAGTTTAATGTGCAGTCCTTGGGAGGCAGCTGCTAATTTGCAAGCACTGGGGTTTGTTTGAGGCAAAAAAAAGGAGGCCAAATGGCACAGAGGGATGAATAAGCAAGGTGGACGGGATCTACAGGAGGCACTGCTTCAAAAAGACAGACAGCATCATCAATATTACAAAAATAGTTATAGAGTTGTAGAGTAGAGTTGTACTGACCCTTGGGCCAACCACGAGCATGCCAACCATCACTGCATCCTCATTGATTTAAAAGATAAGTCTATCCTAATTTTCTCAAAAATTCTGAAGACCAGTGTGAGAAAATGATGATGCAAAAGAAAATACAACATTTGCAGAAAAAAGACAGTATTTTGCCAATTAATGTTTTAAAATAACAATATTACTTACTTCCTTTTGTTTTAACTTCCTGATAAGCATAAAGCAATTAAATCGCGAATTGGGTCATCTTTCGTACAGATAGAAATCCCAAACAGAAATTCTTAAAAAAGTAACGAGTGAGGAGACATTATTGTCATTGGGTCAGTTACATGGAAATGCAGTGTCCTACAGCAGTAATTCATCAAGACACAAGAGAGTGCAGAAGCTGGAATCTTGAGCAAAGAACAAACTGTTGGAAGAACTGGAGGCAGGCAGCATCTGTGGAAGGAAATAGGCAGATGACATTTTGGGTTGGGACTGTTCTTCGGACTGATGAAGGGTCTTGAACGGAAATCATGTCTGCCCATTTCACTCTAAAGATGTTGGAAGATCCATCTTAATGATTCACATTCTTGTCTAGATATACTAAATAGCATGAAAGCTTTCTGTGTCCACCACGTACTCTGGCAATGGTTTCCAGATTCACCCTCTGGGTAAAACAGACCTTCCTCAGACCTCTCCAAACTCCTTATCCTAAACCTATGTCCTATAAGTTTCATTTCTGATCTGGAGAAAAGCTTCCTACTACTTACCTTATCCATGGCCTTCTTGATTTGACATACCTTTAGCAGGTCCCCCCTTAATGTCCACCCACTCTAAGGAAAACAAACCCAGTCTACCTAGATTCTAGAATCTTTCAATAATAAACACTTCATTCCAGGCATTACACAAGGAACTGCAGATAATGGTTTACAAAAAATAAACCATACATGATGCTGTAGTAACTTAGCGGTCAGGCACCATGTAGAACATTGTCAAGAATTTTACTGAAGTCCACAAAGGTTGCATGATCTGCACTGCCCTCATCAATACATCATCTTATCAAAGAATTCAGTTAAATTGGTCAATGTGATCTCTATCTACAAAGCCATGCTGAACAATAGGAAATAAATATCACAGACATTCAGGTTTTATTTGTTGACAATTTAAATAAAACAGGAAGAATTAAAGTGAACAAGTTCTTGGAAAATCTGTGTTAATACAGAGTACTATTTGTGCAATACTAATGATTTCTAACCGTTTAATTTTTTTAATGAAGTACAATGTATTTTATGCGACAAAAATAAGGGCCTATTTAGCCACTATTTTAACAAAATTTAGTCTCAACTTCCATTTAATGTTTTCTTGAATATTTCACCCACTCAATAAACAAAAAAGTACCGTACTAAGTAAATTAACTAACAGCATTCTGCTTTTTTTTCTTGCAGACAGTATTATTCCAGGACACAATTATTGCATACACTGTTACAAAGTGCATTGTATGTACATTTACAAACCTACTTGCACAATACAGTACTTATTCTTTGATGTGGCAAATGGAAGAAAAAGATATACCCTGTATAATAAAAGGAAACGCTGAAGCACATTTCCACCTCAGATTTCTGTGATCCCCTTATTCCTAAAAAAGATAATTAGGGAAATCACACTGAAATTGATTGATTTTAGATGGGCAAATGCCTGTGGTATGGAGAAATTTCAGATGAACAGGCATTGAACTAAAATCTACCATAATCTACAGCAGGCCAGCTCCTGCTGTAGGTAATGTGGTCACCCATCGTGCAATTCAAAAAATAATTAAATCATTAAATTAATATTCTGATAATGAAAGTTACTGACTTTCATCTCACCCTCTGATTATATTTCAGGAAATGTTTAATCCAATTAAACAGGCTATTTTGTGTACTACTTTCCTTAGTTGGTTGTCCAATAATATCTGAATTGGCTTTGTTTGCTTCCATTAACACATCATATTTTTTCAATATGACAGCAAGTTCCTTATCTTGGTCAAAGTGTAGCATCTGTCTGTTCAACAGAGGCACGATTAAATTGAACTTTTCTACAGTTTTATTAAGTTCTTTGATATCATTTCTGAATTGCTCACAGTTTAAATTCCAATGTTTCAGAGTGTAGTGAGTCAGGGGTTGACCGAGCTTTTTCCTGTAACCCAGTATGTCATTTCTTAGCTTCTCAATTGTTTCATTTATTTCTTTTTGCCGGACAATCCATTCTGGTTGATATCCATTGTCTATGAGTATCCTGTTCAGATTATGTGTCATGGGATCAATGTATGGGTATTGTAAAAACTTTTGCAGTGGTTTTCCTTTACCACTAAGGTTATCAAAATCGCCTCTGGCCATCGACTCTTGTATGAGGTCTTCCACCAACCGTTCCACTGCTTGGGTTATTTTTATCTTTTTGCTCTGCTGTATATCCATCGCCATCATTGTATTTTGCTGATCCTGAGCCTCTAGTTTCTGTTTTCTATAATCCAACACCTGATCTGTTGCACGATTGACCCTGAACGTTCTGTATTGTTTCTCTCTTTGACTAGGTGTTCCAATGCCAACACCCTCAAAGCTCAGGTACTGTCTGTGTTGCAGTGCCAGGTATTTGGATTCTTCTTCTTCTTCATCATTCAAACCTTGATCAGACTCTGTCTTTCCTTTCTCTGCTAAATGCTTAACAACGGCCTTGTAAGCTTCTTCCACTTGCATGAATTTTAGAGGATCTCCGCCATCAGAGCCACTATCCGGATGATACAACTTGACAAGTTTGACATAGGCCTCTTTTACTTCATTGTGGTTGCAATTTTCCTGTACATTAAGCAAGTTGTAACAGTCCTGGAGGCTTTTGCTTCGTGGTCCGTGACCCGAGTACATCCTGGCACCGCGAAGGCAAGTCATAACGCAGGTTTTCTTTGCAGCTAACATGTTCTCTCTAGAATGATGCCTTCAATGAACAGTACAATTACGAAGAGAACCACTTGAACGGTTCCCGATGTTAACTGTAATGCGACATAAAACCCTTGGTACTAATTTGTTTTACCACACGGAATCGCGTTACATTTTGCAAAGGGAATAAATCAGCTGGCTTTTCCGTGCATTGCTTTTTAGTCTGTTGAATTCTTCTTGCACCCTCCACTTAAAATAAAGTCTTTAGGACATATTATCTATCAGCAGAGCAAGATTGTATGCGGAAACCCCCAACGGGCCGAGAGATCAGCTCTGACAGATCCTGGGAGCTGTAGTCTATTCAAACTGCTCAAAACTCCACGGCAGAGCGCACTCGTGTGGACGGAATAACGATGCGGCGCCTCAAGACAACCGTTTCAAACTGTTACATTCCAGAACCGGTAATTTAAAATTTTAAATCCCTTTGTCAAACGTTTGGCTGCAAATATTCGTTTAGACTTGGACGAAAGATAATACAGAAATTGGTGGTAGACACAAAATTCTAGAGTAACTCAGCGGGGCAGGCAGCATCTCTGGAGAGAAGGGATGGGTGACGTTTCTGGTCGAGATCCTTAATCTTCATGCCTGTCCTGCTGTCCTCCAGCATTTTATGTCTACCTTCGATTAAAACCAGCATCTGCAGTTCTTTCCTGTACAGAAATTTGTGTTTGCCATGGATTAAAACAAACATATATATTTGTATTTTGTCAAGAGTCAACTAATATTTAATTGTCGTATGCACCTACCTAGAAAGGAACACTCATACAATAAACAAGTAACCAAAAAATACTTCGAAGTGTATTAAAATACAGGTACTCTTAAAAGGGACTGAACTCACAATACCAAATAATTATTCCCAACGAATTACCGTGCAATCTGGTTTAAAAAAAAAGCTTATGGTCTAACGGGAGAGGTCAGACTGTGGAAATTTAGAGTTTACAGAAGCTTCCAACCTTAAAAAAGCAAGACAATATAAAAGAAACACCCTTTACATCAAATATGCCAACATATGGCACGGAGGAGATGGCTTGATTCATCATGTTTATGCTAACTCTCGGAAACAGCGTTCTAATGATGCCGCTTTCCACAAATGCCCGTTACCCTGTATCTGTACAGAGCTTGATTGTAATTATGTATATGCAGGCATAGGCTTCTCTCTTCACTGCAGAATTGAAAATGGAATTGAACATTGCTGACCTTCCTCATTTCTGGAATTATGATTGAAGGAAGGACATTAATGAAGCGATTGAAAATGGCTAGTTGTGACACTTTTCTGCGCAACACCTCTAAACTACTTATCCTCCAACAATATCATGAACAAACACATTTAGATTAAAGCAAACTTTGCCCTTCACAGCAGAATTAACAAGAAATGGGAGATAACTAAAAGGCCATGACACCACGAGACATAGGAGCAGAATTAGGCCATTTGGCCCATTGACTTTGCTCCGCCATTCGATCATGGATTATCTATTTTTCCCTCTCAACCCCATTCTCCATTCTTACCCTTGTAACCTTTGATGCTTTTACTAATCAAGAACCTATCAATCTCCATTTTAAAATTACCCAATGACTTATCCACCACTGCCATCTATGAAATTCCACAGTTTCACCATGTGTGGCAAAATAAATTCCTCCTCACCTCCATCCTAAAGGTACGTCCTTTTATTCCAAGGCTGCGCCCACTGGTTCTAGACTCTCCCACTACTGGAACCATCCTCTCCACATCTACACCAACTAGGCCTTTCATTGTGCCAGGTTGAAGAGGTAAATTTTAAGCAACATCATGGAGCGATGAGAAAGGTAGAGAGATAAAAATCTTTAGAGAGAGAATTCTAGAACCTTGGCCACTTGAGTCCAGAGGATCCGTTAAACTCAGGGATGTTCAAGAAGTCATAATGAAATGAGAACATGGGGGCAATTACAGAGAAAGGGAGGAATCTAGGGCAATTCCTGACAGGAATGACATCGCTATGGAAGAATTTGAACACAAGGATGATTGTCAAGCTCAATAGATTCCCCAGGTGTCTTTTCACCCGGAGTACAAACCCAAAATTCAAGGTCCTTTATTCTAGGTCCAACACCTTTGGCCATAATGCATTAATAATGCCTCTACAACAGATCTGTGATTACAGCTGCGCCTGACCTCTGTCTTCTAGCCTTATTGGACTGATCCAGGATGGGGAGGAATCTGCCTACAGACAGGAAGTGACACAGCTGGCGTCCTGGTGCCATTGCAACAACCTGGAGCTCTATGCTCTTAAGACAGTGGAATTGATTGCAGACTTTAGCAGAGTTCCCCCTCCCCCCACTCACCAACAACAACACCACAGTCACATCTGTGGAGTCATTTAAGTTCCTTGGAACCAATCATCTCCAGGGATCTTAAATGCGGGGCCACCACCAACTCCACAGCCAAAAGTTGCTGCCTCAAAAAGGCTGGCAGTATCATCAAAGACCCACACCATCCTGGCCACACACTCATCTCCCTGCTACCTTCTGGTAGAAGGTACAGGAGCTTGAAGACTGCAACAACCAGGTTCAGGAATAGCTACTTCCCCACAGCCATCAGGCTATTAAACTGGCTCGGGCAAAACTCTGATTATTAATAACCACTTTTTGCTATTTGCACTTTATCAATTTATTTATTCATGTGTGTATATATTTATATCATGGTATATGGACACATTTATCTGTTTTGTAGTAAATGCCTGCTATTTTCTGTGTGCTTAAGCAAAGCAAGAATTTCATTGTCCTATACAGGAACACATGACAATAAACTCATTTGAACTTGAACTTGAAAAAAGGCCCAGCAGAGGATGTACTACTTGCGGCAGCTGAGAAAACACAATCTGCCACAGGCAGATACTGTCCAGTTTTATACTGCCATCATAGAGTCCGTCTTCACCCTCCATCATGTTCTGGTTTGGCTCAGCCACCAAGCATAACATCCGGAGGCTGCAGTGCCTCATTCGATCAGCCGAGAAGGTTGTTGGCTGCAACCTTCCCCCATCGACGCACTGTACACTGCAAGGGCCAGGAAGCGAGCGGGTAAGATCATCTCTGACATCTCTCACCCTGGTCACAAACTCTTTGAAGCACTTCCCTCTGGAAAGCGACTCCTGACTGTCAAAACTGCCACAGCCAGACTTAAAAACAGCTTTTCCCACCCACGAGCACTACCTCTACTCAGCAACCAAAGCTCTGTAGCCTCCTTTTGCTCTGGTATTTTATTTCATTCTTCACATGTTTAAATTATACTGATTTATTTTTAATTGTCTACTGTATATCGTGTTGTTACTTGTGAGCAAAGCACCAAGGCAAATTCCTTGTATGTATACAGACTTGGCTAATAACATGTATTCAATTCAATTCAATTCAATAACAGCAAAAAAAGGAACTACAACCCCCACAATGCCTTCCATTCACAACTTTTTTTTCAAATATACAAATTGATATTAAAAAAATAGTAGTAGTCACCCCGCCCTAGTTTGCATAGTTTAGTTAGTACAAGTAACAATGCTCAACCCCCCCCCCAAAAAAAACCTAGCGTTCAGTCAATTTACTGATTGGCTGCTGCACAAGTCGCGGTAACTTCACCGCCCTCTCAAGCAATGCATTGCAGCGCCATTTGTGCAAGTTAAAGACGTGTTCACTTTGGCTCCTGGAGCAGCACGTGTTTATATCTGTGTTTCTAAGACGCGTTGGTGAGCTTGCCATTACTTTTGATTATTGTAAAACACTTCTCTCCTCATTTTTTTAAATTGCATTGTAAACAGTGACGGTGCTGTCAGGTCAGGAAATCTTGTTGGAGATGCAAGGAAATGCAGATGTTGGTTTGCAAAAAAAATAATCGTATATGCTGCCTTCAGAACGGAGGCGTTTTCATGCAGTAATATAACAGCCTTGACCAGCAACTCGATGTGACTCTCCGTCTGAGAAAAGCTTTAAAAGCATTGTAAAAATGTTGCAATTATTCATCTTGACTTAAAATGTGTTTTTTTTTGTAATGACAGCTGATATGGTTAAGAGTTAACCCGATTGTATAGCGTGATTGTATTTAATGTGCAAGAAAGAACTGCAGATGCTGGTTAAACCGAAGGTCGACACCAAATGCTGGAGTATCTCAGCGGGTGAGGCAGCATCTCTGGAGAGAAGGAATATGCGACGTTTCGGGTCGACACCCTTCCAGAGATGCTGCCTCATCCGCTGAGTTACTCCAGCATTTTGAGATTGCATTTAATATTTGTTTTTCGTGGAGCGAAATTGTTTCTGCTTATTAATGACACAAGTATAAGTGCTCAATGTGGTCGCAAAAATAACTCTGTAGTTAAAAGGTGAGGCTAAGGAAAGAGACCACAAGTTGGTTTTGAAACACAAGCTGTAGTTTTTTACACTTGGGCAACAGGTGATTGAAAATCCAAAATGTTGATGTTGAAGATCTGGAATAAAACAATAAATTGTTGAAAGCACTCCACAGGCCAGTAGTATATTTGGATATAAAAAGAGATAATGCTTCGAATTGAAATGTTAATTCAATAGTCAATAGTCTATTTAATTGTCATTAATTCTTTCTACAGGTAGTAGTACCTGGGTGCTGTGGTTTTTCAGATGTTTGTTTTTATTTAAAGCAAGAGTTTATCTCTCATTACCTTTTTTTCTTTAACGTGTTATTTGTAAAGATTATTGATTCTGCTTGCCTTATTGAAGTAAAATTGAACTGTAAAAAAAATCTTGCCCTGCTAAAGCTTGCATGCAACAATTGCTGTTTCATTAAAAAGATGAGTGTCATTTACTTACACTGATATGATCAAAATGTATTCACCATATTTTAACCAAGACATATAAGATTTGTTCTTAAACATTCATAATGGTTTGTTCATTGGTAAATATACACTTTTGGCTCTTGAATTACATTTGGCATATGCTCAAATTCAACTGAATATAAATTACATGTGATCCAGTGATCATTTCTTAACCTCTCATTGCTCTCTGTAAACACATCCAGCCATTCCATTCCTCCATTTATGTCTCTCAAGCAGTGTTGGTTTCCTTACCCCTACAATGGTAACTGCTCAATTGCCTATGTTCCAAGTTGCAAGATTCCCCCCCCCCATAAACATTGCCTTTTGACCTTTAAAGCCTATATTCCTTAAAATATTCCTTGACCTTTAAAGCCAATATTCCTTTTTATGGACGTACTTTTTCTGATGTTCCTGTAAAGTGATTTTGAATATTTTACTGCAGTACATTTTGCTATATAAATGCAAAAAACACAAAGCTCAGAAGTAACTCGTGTCAGGAGGCATCTCTGGAGAACAGGATAGGCGACTTTGATTTTGTTCTAGATTCTAGCATCTGTAGTTCCTTGTGTCTACTATATAAAGGTATTAGTTTAATATTCTATACTTGGTGCGTATTTTCATAATCTTTCCCTGGCAGATTGCAAGAACTAAAATGACTTTGAAAATATATGTGGCAGTTAAATCTCACTTTCACAGATATTTTTGATAGTGTAATTGATTCATTTGAGGACAGATTAAAGGGGGGGGGGGCAGTAATGGTCCAGTACTATTGGTTTATTGTACTTTTTTGTGTTTTAAGACTGTTGGCAGATCAATTTGCCTCTTGCGATAAATAAGGTTCTATCGTATCGTTAACTTTCTGAATATTTTGATATATTTTTGTGTGTAGTCTGAGCCCCCGATTGACTACTGCTGCAAGGGAGATTTTTATAATACCTATACCACACTGTACTTGGAATAAGCTTTACTCGATTTGGCTAATAGCAGCAATACAATGGAGTGAATGATTGATGGGCTGCAGTGACACAAGAGATGCTCTCGTGCAGTTTTGTTTTTAAGCAGCACAGTCTAGTTGGTTGATGTGAATCTTCTTTCTGGTAAGAGCAGAGATCATGGAGGCCACTGCTTTCCTACTATTGTTCTTTCTCGTGGGAGCTGCCTTCTTGGAGACTGGTGCAGAGCTTTCTTCTGTGCCTTTGAGAATTGTCAAGGTTCATAAGTTATAGGAGCAGAATTAGGCCATTCGCCCCATCAAGTCTACTCTGCCATTCAATCATGGATCATTAATTTTTCCCTCTCTATCCCATTCTCCTGCCTTCTCCCTAGAACACCTGACACCGCTACATTGTGTGTGTGCTACATTGCAAATGTGCACCTCCGTGATAGAATGATGAGGATTGGGGAGTTTAGAAAGTGATGTCATTACCACTGCATTGATAATGTTTCCATTTGCTTCGACCAAAATTAAAATTCTCTGAAGAAGGGTCCCGACCCGAAATGTCACCTATCCATGTTTTCCAGAGATCAAGGTTTCAAGGTCAGTTTATTGTCACGTGTACCAATTAAGGTACAGTGAAATTTGGGTTACCATACAGCCATACTAAGTGAAAAGCAACAAGACACACAACCACATAAAAGTTAACATAAACATCCATCACAGTGGATTCCACACACCTCACTGTGATGGAAGGCAATAAAGTTCAATCTTCTTCTTTGTATCCGCAGTTGGGGCGATCAAAGCCCCCGCGGCCGACTATCGAAGTCCCCGTCGGTGGGGCAGTTGAAACTTTCGAACTCCCGCGGTGGGGCAGTTGAAACTTTCTCCGCGGCATGGGGCTCTCGAGTTGGCCTCTTCTTACCAGAGACTGCGGGCTTCACAATGTTATAGTCCACAGGCCCTGCGGTTGGAGCTTCGATACCCGGCAAAGGGATCGCACGCTCCGCGATGTTAAAGTCCCGCAGACTCCTGCGGCTTGGAGAGTCGGGTCAGTCTCCAGAAAAGGCCGCCAACTCCACGATGTTGGGCCGCAGCGTGGACAGAGATCCGATAAGGGGAAAAAATCACATCTCTGTCTGGGTCAGGGATTGAAAAAATGTTTCCCCAACCCCCTCCCCCAGCCCCCACACTAAGGAACACTAAAACATTCTTTTAATACATACCAAAAATAACAAAAAGAAGAAAGGACAGACAGACTGTTGGCGAGGCAGCCACCGCAGGTGGCGCCACCCGATGCCACCTGACCCACACAGTTACTCCAGCACTTTGTGTCTTTTTTGTAGACTAGCATCTGCAGTTCCTTGAATCCCTAAAATTGCATTGTTGACATGAGCTTGATCACACTCTGAACTGCGTTAGCGACGACCTGAACAACATTAGCTCAGGGGGTCTTTGCTCCATTAGAGTTGGAGATAGGAACATGGACCCTTGGTACATGGCCTTTAGAGGTTACACTTCTCCAAGTTTCTCTGATAATCCTGGGTTGCATTCAGATTTTGTCATCCACTTCTGAGACCCACCTTCAGCAAACCCATCACCAAAGTATCCATGGCAAAGAGGTAGTAACTGGAAATAATAGTTCTGCACTTGCCAGCATTTGGAATTGCACTTTATATTCCATGCTTGCGATCCCCATGGACTTCCCTGACGTTAAGCAACTGATTATTCCCTCTTATTAACAAGATAAAGGCTGTTGGTTATCATATCAATAGAAAAGGTGCTGTGCACGAAGAAACTATGAAAAAGCCATTCCCCCTGTCCATGTCACTTCCGAATCGGATGCATGCTATTCTCTTTCCAAGGCGCGGTTTAAAAAGAGCATTTCATAATCAGTGACTTAATTCACGTGCACTCTTCCTACCTGAATTGCCAACTAGAAGTAAGGTGAGTGCCCTAGAAACTTTTTGAAGATACTATTGTCTTCTTGTTGCAAAGAACTAAGAAGGTGTGAGTGGTCTTCCCGTCCACAGTTGTATTGTGAGTTATACATAGAAACATAGAAACATAGAAATTAGGTGCAGGAGTAGGCCATTCCGCCCTTCGAGCCTGCACCGCCATTCAATGTGATCATGGCTGATCATCCAACTCAGTATCCCGTACCTGCCTTCTCTCCATACCCCCTGATCCCCTTAGCCAGAAGGGCCACATCTAACTCCCTCTTAAATATAGCCAATGAACTGGCCTCAACTACCCTCTGTGGCAGAGAGTTCCAGAGATTAACCACTCCCTGTGTGAAAAAGTTCCTCTCATCTCGGTTTTAAAGGATTTCCCCCTTATCCTTAAGCTGTGACCCCTTGTCCTGGACTTCCCCAACATCGGGAACAATCTTCCTGCATCTAGCCTGTCCAACCCCTTAAGCAACATTTGTAAATTTTCTTTACTCTTGTTCCATATATACAATGTGAGGCTGAGCTATTTTGTTAATGAGATCTTATTAATCTGAGTGATTGGAGAGCATGAGCAGATCATGAGGTCAGACTGCATGCAGACCTCGTGGAATATATTACATTACATTATCCGAGTCCTTTTATTATCATTCATCTTCATTTATATCTGCTCATAGAATCTTTTTCAATTCTTTTCAATTTGTAAATTTTGAAATATTTTTGAAGATTTGATTGTAACGGTTTACTTTCAAAGTTTTGACAGTTCTTAAGTGCATTTCCTTTCATTTGGCTACTATGCAATGTTCATAAGCTCCAGGAGCAGCATTAGCCCATTCAACCCATCAAGTCTACTCCGCCATTCAATCATGGCTGATCTATCTTTCCCTCTGAACCCCATTCACCTCCTTTAGACAATAGGTGCAGGAGTAGACCATTCGGCCCTTCAAGCCAGCACTGCCATTCAATGTGATCATGGCTGATCATCCACAGTCAGTACCCTGTTCCTGCCTTCTCCCCATATCCCCTGATTCCACTATCTTCAAGAGCCCTATCTAACTCTCTCTCCAGAGAACCGGCAATTCTCAGCCCTCTGAGGCAGAGAATTCCACAGACTCACAACTGTGTGAAAAAGTGTTTCCTCATCTCCATTCTAAATGGCTTACCCCTTATTCTTAAACTGTGGACCCTGGTTCTGAATTCCACCAACATTGGGAACATGTTTCCTGTCGCTAGTGTGTCCAAACTCTTAATAATTTTATATGTTTCAATAAGATCCCCTCTTATACAAGGCTAGCCGCTCCATTCTCTCAGCATATGACAGTCCCGCCATCCTGGGATTAACCTTGTGAACCTATGCTGCACTCCCGCAATAGCAAGAATGTCCTTCCTCAAATTTGGAGACCAAAACTGCACACAATACTCCAGGTGTGGTCTCACTAGGGCCCCGTACAACTGCAGAAGGACCTCTTTGCTCCCATACTCAACTCCTCTTGTTATGAAGGCCACATGCCATTTGCTTTCTTCACTGCCTGCTGTACCTGCATGCTTACTTCCATTGACTGATGAACAAGTACCCCCAGATCCCATTGTACTTCCCATTTTCCCAATTTGACACCATTTAGATAATAATTTGCCTTCCTGTTTTTGCTACCAAAGTGGATAACCTCACATTTATCCACATTAAACTGCATCTGCCATGCATCTGCCCACTCACCCAACCTGTCCAAGTCACCCTGTGTTCTTATAGCATCCTCCTCATAGTTCACACTGCCACCCAGCTTTGTGTCATCTGCAAATTTGCTAATATTACTTGTAATCCCTTCATCTAATTCATTAATATATATTGTAAATAGCTGTGGTCCCAGCACTGAGCCTTGCGGTACCCCACTAGTCACTGCCTGCCATTCTGAAAGGAACCCGTTAATCCCTACTCTTTGTTTCCTGTAGCCAACCAATTTTCTATCCATGTCAGCACTCTACCCCCAATACCATGTGCCCTAATTTTGCCTACTAATCTCCTATGTGGGACCTTATCAAATGCTTTCTGAAAGTCCAGGAACACTACATCCACTTGCTTTCACTTGTCCATTTTCCTAGTTAGATCCACAAATAATTCCAGAAGATAAGTCAAGCATTAGACTAAGTGGGACCTGTTGGTCGGGGGCCGGGGGTGTGGGGGGGGGGGGGGGGGTGTTGTTTGTGTGAGGGGTGTGTGTGGGGTGGGTGTGTGGGGGGAGAGAGGGGTAGAGAGCTCGGAGAAAAGACGGGGGGGAAAGTCATGAGGGAGAGGAGAGGAGGCTCTGAGGGGGACCAGCGTGGTAGTGGCTGGAAGGCGATGCGGTGCGAAGGGGGACTCACAGCGAGCGCTGGTTTTTTTGTCGTTCCTCTCCGCTTTTTTCAGTCTCCGCTTTCCGTTTGGCGACATCCCCGATTCTGGGCTGGGTCTCCAATGCTGGGCTGGGCAGGGTCTCCGAGGCTAGGCTGCTTGGGGCAGGGCAGGGCTGGGCTGGGCTAGGCTGGACTGGGCTGCTTCAGGTCCCTCTGAAAGTCTGGTTTGACACCTCTGCCGGCCATCCTCAGCTCCAGTAAAGACGCAATGGCGCAGGAAGGGGCGTACCGTCCCGGGGAGTGACAGGTGAAGGGACTAATCTGCGCGGTGCTGACTGGCAGGAGAAGAGATAGATCGTAGGTGGGGGGGGGGGGGGGTGCGGGAGGGAAAGGGGGGGCTGCTGGGGAGGGGGAAACTTCAAAAAACCTTCATAACTTTTGTACTATTTCACCGATCGGAACAAAACGTATTTGACTTGCAGCAGAGGAGAATGGTGAGTAAGGTGGCGAAAAATTGTAGCGCTATGGGGGATCGTTTTTGTGCAAATTTAATTACATCACAGACAGGAGGCGGTCAAGATGAGAGTTTTAGTAATATATAGATAGATGATTTCCCCTTCGTAAATCTCTCCATAACCCCTAACATCCTTACCAATCAAGAATCTGTCAATCTCCGCCTTAAAAATATCCATTGACTTGGCCTCCATAGCCATCTGTGGCAATTAATTCCACAGATTTACCACCCTCTGACGAAAGAAAATCCTCCTTTCTAAAAGTACGTCCTTTTATTCTGAGGCTATGGCCTCTGGTCTTAAACTCTCACACTAGTGGAAACATCCTCAACACGTTCACTCTCTCCAGGCCTTTCAATACACTGCTTTATTTCAAGAGTTACTTTAAAAGGTCAGATTGGAGAGTAACATTAATGAGATCAATTTTTAATTAGCATGTCTCTTTGCTGTTACATCGGGACCCGATATCTCTTGATTTTTATAGGCTGCTTTCTTTGTTGAATTATTGACCATATTTTATAGTTTGCTTTTTTTTGCAAAGGTGGGTGGGAGGAGTCTAACATTTTAACGTGTTGTCCATGTGCCTGTTGATAACTAAAGTAGGTTAGAAAATATCTAGGTTATGCAGAGAAACCGATGTTTATCTCTCGTCATTTAGTATTGGACTGCTAATATACCTCTTTCAAGCAGAGTGCACAGAGAAAGCTGTGTTGTAGATTAGTGGCTGGGAATATGGTATGAAATCAAGAAGTGTTAACTTATTGTAACTGGCAGAACTGTGTTAATGTTTAGGACAATGGCAGAACGGGTGCTTATCATTGGCAGTGGAGGTCGTGAGCATACCCTGGCATGGAAACTGGCCCAGTCACCACTTGTCCTGCAGGTTTTGGTTGCTCCAGGGAATGCCGGAACAGCAGAGAGTGGGAAGATCTCTAATTCAGGTGAGAGGCTGCTGGATTCTGTTTCTGTTTAGTTGTTTAACATTACACAGTTATTCTTTTCATTTGTGTTAATGGAAATGTAAGTCGGTGATTTTGGTATTATAGTATTATCCTGCGCTATTTTGTCTATTTTGGACAAAGTCAGCATGGATTTACGAAAGGTAAATCATGTCTGACGAATCTTATAGAATTTTTTGAGGATGTAACTAGTAGCGTGGATAGGGGAGAACCAGTGGATGTGGTGTATCTGGACTTCCAGAAGGCTTTCGACAAGGTCCCAGATAAGAGATTAGTATACAAACTTAAAGCACATGGCATTGGGGGTTCAGTATTGATGTGGATAGAGAACTGGCTGGCAAACAGGAAGCAAAGAGTAGGAGTAAACGGGTCCTTTTTACAATGGCAGGCAGTGACTAGTGGGGTACCGCAAGGCTCAGTACTGGGACCCCAGCTATTTACAATATATATTAATGATCTGGATGAGGGAATTGAAGGCAATATCTCCAAGTTTGCGGATGACACTAAGCTGGGGGGCAGTGTTAGGTGTGAGGAGGATGCTAGGAGACTGCAAGGTGACTTGGATAGGCTGGGTGAGTGGGCAAATGTTTGGCAGATGCAGTTTAATGTGGATAAATGTGAGGTTTTCAATTTTGGTGGCAAAAATTTCAAAGCAGATTATTATCTAAACGGTGGCCGATTGGAAAGGGGGAGATGCAGCGAGACCTGGGTGTCATGGTAACCAGTCATTGAAGGTAGGCTTGCAGGTGCAGCAGGCAGTAAAGAAAGCGAATGGTATGTTGGCTTTCATAGCAAGAGGATTTGAGTATAGGAGCAGGGAGGTTCTACTGCAGTTGTATAGGGTCTTGGGTGAGACCACACCTGGAGTAGTGCGTGCAGTTTTGGTATCCAAAACTGAGGAATGACATGGTTATGCCATAGAGGGAGTGCAGAGAAGGTTTATCACCAGACTGATTCCTGGGATGTCAGGACTGTCTTTCATGAAGAAAGACAGAGATAGACTGTGTTTATAGTGGCTGGAGTTGGTAGGAGATCAGAGGGGATAACTTATAGAAACTGGCAAAACTGTTAAGGGGTTAGGACAGGCTAGATGGGTGCTTATTGTTGGCGATGTTGGGGTCGTCCAGGACAAGGGGTCACAGCATAAGGATAAGGGGGAAATCCTTTAAAACCGAGATGAGGAGAACTTTTTTCACACAGAGAGTGGTGAATCTCTGGAACTCTCTGCCACAGAGAGTAGTTGAGGCCAGTTCATTGGCTATATTTAAGAGGGAGTTAGATGTGGCCCTTGTGGCCAAGGGGATCAGAGGGTATGGAGAATTACACAGTTATTCTTTTCATTTGTGTTAATGGAAATGTAAGTCGGTGATTTTGGTATTACAGTATTATCCTGCGCTATTTTGTTTCTATGTCTATATGTATCTATTGTGTATGGTTTCCATAGTTAATCTTGAGTGTTTAGTACAAAACAAACTGTTTAAATACACTGAGTTGGGGATCTATCCTTGATCAAATATAAGCAAAATATCAAAGTTGCAGCGATGCACAAGGAATTCATAATAGCTTGGTTTAATTTTGAGATACAGCGTGGTAATGGGTCCCTAGGGCCACCGAGTCCACACTGACGGCCCATCACCAGTTCACACTAATTATACGTTATCCCGCTTTTTTTAATCCACGTCCTATACATGGGGATATTTTACAGTAGCCAATTAACCTACAAACCCGAACGTCTTTGGGACATGGGAGGAAACTGGAATACCCCGGAGGGAGAATGTGCAAATTCTACACTGACAGCACCCAAAGTCAGGATTGAATCCGGGTGTCTGGCATTGTGAGGCAGCAGTTCTACCAGATGCTCCACTATACTGCTTTGGCATGACGAAAAGGGCATGATTAAACACCACTAGTTTTGATAAAAGGAACATTTTGATGGCGTAAAGACAGGCAGTGTGTTTATTCTTTGGAAGTTTCTGATAATCCAACTACAATCAGTCTGAAGAAGTCCCAAACCAAAACATCACTGTCCATTCCTTCTACAGATGCTGCCTGATCTGCTGAGTTCCTCCAGAACTTGGTGTTTTGTACAAAATGGATTGTAGTCAGATGAAACTACTACTTGTATTACTGATGTCAAACATGCTTTAGTTTAGTTTAGAGATACAGCACAGAAACTGGCCCTTCAGCCAACTGGGCCCACGCCGACCAGCGATCCCCGCACATTGACACTATCCTACACCCACTAGGGACAATTTTTACATTTACCAAGCCAATTAACCTGCAAACCTGTACGTCTTTGGAATGTGGGAGGAAACCGAAGATCTCGGAGAAAACCCACGCAGGTCACGGGGAGAACGTACAAACTCTGTACAGACAGCACCCGTAATCGGGATCGAACCCAGCGCTGCATTCGCTGTAAGGCAGCAACTATACCGCTGCGCCACCTTGACTGCCCTTCACAGTGGTGCAGCTTTCTTTTTGTATGGGACTACAAATGGGACTACAAACAAGTGAGCCAGTATTTAGTGAAGATATTATCACCCCCAATCTAGAGCTAATTTTGCCGTGTGGGGTGTATTTAAGATGAATAATGGTAGCCAAAGGCATGTTGGAATCTTAATCTTGAGTGTTTAGTACAAAGCAAACAGTTTAAATACACTGAGTTGGGGATCTATCCTTGAACAATTTAGAATGATTTCATTCTTCCAAAAAAAAGTATAAATAGCGCAGCAATAGAGTTGCTGCCTTACAACACCAGGGACCCGGGTTCAATCCTGACTGCGGGTGCTGTCTGTACGGAGTTTGTGCATCTCCCTGCGACCTGCATGTGCTTTCACCGTGTGCCGGCTGAAGAAGGGTGCCGACCCGAAATGTCACCTTTTCCTTCGCTCCATAGATGCTGCCTCACCCGCTGAGTTTCTCCAGCATTTTTGTCTACCTTCAGGTTTGGAGATTAATTGGTTTCGGTAAAATTACAAATTGTCCCTAGTGTGTTTAGGATAGTGTTAGTGTGCGGGGATTACTGGTCGGCACAGACTCGACGGGCCAAAGGGACTGTTTCCGCGTTTAATCTCCAAACTAAACTAAAACCAAACAAAGAAAAATTAAAAAAACCTGTAGAGATGAACGATGCTGAATAGTGAGCTTATTATTTTCTGTATTTCCTATTCTTTTTTTGTGTTATGATATTTTATGTTAATTTAGATATCCTGTTAATTATATTTGGAGAGTGTAGTCTAATCTATGGATTCATGTGACATTTGCAAAGCACTGAATTTATTACTTTTGTTCGCCAGACCTCCTTTCAATCAATGCATTAGTTTTTATAGAAGTTGTGGTTATCTGTTGACTGGAGATAACCTTTCTGATTTGATGATCTAAGTTCACACAAGAGAGCAAATGACCCAGTTGATTTAAGCATGCCGGCCACTTGTTGTGAGACAAAGTCCATTTCATAAATCTTTGGTAATATCGCAAATTATGCTGAATGACTATATGACTCGATGTGACAAACTGAACCAATGTTACCACCATAATGTCATTTTTAATATTAAAATGTTACAAATTGCATTAGAAATGGCTTTGCACAATGAAGTTTGAATAATCAATCAATGTTATAAGACGCAAACATACAAGATTTGCAGCTGTCCATGTGACTTTTGGTATCTTTTCATATCAATTTGTTTGAAATCAAAGATTGGGACTGTATGAAGGAAGTAGTATGATGCACAGTTTTATTCAATAAGTTGTACACTCAAAGGATCAACTTTGCAAAAGGTTTCTCCAAAAGGTTAAATTTCCACATGCATTGTGCAAACTGTCTTTTATTTTATCATTGCAGCTGTTTCTGTCAGCAATCATGCGATTCTCGCCCAATACTGCAAAGACCACAACATTGGCCTGGTGGTGGTTGGGCCAGAAGCTCCCCTTGCTGCAGGTAAGCATAATCTCTCTGGAATTGAGCTACAAGACAGTAGCATTTGACTGAAGTTCCTCAATCTTTTTGCATGCAATCAGATCGGATAATACGTTGGGCGATTCTATCAGATGATAGTAGATCCTCCACTGGAGCAGCCTGCAAAGGTTTCCAGGTGAAAACAGAATATTAGTCTTATCTTACTCTTCAATACGACTTCGTCTTTGCAGAAAATTGCTGAGCACTCAACTATAATTGTCTCATTTGTAGGTGGTAAAGTGGCTAATTCAGTAGCTCAGTTTAGTTTATTATCGTCATGTGTACAGTGAAAGGCTTTTGTTTGCATGCTATCCAGTCAAAGAAAAGACTATACATGAATACAATCAAGCCGCCCACGGTGCACAGATTAAAGAGGCTGTCCCACTTGGGCGATCTAATCCGCGAGTTCTGGTGAGTTTGCCCTCGACTCGTACTCGCAGCACAGTCGACACGAGGTCGTAGGAGGTCTTCGTAACTCTCCTTCGTGCTCAAGAGTGGTCTTTGCGTACTCGATGCCTCAACTAGTTCGTGGCGTTTTTATCAATATGTTAAAAAATGCCCGCGAGTAAAAAAAGTCGCCATGGAAAAAATCGATACTTTTTTTTACTTGTAGGTTTAGTCGTGCAGTAGTAGGTCGGCATGTTAGTCGTAGGTAATCGAGGGTAGTCCAAGGTAGTGGTAGATGATCTTTATCACAGTCGAAGGGAGGTTGAAGGAGATTGAAGGAGGTCGTCTTCACTCTCCACTATTCGGTGTCCAATTTTCCCGAAGTTGGTCGCAGCTAGTCAAAGCTGGTCTTCAACATAGTCGAAGGAGGTCTTTCTACATGCCATTTTTTTCAAACTCTTCTAAACTCGCCAATTAGGTCGCCCAAGTGGGACAGCCCCTAAAGGGTGAAGCATTTAGTGCAAGATATCACATTGAAGTCCAATAACATCCGATTAAAGATAGTTCAAAAGTCTCCAGCAAGGTAGACCGGAGGCCAGGGCCACTTAACAATTCCTAAAAGCCACAATGGCAATTTGTGAGTGTTGAAACAATGTCTGGCTGCCCTACAGTATCATAGCATGTGTGCTCTTGTACCTAGTCACTGTGAAGGTACATAATTGATTGTGAGCGGTATCACCTTCAGGAAAAGCTGGTCACTTGAGCAAGAGCAATAGGTCATTGTGATATGGTTTTGCTATCTGCCGCATAGCTTGCAACACTGTTCAATTGCCAATTAGTGTTGAAATAATCTCTGGTAGATCTGCTGAATATCATTGCTCTATTCAGAGTTTGCTGAAATGTTCATAAGTTTGTACTGAAAATATTGGGGAATAGTAGAATACAAATAATATCCTGCACGATGTGTAATTGCTGCTGAGTTTTTATTTACTGACATGCAATTTTTGTTTTGGTATTGATTATCTTCCAGCCCTGTTTTTAGGCAATCTGATTACTAGGTTTAACAAAAAATAAGACTTTTTTTTATCTTTAGAGTATTTCAACCAGGTAAACCAGTTGAACCCTACAAGGACAGTCAATGCAATACATTAAAAAAAGGGCCTTGGGTTATTCAAAGGCACTATAGGGAGAAGTACTGGAAACAAATTGTAGGGATTGATTTGGGGATAAATTAAATATTCACCATGTGCAATTTAGGAAAATATATAAACTCCCATTTTAGCTGTTTCCCACCTGGAATGTATTTGTTGAAGGCACAGTTTCCATGAGGTAAAACATCAGTGTTTGAGCTTTTGAATGTCTGTCTACTGCAGAACTAGTGCTGTTCAAAGCTGATACAATGATCTCCACATTTGCCTTGTATATGTCCAAGGTGGGGTGGAGAGGTCACCATAATTTTTTTTTGGAACAATCTGTTCGAAGGCAAAAAATAATCTGGGCCGTGGGTGGGATAACATAGAAACATAGAAAATAGGTGCAGGAGTAGGCCATTCGGCCCTTCGAGCCTGCACTGCCATTCAATATGATCATGGCTGATCATTCAACTCAGTATCCCATCCCTGCCTACTCTCCATACCCCCTGATCCCTTTAGCCACAAGGGCCACATCTAACTCCCTCTTAAATATAGCCAATGAACTGGCCTCAACTATCTTCTGTGGCAGAGAATACACAGATGCACCACTCTCTGTGTAAAAAATGATTTTCTCATCTCGGTCCTAAACGACTTCCCTCTTATCTTTAAACTGTGACCCCTAGTTCTGGACTTCCCCAACATCGGGAATAATCTTCCTGCATCTAGCCTGTCCAACCCCTTAAGAATTTTGTAAGTTTCTATAAGATCCCCCCTCAATCTTCTAAATTATAGCGTGTACAAGCCGAGTCTATCCAGTCTTTCTTCATATGAAAGTCCTGCCATCCCAGGAATCAGTCTGGTGAACCTTCTCTGTACTCCCTCTATGACAAGAATGTCTTTCCTCAGATTAGGAGATAAGGGATGGGAGGGGGTATAATGGCATTGGTAGTCGGGTAATCCTTCAAGTCCTCCTGGCCCCAAATACTTGCTGTATTGGCACTAAATCTTTATGCAAACATGTACTCGCCTCCCTTATTTGATTTTCTAGGAAGCTCACTCAGGGTTCAACTTGGAACCCAGGTTAAATCTGAGGCACACGGGTTCACTAGTTGGATAGCAGATTCTAATCCCAACCACTTCTCCCATACTTCCACTGAAAGCGGACGTGTGTGGTTTAGGGGCAAGTCAGGATCAGGTTTGAGTTTTTTTTATATATTTGTTTTAACTGGTTAAAATAACCCCTTGAGGGTTATAGTTTGCCCAGAAGTACTTAAAAGAGCAACCACAGTTCTAGATAAGGGTCTTGTGGACAGATGAGACGAAGATCAACTTGTATCAGAGTGATGGCAAGAGCAAAGTGTGGAGGAGAGAAGGAACTGCCCAAGATCCAAAGCAAATCACCTCATCTGTGAAACACGGTGGTGGGGGTGTTATGGCCTGGGCATGTATGGCTGCTGAAAATACTGGCTCACTTAACTTCATTGATGATACAACTGCTGATGGTGGTAGCATAATGAGTTCTGAAGTGTGTAGACACAACGGACTGTTCCAGCTGCTACGGTCAGGCAAACGCCTCCGTTGCCATGCGGTGAGAACAGAGAGGTTGAGAAGGAGTTTCTTCCCAGAGGCAATTCGGACTGTAAACGCCTATCTCACCAGGGACTAACTCTACAGAACGTTTTTCCTTCCATTATTTATTATGTAAAAGAATGTGTGTGTTATGATTGTGTTTATAATTTGTTTGGTTGTTTGTCTTTTGCACAACATTCCGTGAGCATTGCCACTTTCATTTCACTGCACATCTCGTATGTGTATGTGACAAATAAACTTGACTTGACTTGACTTGACATCCTATCTTTTCAAGTTCAATCAAATGCCTCAAAACTCATTGGCCGGCAGTTCATTTTACAGCAAGACAATGATCCCAAACATACTGCTAAAGCAACAAAGGAGTTTTTCAAAGCTAAAAAATGCTCAATTCTTGAGTGGCTAAGTCAATCACCCGATCTGAACCCAATTGAGCATGCCTTTTATATGCTGAAGAGAAAACTGAAGCAGACTAGCCCCCAAAACAAGCATAAGCTTAAGATGGCTGCAATACAGGCCTGGCAGAACATCACCATAGAAGACGTCCAGCAACTGGTGATGTACATGAATCGCAGACTTCAAATAGTCATTGCATGCAAAGAATTTGCAACAAAATACTAAACATGACTACTTTCATTTACATGACATTGCTGTGCCCTAACTTTATGGTGCCCTGAAATGGGGGGGACTACGTATAAACACAGTTGTAATTTGTATGGTGAAACCAAAATGTATAAAAGTAGCCTTTATTAAAATCTGACAATGTGCACTTTAACCACATGTGATTTTTTTTCTATTACAAATCTCAAATTGTGGAGTACAGAGGCAAATAAATAAATGATGGGTCTTTGGCCCAAACATTGTGGAGAGCACTGTAAATTCAAGTTAGTTACTAAAACTGGAATTTAAAAGACTCTTGTTTGTGAAGAAATTCTGGATCAGAAATGTATTTTTTTAACACGCTTATCTGCTCTAAAGCATGACTGAACAATGGGAATTAATGATGGGCATTAAATCTGGCCAAGCCACTGATGTTTATATTGCACGAAAGTGAACAGGAAGTGAAGTATAGGTCGGAAGAAGGGTCTCGACCCGAAACGTCACCCATTCCTTCTATCCAGAGATGCTGCCTGTCCCGCTGAGTTACTCCAGCATTTTGTGTCTATCTTCAGTGTAAACCACCATCTGCAGTTCCTTCCTACACAGAGAAGTATAGACGTTGGATGTCCCTTCACCCCCTCTACCCCTACCCCACATAAGTATAAGTTGGTCTGAAGATAGACACAAAAAGCTGGAGGGACAGGCAGCATCTCTGGAGAGAAGGAATGGGTGACGTTTCGGGTCAAAGTTGGTCTATTTGGAGGAGGAGAACAAAAACATTGAAGAATAATATTTAAACGCCTGTTTGATATCTTTCAGATAGCAGTGCTCACCATCTCTTTCTTTCCTGATCCCTTGTGTTCTTCAGGAATCGTGGACGACTTGACGGCTGCTGGAGTGAGATGTTTTGGCCCCTCGGCAAAGGCAACACAATTGGAAGCCAGCAAGCATTTTGCTAAAGACTTCTTGGATCGACACGATATTCCTACTGCTAGATGGAAAGCATTTACTGACTCTGGGGAAGCATGTAGCTTCATCCAGCGGTAAGAGTGTCCTTTGTTCAGGTGGTGGGAGCATGAATAAGGTTTTACTGTTAATATGGCATGTGACTGACCCTCTACCATTTAGTGGATGCTGTACCAGGGCAAGTTCAGTGCTTCAAATAACAGTGCGTACATTGATCTGAATGCTTGCCTCCAGCATTTTGTCAGTGTTTAGAAACAAGTTTTAATTAACAAACACATTGAAGGAAATTGTTTGAAGTTCCAATAGTCAAGTCAAGTCAAGTCAAGTTTATTTGCCACATACACATACGAGATGTGCAGTGAAATGAAAGTGGCAATGCTCGCGGAACAACAAAACAACCAAACAAATTATAAACACAATCATAACAGACATATTATTTTACATAATAAATAATAGAAGGAAAAACGTTCTGTACAGTTAGTCCCTGGTGAGAAAGGCGTTTACAGTCCGAATTGCCTCTGGGAAGAAACTCCTTCTCAACCTCTCCGTTCTCACTGCATGGCAACGGAGGCGTTTGCCTGACCGTAGCGGCTGGAACAGTCTGTTGCAGGGGTGGAAGAGGTCTCTCATGATTTTGTTTGCTCTGGAGTTGCACCTCCTGTTGTATAGTTCCTGCAGGGGGGTGAGTGAAGTTCCCATAGTGCGTTCGGCCGAACGCACTACTCTCTGCAGAGCCTTCTTGTCCTTGGCAGAGCAATTCCCGAACCAAATGGTAATGTTCCCGGACAAGATGCTTTCCACCGCCGCTGCGTAGAAGCACTGGATGATCCTTGGAGACACTCTGAATTTCCTCAATTGCCTGAGGTGGTAAAGGCGCTGCCTTGCCTTACTCACCAGTGCTGAGGCGTGTAATGACCATGTCATATCCTCAGAGATGTGGACTCCCAGATATTTAAAACAGTTCACCCTATCCACAGGATCCCCATTTATACTCAATGGAGTGTACGTCCTCGGATGATGTGCCCTCCTAAAGTCCATGATCAGCTCCTTTGTTTTTTTGATGTTCAAGAGGAGGCTGTTCTCCTGGCACCAGAGTGCTAGATCAGCCACCTCCTCCCGGTAGGCCCTCTCATCATTGTCTGAGATCAGGCCCACCAGTATCGGTGTACTACTGCTATACACTCGTACTGTAGCTGAGATGCTTATCTAATATGTATCTAAGTGCGTATGCATAGTGATACTTGTACTAAACTGTATACAAAAATGAGTTTCACTGTACCTTGGTACACGTGACAATTAAATTACTATACTAATACATTGCAATGAAACTAGCCTCGTCAAAAGTCTCAGTGATCAATGGATGATGCGCTTTAGCTTTCATTTTTCCATATTAATGTGTAATATAATACTTTCCTATCACTACTTACACAGGGAAAATTGTGAACGGAGCAGAGAAAAATCTTCACCCCATGTCTTGCAATGAAATGATTGTTACTTTTCTTTTAGTGCCAATTTCCCTGCTCTGGTAGTGAAAGCTAGTGGGCTGGCAGCTGGGAAAGGTGTTATTGTCGCAGCTAACAAAGAAGAGGCTTGCAAAGCAGTCAAGGATATTATGCAAGTATGTAACTATTGACGTTTGTATTAGGTTTTATCCTTCTACATAGCTGTCTTTCATTGATTGAAAATAACAATCCTGACTAAATATTCCTTTTGTGATCTTCTCTTGGGCATTTATCTGTATGTGAAGTTTTCAGTCTTGCTAATTGTAACTGAAGTTTTTCTCTCCAAAAGGAAAAGGCGTTTGGTTCTGCGGGTGAAACTGTAGTTGTGGAAGAGCTGCTCGAGGGAGAAGAAGTATCAGTGAGTAAAGCTTGCATCTTTTGTCACCAGCCAGTTGTTTAAAATCATTTTTATGTTCTTGCTACCAGGTTTAATCCAGTTGTCCGTCCAAATTCAATGATGCTTCATTGTCACATGAACCAAGGTACAGTGAAATTCTTTGGTAGACAAAGAATCTGGTAAAATCATACAGCAGACTTCACCTAGGCATTAGGTAAAGAGCCGTCATGTTTCTGGCACCGACAACCTTTCAGATGTTCTTGGTGCAGTCTTATCTTCTCGCAGCGGTAAACCAGGCCTGCCGCCGCAGGTGGTCGTAAGCAGCCCCCACTGAGTCCCCCTTTGTTATCGGCAGCCCTCTTCGTTCTCGGCGACATGGGTCCCCCAACGCTTTCAGCGGTCCCCCTAAGCTGGAGCTTAAGTTGTATCCTCTCACTGCCTGCTTCCTTTGGATCTATATTGATCTACTAGTTGAAGATCACTCACTTAAGAATCTGAAATGACATTTATTTGACAGGGATTACTGTGAAATTATTTAAGTTTGCTACCAATAAGTGGGATTTGTGGAGCTGCCCTGGATATTTTTGGCTGTCTTTCAAGATGTAGCTTCCACTTCTGAATCTGACTTTCTAAATAATATTGCATAATATACAAAGCTTCATTTGATCTCATCGTTGAATACACTTGCTTATTAGATCTATCCAAGTCATCATGAGTAAATTAATGAACATTTACTTTCAGTATTTTTGATGAGTTCATCATATTGTTGTGTTCCTATGTTTAATTAACATTGGGTTGGAAGACACACTGTTAAAGTTCTTTGTATCATTGGCCAATGTACATTTGGAAGGCCCAACCCAAACACATGTCAGAATGCGAAATGGTCCAATACATCTGTGGTGCTAGACAGAATAACCTTGCCAGGGATGCTCTAGATGATAAATTGCTGATTTCTGGAAGGTGTGGAGAGGTACAAACCAGAGGTTTGTTGCTTTACATTGAGGCCACTTCGCATGAGGTGGTTGTTGCTACTTGGATCTAAATACCTGAAAACACACCTCTACTTAATATTGTTTGGCTATACAAAAACTAATATGGATATCGAAAGAGCAGAAAAAAACTCTAGAAAATCCATCCAGGATCCGTTGATTTCATTAAGTGTTCAGTTTTTGATTATAACAGACATGATTGAAAATAGATAAAAAAACACTTTTCTGATTAATCCTTGTTCCCTCTGCTCCACAAAGTTGAAAAATAGATTGAAGCAACACTGACATTTTTCTCTTTGCATTACAAATGAGTGATTTATTTGACAACACAGCCTAGGATTTTGACTAGGATTTTGTGTAGCAGGTTGTTTTTCCAGATAGTTGAAATCTTGTTCTCCAGTACTTAAAATGCAATTCTGATGATGTTTTGCAGTGCCTGTGTTTTAGTGATGGTGTTACAATCGCCTGCATGCCACCAAGTCAAGATCACAAGCGCTTATTGAATGGAGACCAGGGGCCTAACACTGGCGGAATGGGAGCTTATTGTCCAGTTCCTCAGGTAATTTTACCATAGTTTTTGTTCATTCTTCTTTAGTACTTTACAATAGTTTTGACTATTTGATTGTTCTTCTGAAAGAGTGTTCTGTGAAATGCATTACCAATATTCATAAAAAACTTCTCCTCGGAGAAGAAAATTAATTAAAATGATTTAGACAATGAATCCCTGTTTAAAATGTCCAGTGTACATTAACATTGATTTATCGTGGCTTGCAATCTTAGCCTGGTGCTTTGATCGTAGGTAAACAATTACTGGAAAGTACATTAAACAGGGAGTGCTAGATTATAACATTTCTAACAGCAAGCTTGTATATTTAAGATGGTGTGCTTCCCTGCCCTGCCAGTCTAGATCATGGGGTGAACTAAGGATCTTCTCCCTCAACCTTTCCTCTATAGTGATGACGTTCAAACTGTTTATCACCATCACCAACTTTGAATGTCATCAGAAATCCTCCTGCTCATTGGTGATTACTGCCTAGTTTAGGCCAATTACATTGATTTCTGTTCTAACGTATAGAAACATGGAAAATAGGTGCAGCAGTAGGCCATTCGGCCCTTCGAGCCTGCACCGCCATTCAATATGATCATGGCTGATCATCCAAATCAATATCCCATACCTCTCTTCTCTCCATATCCCCTGATCCCTTTAGCCACAAGGGCCACATCTAACTCTCTCTTAAATACAGCCAATGAACTGGCCTCAACCACCTTCTGCGGCAGAGAATTCCACAGATTCACCACTCTCTGTGTAAAAAATGATTTTCTCATCTCGGTCCTAAAAGAATTCCCTCTTATCCTTAAACTGTGTCCCCTTGGACTTCCCCAACATCGGGAACAATCTTCCTGCATCTAGCCTGTCCAACCCCTTAAGAATTTTGTAAGTTTCTATAAGATCCCCCCCCTCAATCTTCTAAATACTAGCGTGTACAAGCCGAGTCTATCCAGTCTTTCTTCATATGAAAGTCCTGCCATCCCAGGAATCAGTCTGGTGAACCTTCTTTCCTGTATTCTTTCCTGGGATCTTAAAGTTAGATATGATGCTCTGTTTTTGTGTGCCTTGCCTCTGATGGTTGCTTACTTCTGAAATGGATCGCAGTTGACCTCTCATCTCAATTTCCAGACTCTGTAATCAGATGGCCAACCCTTCTTGCTCACTATAATCCCTCAGAATCTGCCCCAGTTCTACACTTGGCATATTTGGAAAGTATTCAATCGGCAATCGGTTGAGTCATCTCATAGGCCCTGGGTGTTCTTAAATTCCCTAATGATAGACCTACAACCAAAATTGTCTTTGGTGCCAACTACAAAATCATCTGCACTTTTTTATAACAGACACCAATTTGTAGGCTTTGGTTTATTTTCCTTTGCGCCTAGCACATAAATAGGTAAGCGTGTCCTTAGTTACTTGTGCAAAATATTTACTGTCATTCCCTTCTAAAATTCCCTTCAGTAAGTGCAAGTCTATTAAAATCCAACCCTGGACCGACATCATTCACTTGATTTCCCTCAACTGATATTTGCACACCTTTCCCCTGCCTTAAGTGATACACTTAGCTTATTTACTTCATATGTTATCAATTAAAGAAAGATGCTGCCAATCACAGTTGTGTTTTAAGTTGAAATAACTTTCCTCAAAATTAATTCTTCTGCACCATTCGTTCACCAGCCTTCCGTGAGGATGCGGTGATATTGGCTAGTTATTTAATTATCTAGTGTAGGGAGGAATTGAGATCAGTTTCTGAATGTTATGACATAAACTTGCCTATTCCTGCACACTATTGACTATATTTACCGTTATTTGTGGGGTTCAAAGGGGCAGTGGGCTTTGAGGGCTTACACCTGGAATATTAATTGGTAGCTGACCATCCTCTTATTCCTTCTTATATTTTTAGATTTTAAAAACATTGTTCTTTGTTGGGTGTGGCTTTTTAGGTTTCCAAAAATATTCTTCAGAACATCAAGGAAAATATTCTTCAGAAAACAATTGATGGCATGAGACGAGAAGGAATTCCTTACACTGGTGAGCGTTACTTTAATTTGTTCACTGGTGTGCATTGAAGTTCACAGCAAGTAAAGCCACTTCCCTTTTATATGAATGAGCTAAAAGGGTCTGAATTTTATTGCGCGTTGTGCTGATTAAGCTGATCTTGCATCACATGGTGCTTCAGGTACTGGCTTGTTCATGAGCTAGAGCAAGGAAAATCGGCCACTACGCCCACAACCGCAACCAGTGGAACTTCCGCCACTGTTCAGGCAACAAGTAGAACACAATGTAATAGATTCACGTTTCAAAAATCTTTGTGTTTATCTCTAAATTAGCCTGCTTTATTTACATTATATTTTCAATTAATGAGACATTTTCATTTAATGTATGAATGAAAGGAATAAATTGGAACATAAAATAAGCTGAACTGATGAAGCCAAAATTATTTTTGAGTTTCAGTTGTCATTGTCAATAACATTGAACAGTGTGAGCCAGAACCAAATCACTTCTTTTTGCATTTGTTATATGGCACTGAACTCTTGTCAAGATTTTAAAACGGAAGTGCTGGTATAACCCAACAGTCAGGCAGCATCCCTGGAAAATATGGACAGGTGACATTTCTGGTCGGGTCCTTTCTTCAGAACCTTGTTACGACAATCCTAATTTCCACCCTTCGTTTCTTTTGGACTAACTTTCAAAGTTAGTTTGGACCGGTTTCCCTTACAGATGTTATTGTGGTAAAGCTCTTGCAATTTTGCAAACAAAGCTGTCTCATAACTGTGGAGAATCAATCTATATAGTTAATGAGGTTGCATGTTAATTTTTGGCCTTTTATATTGTGAATGGTTCAATCTTCCAAAACGTTTTAGTTGTAAAAATGCTAACAAGTACGACTCCATTGCAAGCTTCCTCCAACCATTATTGGCACTTCATAATTATTTCAGTAGTGATGTTCTGAGGTGATCAGGCCTACTGGGGTACCAATTAGATTTAACGAAAAGATCTTCTAAACCAAACCACTTCTTTTCCACCTTTGTTTACAGGGATACTGTATGCAGGGTTGATGTTGACACAAGAAGGACCTAAAGTGCTGGAATTCAATTGTCGCTTTGGTGATCCAGAATGTCAGGTTATGTTTCTGTTATCTTGTCTCTTTGTGAAGATCATTCTTTGACGCATGTGGAATGTTGTTTCAATATACAATTATTATTCTTGTCTGAAATTCTCCTATTTGACCTTTGTGTTTTAGGTCATTCTTCCTTTATTAAGCAGTGATTTATATGAATTGATACAAGCAACTTTAGATGGCAAGCTCTCTAAAGCCATGCCTTCTTGGTTGGGAACCAGTACAGCCGTGACTGTGGTTATGGCCAGCGGTGGATATCCAGGCAGCTACTCAAAGGGCCGTGAGATCACAGGTAAAACCACTAAAATGTCTGTGCTATGACCAGTAAAAAAAAATGTTGCACCCTCTCCTCTTTTCAGCTATGATATCGTAGCTCTTTGGGGAATGAACTGGAGGGAAAGATCTGTGTATAATATGGGACAAAAACTATGGTTATGTTACAAAGCTTTTTACTTGTATGTCAAATATATATATATTTGAAGTCCGTGTAATAGGTTCACATTTCAAAACGCTTTGTGTTTCTCCAAATTAGTTTGCTTTATTTACATTATATTTTCAATTAATTAATCATTTTCATTTAATGTATGGATGAAAAGAAAAAAATTCTAACATAAAATAAGATGGACTTCTGGTGAAGCAAAAATATTATTTGAGTTTCAGTTGTCATTTCAATTATTCCTTAAGGACTGGTGTCTGTAAAGCTCCACAGGTACCTTTTGGATTTTGCCCATATCATCTTTATCAGAAGATTAGTCCTAATGACTCAGCTATTTACTGGATAAATGAGCAATCCAAGGGAGAGATAATGGTGGAAAGTGGAGGGACTGCCAACCCCTTTCTCTTAAAGGTCATTAACTACATGCCTTTCTGCTACAGCAATCTGACTATCATGCTATAGAGCAGGGGTCGGCAACCTACGGCCCTTGGGCCGAATGCGGCCCGTAACCCGAAATCATCTGGCCTGCAGACAGATTTTTTTTTTTCCCCCGTTATCATCCAGTCTGCCGATCGCAGCCGAGCTCTAGCTGTACCGCATCCTGCGCAAAGCCGCCGGCACGGCCGCCGCGCACCTTCTGTGAACACGTTTAAGAAAGAACTGCAGATGCTGGAAAAATCGAAGGTAGACAAAAATGCTGGAGAAAAAGCGGGTGAGACATGCAAGGATTGCATGAAGCTGCCTCACCCGCTGAGTTTCTCCAGCATTTTTGTCTACCTTCTGTGAACACGTGATTTGATGCCTGCCATCCGGGGCGGGATGGGGGCGGGATCCATGTGTACACATGATGGATGTGGCCCGTCATCCGCTCACAGACGTGTCCTGGCCCCGATGCAGAACAAGGTTGCCAACCCCTGCTATAGAGAAAGCATGATGAACTGTGTCACACAAGCTATGTATCAATCGGGCTTGATCACTAAGCATAATCTGCTGATCTTAGTTACTGTCTCTTGCTGAAGATAGACACAAAATACCGTCTCTTACCACTTTTTTTTCCTGAATGTAGAAGAGCAGAATTAACTATTCTTGACTTGGACCCAATAGTTTGATTTGAAGTGTGCTATGTACTATTTAATGGCAGATGGACTTCAATTTGGATTGCATTTTGGTAAGGCAAACCACGACAGGACAAAGTAAATGGTAGGGACCTGGGGATTATTGTAAGACAGAGATACCTATGGATACAAGTACATAATTCCTTGAAAGTTGGGTTGCAGGTAGACAGAGTGGTGAAGAAGGTACTTGGAATGCTTGCCTTCATTGGTCAGGGTATTGAATAGAGCAGTGGGGACATCATGCTACAGCTATACAAGATGTTAGTAAGGCCACATTTAGTGTACAGTTCTGATCAGCCAGGAATAGGATAATGTCACTAAGCTGGACGTTGTGCAAAATAAATAAGGATGTTACCGGGACTGGAAAATTTCAGTTATAAGAGGAGACTGCATAGGCTAGGTCTTTTTTCCTTTGAATGCAAGGGGTTAAGGGATAATTTTTATACATGTATAGAAAATCACAAGGGGTATAGATAAGGTGAATAACCACAGTCTTGCCCCAGGGTAGGGGGGGTCCAAAACTAGTAGGCATAGGTTTGAGAGGGGAAAGGTTAAAAGGGACCTGAGGGGCAACTGTTTCATCTGGAGGGTGGTGTGTATATTGGACGAGAGGCGAGTACTGTTTAAAAGATACGTGGACACTTACATGGACAGGGAAGGTCTGGATGGATATTGACCAGGCGCGGGCAAATGGGACTGACTTGGTTGGATAACTTGGTTGGCATGGATAAGTTGGGCGGGAGGTACTGTTTCCACGCTTTGTAACTCTACGACACTAAGTGGAAGGAAGATTAAAAATAATATTTGCAAGATGGGAAAGGCAAGACTGATGGAAGGGAGAAGTTTAGTTTCCTAGAGAAGGAGGAGTCTTGGGCTTGGCACAAGGGGAATACGAAGAGAGTGCCACATATATAGTTTGTGCCAATGAACAGCAACGTTCTACTTTGACCTAAGACTGTATTTATTTATTTTTAAGGTTTATCACTTGCAAAGGATCTGGGCATGCAAGTGTTCCATGCAGGTACAGCACAAAAGGATGGGAAAGTTGTCACCAGTGGTGGTCGAGTTCTTGCTGTAACTGCGATCAATAAGGACCTGATCAGGGCAGTAGAAGAAGCCAATAAAGGGGTAGAAATTATTCAGTTCCTTGATGCTGTTTACAGAAAGGATATTGCACATCGAGCGATTGCCTTCATAAAACAATCCAGGTTTGTGACTAAATGTAAATAAATACTTTCTCAGTAGACATCTGCTTCATGTTGTATTAAAGAGAAGTTTGCTCTGTAAATTACGCAAACATTCTTTCCAATTCAACACAACTCGCTATGGTGCTTAGATGTGTACATCAATGCAAGGTTAGAGGGTTAGATTTAGCTCTTGGGGCTAAAGGAATCAAGTGATTGGGGGAAAAAAGTAGGAACGGGGTACCGATTTTAGATGATCAGCCACGATCATATTGAATGACAGTGCTGGCTCGAAGGGCCAAATAGCCTACTCCTGCACCTATTTTTCTATGTTTCCAAGATTTTTTGGAAATGAAAGGAATGCAAAACTGAAGACTATTTAATGCAAAAGATGATTTAACAGTAGGTATTTTATAAATTATATAATGTGGGCATGTTATGTGCTTTTGAGCTCTGCTGACTAAACTAACCTGAGAATTTCTCCAACCTTGTTGAGTTAGCTGAATCTGGTCAGGCCAGTTGTGAAGCTGCTGCATTTGGCTGCAGAACTCCTGAATAAACTGGAGAAAATTGTTGTTTCTTGCCTATAATCTCTTGTGGTGGATGGGATACGTGAAGTGGCAGGGTAGAGCTTTATGGATTAAACGCCGCAGATATCTCTGCAGATATAACTTCATGTCAATAAAGGATGAATTTTGAAATGGTTTATACTTCTCTGTATAACCTGCTGAACTTGCCCTTTAAATGTACCAACTTCTCTCTACAGAGGATTGACATACAAAGACAGTGGAGTTGATATTGTGGCTGGAAATGCATTAGTCCATTCAATTAAACCACTTGCAGCAGCGACGTCCCGACCAGGTAAGCTTGTGTCTCGACATGAATCGAACATCACCATCAACTTCAGAGATCGACACAAAAAGCTGGAGTAACTCAGCGGGACAGGCAGCCTCTCTGGAGAGAAGGGATGGGTGACGTTTTGTGTCGAGACTGAAGAAGGGTCTTGTCCAGAAACGTCACCACTTCCTTCTCTCCAGAGATGCTGCCTGTCCCACTGAGTTACTCCAGCTTTTTGTGTCTATCTTCTATTTAAACCAGCATCTGCAGTTCCTTCTTACACACCATAAACTTCTGTGTGTGTGGCAAATGTATTTTGTTTAGCTTAGAGATACTGCGCGGAAGCAGGCCCTTCGGCCCACCAGATCCACGCCGACCAGCGATCCCAGCATGTTAACACTATCCTACACACATTAGGGGCAATTTATACATTTACAGAGCTAATTTACCTATATACCTTTGGAGTGTGGGAGGAAACCGAAGATCTCAGAGAAAACCCACACAGGTCACAGGGAGAATAATATCAAGATTGCATTATAGCCATCTCAAGTACAAATGCTGAGAAAAGGATGACATCAATGGGGAAATCAGTATGTTTATATGATTTGATTGCTTTTTTTGAAAAATGAAATAAAGTCATTTTCTGAGGATCGGCAAATGAATATATACAAAGCTCTGAAAATGGCAGAGTTTAGTTTAGAGATGCAGTGTGCAAACAAGTTCTTTGGCTCACCAAGTCCATGCTGACCATCAACCACCCATTCATACTAGTTCTATGTTATCCTACTTTTGCATCCAATCCCTCCAGACTAGGAGCAATTTACAGAGGCCAATTAACCTACAAACCGGCAATCTTTGGGACGTGGGAGGAAACCGGAGTACGCGGAGGAAACCCACGCAGTTACAGAGAGAGCATGCAAACTCCACACAGACAGCACCTGGGGTCAGGATTGAACCCGGGTCTCTGCCGCTGTAATGCTGTGATACTGCAGGCCAGCAGTGGAAAACAGTAGTTTTTGACTATATATTGTTGAGGAGAGATTGGAGGAAATTATGATAATTTATATTGATGAGGAATAAAAGTCACTTTGCTATTTGAGTAAACGTGTGCCCGTGTTTCGTAGGGGAGATCTAATGAGTTCCAAGGTGTTGAATATGGGGGCAGATTTCATGTGACCCCTCGGTGACAAATCTTCTCCCGAAAGGTAATAGAAAATAGGTGCAGGAGTAGGCCATTTGGCCCTTCGAGCCAGCACTGCCAATCAATGTGACCATGGCTGATCATCCAAATTCAGAACCCCGTTCCTGTTTTTTCCCTCATATCCCTTGATTCCGTTAGCCTTAAGAGCTAAATCTATCTCTCTTGAAAACATCCAGTGAATTGGCCTCCACTGCCTTCTGTGGCAGAGAATTCCACAGATTCACAATTCTCTGGGTGAAAACATTTTTCCCCATCCCTGGTTCTGGATTCTCCCAACATGGGGAACATTTTTCCTGTCCAATCCCTTAAGAATATTACATGTTTCTATAAGATATCCTCTCATCCTTCTATATTCCTTCAGACTGAAGAAGGGTCTCGACCTGAAACGTCACCTATTTCCTTCACTCCATAGATGCTGCCTCACCCGCTGAGTTTCTCCAGCATTTTTGTCTACCTTCGATTTTCCAGCATCTACAGTTCCTTCTCAAGCTTTTGTAACTAAGTTACTTATGAAAAGGCAAAGTAATGAAGACACATTTTAATGCTCTGTTTAGGCATTGATGTGAAGTGGGCCAAAGTGGAAATTGAAATTTCCAATAATGAGAAGTTTTTTTCTTTCTTTCTTCCTAGGCTGTAACGCTGAGCTTGGAGGATTTGCTGGCAGCTTTGACTTAAAGGCAGCTGGATACTCTGATCCAATCCTAGTCTCTGGAACTGATGGAGTTGGAACCAAACTTAAGGTGTCAGTTGCACTATAACTGAAATAGAATTCTATTTTGCCCCAGTCACAGTGTCGTTCATGTTTATATTTAGGCTGTGGGCCGAGGAGCTTTATTCTGCAGTTTTGTGACCCAAGTCACCAAACTACATGAAATTTTCACATATTGTGTAAAATAATTTATATAAATCACCCCTGAAACTCGATATGAAGAAGACTTGCACATTTTTTATTAAATTAGAGAAAAAACGGAAAAAGTTCGGGATTTTTTTTTAGTCCAATCAAAGCACATTTAACATTGAGTTGTCTGCCAGTTGGCCAATCACGCGCTTTGTTTCAGGCTAGCACACAACATGGCTGAGGGGGCTTCACAGATGCCTGTTTTACTGGAGATTCCGATGTGTTGTTCTGTGGAATAAATGTCGTGGAAACTTGCAGCAGGTATTTAGTGGGGAAAGCATTAAAAAGGCTGAAGAAAGTGCTACAAAGTGGATTAAAGTGCAAGAAAGCCTTCAAAGTCCCTGCTGATGTGCTGGAACACAAAGAAGGCCCCCATGAATCGACTCTAATTGAAAGGTAAGACTAAAGTCTGAATTTATGACAATCTATCTGTATGGAGTTTAATTAATTTAATTGCACCCTTTTATAATGTGAATAAATTAATTCATTCCTTATTCATTCACTCACTCACTCATTTATTCATTCATGAAATTGAGGGCTTAAACTATAACACAGTCAATTAAACATTGTCACTAATGCCAGCTTGTAGAGTAATAAGTCTTTAACAACAAATCTCGGAGCTGCCTGAGAAAACTTACCGGGAAAAAGTGCTCCGACCGCGGGGCCTAGGTACTCGCGGTAAAGAGCGATCGATATCCCTCCATTGTTCTCCTGTTCTCGGGGTCTGTAAACGACCGCTACAGACGGCACTATGTACAGCCTCCCCCCCCCCCCGCGGAGATGATCCGCGGCTCCGCGTTCGCGAATAAGCTGCTTATTAATTGAGACCGCGGCTTCACTTTACCACGAGTACCTAGGCCCCGCGATCGGAGCACTTTTTCCCAGTAAGTTTTCGCAGGCAGCTCCGAGATTAGTTGTTAAAGACTTATTACTCTACTACAAGCTGGCATTAGTGACAATGTTTAATTTACTGTGTTATAGTTTATGCCCTCAATCTCATGAATGAATGAATAATGAATGAATGGATGAATGAGTGAGTGAGTGAATGCATAAGGAATGAATGAATGAATCTATTCACATTATAAAAGGGATATTAAATTAATTAAACTCCTTACAGATAGATTTTCATAAATTCAGACTTTAGTCCTACCTTTCAGTTAGAGTTGATTCATGGGGGCCTTCTTTGTGTTCCAGCACATCAGCAGGGACTTTGAAGGCTTTCTTGCACTTTAATCCACTTCGCAGCACTTTCTTCAGCCTTTTTAATGCTTTTCCCACTAAATACAATTACCTGCTGCAAGTTTCCACGACATTTATTCCACAGAACAACACATGGGAATCTCCAGTAAAACAGGCATCTGTGAAGCCCCCTCAGCCATGTTGTGTGCTAGCCTGAAACAAAGCGTGTGATTGGCCAACTAGCAGACAACTCAATGTTAAATGTGCTTTGATTGGACTAAAAAATTCCCCAAATTTTTCCGGTTTTTCTCTAATTTAATAAAAATGTGCAAGTCTTCTTCATATCGAGTTTCAGGGGTGATTTATATAAATAATTTTACACAATACACGATTCATGTAGTTTGGTGACTTGGGTCATGAAATCCTATTTCTAGACACATTTTTGATGCTCGGCCCACAGCCTAATTCTCATTCTATTCTTACTCCACGTTTTCTATGAGCAGATTGCGCAGATGTGCAACAGACACGACACGTTGGGCCAGGACTTGGTGGCGATGTGCGTGAACGATATCCTGGCACAAGGAGCGGAGCCACTTTTCTTCCTCGATTACTTCTCCTGTGGTAAACTGGATGTAAGCGTGGCACAGACTGTGATTGCTGGCATTGCAGAGGCCTGTAAAATGGCAGGATGTGCACTAGTAGGTAAGACTATCGTCAGTCCCTGAACCCTTGCATGTCAGATTTTATGTTATTCGGAAACGCCATCACCTTCTTGAAATAACTCGCTGAGCGTGTTAACTATCTAGGTGGCATCCGGCTGTGTCCCGGGCCCTTTCTGTGGTGCGTCCCCTTTGAGTAAGCATTGCTGGCTTGAGTTCCATCTAGCCATTGGGGCACTTTCTGCAGCACACAGCCTTCTCCGTAAGCAGCGTTGCCAGCTTGTTTCCAATGTAAACTTGAGTGATCGTAGTTGTAGAAATTGCAAACTTCCTTGACTGCACTAGGGACAGAACTGTTTACGTAAGTGCGAGTTTACATAATTGCTTAAGTCATGGTGGCTGTACTGTCAAATGAATACAGGTCAAGACAGCCATAATTCTGGGACTTTGGTCTATGTCGGCACAATACAAGCCCAGTGAATGAAGCTTGTATTGGATCTGCTTTGCGTCAGTGAACTTGCAAGTGAGTACATAACCTAATGGCGGGAGAGTTAGACACCAGTAAATATACTGGTAATTATGAACTGAATAAATTGAATGCCAAGTGAGATAATTATAGTTTTACAAACCATTCAAAATTTGGGAATGTAATCTTGACTGGTGCTCCGGAACAGTACTAAGGGAGATTATTTATTAATGCCACGTGTACAGAGATACAATGAAAAACTTTTGCTTTTAATGAAAAATGTCTTTGACAGGTTTTTTTTTTCTCTCTCCCCTGTGTGTTGCTACCAGTTCTGTTTGCATTGTTAGCAGCAGGATTTTATTCTCACATATCTGCCTGTTCTATAGGGGGAGAAACCGCAGAGATGCCGGGAATGTATTCCTCGGGGCAGTACGATCTGGCAGGCTTTGCGGTGGGAGCAGTAGAACGTGGACAGATGCTTCCAAAGCTGGAGCGTATCTGTGCTGGTGACGTTGTCATTGGCGTTGCTTCATCTGGTCTCCACAGTAACGGGTTTAGTCTTGTTCGAGCAATCCTGGAGAAGTCGTCTTCACATTGTTCCTCCCCAGCGCCACCCAGCTATGGTTCTCAGACACTAGGTAAGAATTGATGTGAAAATATAGTGGTGTGAAGACTTTCTGGGGGGGTTTGATTTGGTTTAGTTTAAAAATACAGCACAGAAACGGGCCCTTCGGCCCATCGAGTCAGCGCTGACCTGACCAGCGATCCCCGTACACTTGCACTATCCTACACACTAGGGACAATTTACAATCTTTACCAAAACTAATTAACCCACAAACCTGTATGGCTTTGGAGTGTGGGAGGAACCCGGAGCACCCGGGGAAAACCCACGGAGAGAATGTACAAACTCCATACAGACGGTAGTCAGGATCGAACCCTGGTCTCTGGTGCTGTGAGGCAAGCAACTGTACCGCTGCGTTACCATGTCACCCTGTGTCAGTGTCTTCATTTTTTATGAATCCGTTTACATCGGGGAAACTAATTGAGACAGCAGACCAGAGTTGGTTCTTGGGATACTCGGTTTGTACTCACTAGAATTTAGAAGATTGAGGGGGGATCTTATAGAAAATTACAAAATTCGTAAGGGGTTGGACAGGCTAGATGCAGGAAGATTGTTCTCGATGTTGGGGGAAGTCCAGAACAAGGGGTCACAGTTTAAGGATAAGGGGGAAATCTTTTAGGACCGAGATGAGGAAAAACATTTTTCACACAGAGAGTGGTGAATCTCTGGAATTCTCTGCCACAGAAGGTAGTTGAGGCCAGTTCATTGGCTATATTTAAGAGGGAGTTAGATGTGGCCCTTGTGGCTAAAGGGATCGGGGGTATGGAGAGAAGGCAGGTACAGGATACTGAGTTGGATGATCAGCCATGATCACATTGAATGGTGGCACAGGCTCGAAGGGCCGAATGGCCTACTCCAGCACCTATTTTCTATGTTTCTATGACACAACTTCATCTAAGCCCCTTGCCCTGTTAGATGAAGTGGTGTACTAACATTGCTGTTCTGATTTAAATACATTCATGACGGCGCCTTAGACTGGTTTATCAAGGCAGCCTGCAAGCAACACACCACTAGATGCAACCTTCATCCAAAAGGTTGTCATTACATCAGAATGGTTGGAGTGGTCTAAGACTGGCACAGACTTGCTGGGCCAAATGGCCTCTTTCTGTGTTGTAAGAAAATATGGGAAATATTCTGAGAAGCACTCTAGGGATCGTATGCCAGAATATTAAACAATTTTTGCCCTGACTTCCAGTTGAACAACAGAAACATTAATTTGTACATCTGTTGAACAAGGCATGTTGGTGTTTTTAAATTTAAAATACTTTTGAATTCTTTGACTTCAAATTTGGTGATTTCACGTGAAATATTGCTTATTCTCTCTTTGGTTTCTGATATGTCTAATTACATTGAAAAACTATGCCTTTTTCTAATTTCCTGAGCTTTTCGAAGTCAATTAGAAATTGATATTTACTGGAATTCAACTCTCAAACTGAAGCTACAAGTGATGGAAATATCAGGAGGGGTTGCATCTATGGAGAGTGTAGATTTGGTTAGTGACCTTTGGAACTAAGATGAAGTATTTCCAACTTTCCTGGTTTATTTCAGATTTATAACATCATCTGTACACGGATAGGAAAGATTTAGTGGGATATGGGTTTAACTTGGGGTGTGGGGGGTGGTGTTGGAGGGAGGGACTAGCCTAGATGGGGCATCTTGGTCGGCATGCCTGAGTTGGGCTGAAGGGCCTGTTTCCATACTGTTATGAGTATGCAGCATTTTTTTCCTGTGAATTATTGGTCAACAGTTTTAAAGTTGGATTTTAAGTCATTTATAGCACTTGACAATAGAATATCTATTTGTAATTTTTTTTTTTTTCCCGTTAACCTTGTTTGTAGGAGAAGTGCTGCTCACACCAACTAGAATTTATGCCAAGACCTTGCTGCCTATTCTGCGTCAGGGGCATGTGAAAGCCTACGCTCATATTACTGGAGGTGGACTGCTGGAAAATATTCCCAGAGTCCTTCCTGAAAAACTTGATGTTGCATTAGGTAAGATATACTACAGTGTGGTGTGTAATAGAAGCAGTCCATTCGTCCCATCATTTTCTGTATCTTGTTCAATGTCATTTCCATGGCAAGAGAAATTACTAAGCTTAATGTAAAGCTAATTTTGTAGAAAAGTTGATAAGGAGATTATGTATGTTAGTAATAACTGCTCTAGGAGAATGTGGAACTCTGGGATTGTGATTTAAATACCAATTTTACTGAATTTATTAAATTGTCCATCACTTTGGGTATCTAACAAGTTTGATGATAAAATTCCCATTGGATGGTGCTAATCATGGCTTAAGACCAGAAGGTTGAAAGGCTTGTTAAATCACATGAAACTTGACTTGATTCACTGGACCAACTTCAAGAACTCTACTATAGGCATGGATTCTAATTCTGGTGATGAATTTGTGTTGCAATACAGTCAGTGTTGGAGATTAACTACTGACACAGTTAATCCCTGATATTATACAACCTAAGCTCTTAAATATTGTATCATCTTTTACAGTGAAATGACATACATTCCTCGCCTAAATATTCAGGGAAGGTCATATAAGCAAAGCGAAACACTGTGCTAAAGATTTATATATTTTTTAAAAACTTACTTTGTTACTTCTGTTGATATTTAAATTGATATTTAAAAGTCTGTGGGCCCTATACAACACAATCACACTGCTTTAACTCGGAGTTCACCCTGTCTTCTGTATTTTCCTGATATTCTGTATCTTCTCTCTTTCTATTTTTTTCTTGTTTTTTCTCTTATGTACATGCATCGCTTTGGAAGATTCCTGAAATATTTTCGTGGCTGCAAAGAACTGGTGCCCTTTCAGAAGAGGAAATGGCTCGCACCTTTAATTGTGGAGTTGGAGCTGTGCTGATAGTGGACAAGGAGAATGCTGCAGGCGTCCTGGGAAATGTACAAAGCCGCTGTGAGGCGTGGATCATTGGAACTGTTGTGCCGCACAAGACAGGTTTCTTACTATCTGTTAAATTTGTGGACACCAGGGGGAGGTGCAGACAATGTCGGTTATTGGAATTCCTGTTTATTTTCAATTACTGAGTAGGATTAATGAAAAAACTTAGTGCTAATCTAAACTAGTTATTTGCTACTTTTTATGTTGAAAATTTTTAGACTTTCGAGATACAGAGTAGAAACATAGGTGCAGGAGTAGGCCATTCGGCCCTTCGAGCCGAATATGATCATGGCTGATTCATCCAACTCGGTATCCTGTATCCAACTCGGTATCATTCAATATGATTCAATATGATCATGGCTGATTCATCCAACTCGGTATCCTGTATCCAACTCAGTATCATTCAATATGATCATGGCTGATCATCCAACTCGGTATCCTGTACCTGCCTTCTCTCCATACCCCCTGATCCCTTTAGCCACAAGGGCCACATCTAACTCCCTCTTAAATATAGCCGATGACCTGGCCTCAACTACCTTCTGTGGCAGACAATTCCAGAGATTCGCCACTCTCTGTGAGAAATGTTTTTCTCATCTCGGTCCTAAAAGATTTCCCCCTTATCCTTAAACTGTGACACCTTGTTCTGGAGTAGAAACGAGTCCTTCGGCCCACTGAGTCCGAGCTGACCTATGATCACGCGGACACCATTGCTATCCTTCCTGTACGCTGGGGTCAATTTACAGAAGTAAATTAACCTACAAATCCACACGTCTTTGGAGTGTGGGAGGAAACCGGAATACCTGGAGAAAACCCATACGAACGTACAAACTCCATACAGACAGCAGTCGTAGTCAGGATCGAACCCAGGTCTCTAGTGCTGTGAGGCAGCAACTCTACAGCTGCACCACCAAGCCACCCTAAATCATTAATGTGGTGTTGAAAGTGACCAGGAATCTTTTTTTTTTTTTCTTTTCTTTGCCTGTTTAAATGTACCCATTCTCATGAGGAAACGTGTAAGAAGGCTGCTAGTGTTTATTTTCATGTTTGGGGTTAAGGAGACCAACAAAGTTTTTGATTCCTTCTTGTAACTGCTGTTAGAAGATATCTAGTTGTGACATTGGGATATTGGAAGTTAAACAACCCTGTTTTGGTTAAGAACATAGTAGTAGCAGGAGTACAGTAATCCAGCCCTTGAAGCATCCTGTACCAATAATCAAGATGCTGAACTTTTACCTCCAGTGCCTTTTTCCAGCACTCTTTCCATATTCCTCTATTCTCTGTAAAGTCCGGAAATTAAGTTCAGTGCTACTTACCAGCACTCCCCTCCATACCCCCGTATCTCCTCACTCCCCCCCCCCCCCCCCCCCCCCTCCTCCGCCGATGCCCTGCAGCTGTCACAGGCCTCAAGCATCAGATTGCAGCAACCAGTGCACAGATCGGTGTTGATGGACAGTGCTGCAGCACAAGCGAATCAGTGAGGAAATAGTAAAGATAAAACGTTGCCTTGGTTGAGATTCTTTAATTCGAATATGATTCCTGAACTTTCAGCATGATGTACTTGTTTTGCATCAGGTCAGGCCGGGGGGATGTCCCACCGCCACGGGTACCATGTAATCCCGGGCTACCTGCTCCATGGTTGGATGGTCGGCGACTAAACCATCTCCCCCACCTGGTTTGCCAGGTGAGGAAGGAACTGTGGACCCCCAGCAGGACCAAAAACAAAACCTGTCAAAGGGCGGATGATCTCCTAGCGAGCCAATGGCCATCCACACTTCAGTAGAAGTTGCGATCACTGTTGTACATGGCATTGGAAGTCACGGTGCCCGTTGATGTTGTCAACAATGACGACGATGATTTGCAGGAGAGATGACAAACGGTTAATGTAAAGGACAACCTATATTTACTTTGAGACACGAAGCTGGAGTAACTGAGCGGGACAGGCAGCATCTCTGGAGATGGAATGGGTGACGTTTTGGGTCGAGATCCTTCTCTTTTTGTGTATATCTTTGGTTTAAACCAGCATCTGCAGTTCCTTCCTACTACATTCACTTTATTTGTAGTGTTTTGCCCTTTTCACTATGGAGTTTGCTGTTTAAAATCTGTTGAGGAAGAGAATATTGAGGCAGTGCTCCCTGTACCTGTGCCATTCTTATGGAAATGTTCAAATTATTTTTCCCTTTTGTATGAAAAGCAGCCAATTGTAACCTTTCATTAAAATGTGAAGTGTAGTGGAAAATATTATCAGTCGATGCCTGTTTGTCTAATATCCAATTTTTTGGGAACATTTTCTTAAAGAGGTTTTTAAAAATTACTTCATTCTCCTTTCAATAGGCTGTGAAAGGGTAGCTATTAAAAATCTCATGAAGACACTTCATCTAAGCCAACCGGTGGATGAAAGTGCTGGAGGTGGTGACGTATCACAATGTCAAGGGCAGACTCGGAAAATGAGATTGGGTGTTCTTATCTCTGGAACAGGTGAGTTGTTCCAATGTCAAATAAAAATACATACAGAAAAGAGAACACACTATTCACTTACACCCTGAATAAAATTAAAGTGATTGTTTGACACTTTCTTCATTCCTGAACCTTGCTCAGGTTGATGTACACCATGGCTGCTTGTTGAGTCATAGAGTGATGTAGTGTGGAAATCGGCCCTTCGGCCCAACCCAAATCTTGCTGTACCAATTGGTACAGTGACAATAAATGCAAACTTGAACTTGTGCACACTGGTCAACATGTCCCAGCTACATTAGTCCCACCTGCCTGCATTTAATCTATTACCTCCAAACCTGTCCTATCCATGTACCTGTCTGTTTCTTAAATGTTGGGATAGTCCCTGCCTCAACTACCTCCTCTGACAGCTTGTTGCATACGTCCACCATTCTTTATGTGAAAAAGTTACCCTTCAGATTCCTGTTAAATCGTTTCCCCTTCACCCTAAACCTATGTTCTCTGGTCCTCGATTCACCTACTCTGGGCAAGAGACTGTGTACCTATCCCTCTTGTGATCTTATACATCTCACGGGAGGTGGGATGAAATAGTTGTTCTATAACAGATGACTAAAAAAGTTAGTTCTGTGGAGTTTGGAAGAATGAGGGGTATTGTTGAATAGTTGAAAGATAAGAGTTGTTATTTGAAATAAGAGGTGCATAGAATATTTAATGATTGAGTAGATACATTTTTGAAGGACTTGGGAATAGAGAGCTCTGGAACTGGCATAGAAAAGTTGAGACCTGGGGCAGAGCAGCGATGATCGTATTGAATGGTGAGCCAGGTGGTCTATTCCTGCACTTTTCATGATTTCTTATATCCTGGCGAAAAGAAAAAAGGCAGTTGTCTTGCTTTGCATATCAACAATATGAGCGAGTGGTGGACTCCAGAATAAAACCACGTAGGTCTTTGTGTGATCTTAAACCTGTTCATTATTTGCTCCCAGGTGATGGTCTTCAGCAAAAATTGCTGGAGTACAATCAGTAACTGACTGGTTCCACCAAGATGCGGGACAGAATGCCACAGATCCTTCTTCAAACTTTACAACTCCTCCCCCTTCTGTCATGGGGTAGACTGAGACTGACTGCCTCCCCCCAATCTTTGCACATCTCCCAAGCCTTTCCACTTGTCACTTTAATTTTGTGTTTCATGTATTTTGTTTTTTTATGACTGTTGGCAGATCAATTTCCCTCCGTGGATAAATAAAGTTCTATCATATCGTATCGTCTTGCGTTTGAATATCCACTGTTCTGCCACATTTGCGACTCTTATTCCAGCATTAGGTGGGTGCTGTAGTGCTGGGAGTTGACAGCTATGTGTAACTGGGGAAAAGTACTGATTTCTTTTAATTTGGAATTGTGTAAGTTTTTTTTTGACAGTCTTTGCCTTTTAAGGAACAAACCTTCAGGCCATCATAGAACACACAAAGGATCCTGCCAGTCTTGCAGAAATAGTCATTGTTATTTCCAACAAAACTGGTGTAGAGGGACTGAAGAAATCAACCCGAGCTGGCATTCCTACAAGGGTGAGAACACTTCCGCATTTTGGTAGTATGGGCTTGTGCAATAGATGTAGTCAGTAGTTGTTGCATGCTAGGGCAAAAGTAAATGACCAGACTTGTAATGTTAAAACGGTGATATGTGGATTAGATCAGTTTATTGTCATACACACCAGTCATACATTTCTTGCTTGCTTGAAGGCTCAGAGTTATGATAGATACAATGATGGTTTGACTGATTCAACAATACATTCAACAATATAAACAGCAGCAGAGTGCAAAGGTTGTAATGCAATCTGCAGTATTATAACCATATAACAATTACAGCACGGAAACAGGCCATCTCGACCCTTCTAGTCCGTGCCGAACACGTATTCTCCCCGAGTCCCATATACCTGCGCTCAGACCATAACCCTCCATGCCTTTCTCGTCCATATAACTATCCAATTTATTTTTAAATGATAAAAACGAACCTGCCTCCACGACCTTCACTGGAAGCTCATTCCACACAGCCACCACTCTCTGAGTAAAGAAGTTCCCCCTCATGTTACCCCTAAACTTATGTCCCCTTGTTTGCATCTTCCCTCCTCTCAGTGGGAAAAGCTTATCCACGTCAACTCTGTCTATCCCTCTCATCATTTTAAAGACCTCTATTAAGTCCCCCCTTAACCTTCTGCGCTCCAAAGAATAAAGCTCTAACTTGTTCAACCTTTCTCTGTAACTTAGTTGCTGAAACCCAGGCAACATTCTAGTAAATCTCCTCTGTACTCTCTCTATTTTGTTGACATCCTTCCTATAATTAGGCGACCAAAATTGTACCCCATACTCCAGAATTGGCCTCACCAATGCCTTGTACAATTTTAACATTACATCCCAACTTCTATACTCAATGCTCTGATTTATAAAGGCCAGCACACCAAAGGCTTTCTTTACCACCCTATCTACATGAGATTCCACTTTCAGGGAACTGTGCACAGTTATTCCCAGATCCCTCTGTTCACCTGCATTCTTCAATTCCCTACCATTTACCATGTACGTCCTATTTTGATTTGTCCTGCCAAGATGTAGCACCTCACACTTATCAGCATTAAACTCCATCTGCCATCTTTCAGTCCACTCTTCCAACTGGCATAAATCACTCTGTAGACTTTGAAAATCTACTTCATTATCCACAACCCCTCCTATCTTAGTATCATCTGCATACTTACTAATCCAATTTACCACACCATCATCCAGATCATTGATGTACATGACAAACAACAGTGGACACAACACAGATCCCTGTGGCACCCCACTAGTCACTGGCCTCCAACCTGACAAACAACCATCCACCATTACTCTCTGGCATCTCCCATTCAGCCACTGTTGAATCCATCTTGCTACTCCACCATTAATACCCAACCATTGAACCTTCTTAACCAACCTTCCATGAGGAAACTTGTCAAAGGCCTTACTGAAGTCCATATATACAACATCCACTGCTTTACCCTCATCAATTTCCCGAGTAACCTCTTCAAAAAAATTCAAGAAGATTAGTCAAACATGACCTTCCAGGCACAAATCCATGTTGACTGTTCCTAATCAGACCCTGTTTATCCAGATGCTTATATATATTATCTCTAAGTATCCTTTCCATTAATTTTCCCACCACTGACGTCAAACTAACAGGTCTATAATTGCTAGGTTTACTCTTGGACCCCTTTTTAAACAATGGAACAACATGCGCAGTACGCCAATCCTCTGGCACTATTCCCGTTTCTAATGACATTTGAAATATTTCTGTCATAGCCCCTGCTATTTCTACACTAACATCCCTCAATTACAAATAAAATATTAAAAATCTGCAAAAGAATAACTAAATGAGTTAGTGTTAAGAATAGGGGAGGCACGGTGGCACAGTGGTAAAGTTGCTGCCTTACAACGCTAGATGTCTGGGTTTGAACCTGACTATGGGTACTGTCTGTAGGTTTTCCTCGTAACCGTGTGGGTTTTCTCCGGGTGCTTAGGTTTCCTTCCACTCTCCAAAGACGTACAGGTTTGTAGGTTAATTGGCTTTGGTAAAAATTGTAAATTGTCCCTATTGTACAATATTATAGTGTTGTACAATGAAAATGTTAGTGTATGGGCATCGTTGACCGGCGCGGACTCGTTATGCTGTAGGGCCTGTTTCCGCGCTGTATCTCTAAACTAAGCTAAAATAAGAATACATGGCAGTGTCTCCTGGAAGATGTGATTTGGTTCAGGAATCTCAATCTTGGAAGGATTCTGGGTTAAATAGACAAAGTGGTAGTCATTTGGAAGGGGTGTAGGAAGGAACTGCAGATGCTGGTTTACACTGAAGATATACACAAAATGCTGGAATAGCTCAGCGGGACAGGCAGTGTCTCTGGATTGAAGGAATAGGTGACGTTTCGGGACGAGACCCTTCTTCAGAAGGGACTGGGATAGAATCCCTTGAGTTATTCACTGTTAGATCTGAGTAGCAGGAAATTCTTACTCGGGTATACTAATAACAACTAGTCGATATACTAATAACTTTAGTCGATCTGAAAGCATTAGTCCATGATGGTGGACATTGTAAGATTGACTGGGTTTTCTGAAAGCATGCAAGAGCAAACAGAACTATGTTATTAGCTGGCTGTACTGTCTGAGAAACAGTACGGAAGATAAACAAAATCCGTTAAATCTGATAATGCAGTTTTTCTATATTATTTCAAACATTTTTTATAATGTATCTGATTTGATTTTTTTGTCAACATTGAAAAACCTTTAGGTTATTGACCACAAATTATTTGGAAGTCGTTCTGAATTTGACAACACTGTCGATCAGGTGCTTCAGGAATTCTCTGTTGAACTGATTTGCCTTGCTGGATTTATGAGAATCCTCTCTGGTCCCTTTGTCAGAAAGTGGAATGGTAAATACTTGATTTTTTTCCCTTTATTTGTCCCATGTGATCTGAGCAGTGATTCTACAATAAAAGTAGATGGTCTTTTGGGATCTCAAATCTGCACATGTAGAAACCTACATTTTGCAACGGTATTTGCATTGAAATCTTGAAAATATATAATTGTCCTCTATCTTAAGTTGTTACCTCTTCCGAACTAGATTGACTGCAGCTGTCATTACCTGCTTAAGTATGGATCTGAAAAAAATAATTTTATAGGAGCATGAATAATATGGTGAGAAGATATTTCGAGGCTGCGGAATTACATGCAAGTTTTGGTCCAATTTAAGATTTGTAACTTCAATAACAGGTGTTCTCGGTAGACTTGGACATACATGCAAGGTGGCAGATTTACAGCAACATTTTGTAACTTAAAAATCAAATAATTTTAAACCTTAAAAATAGAGAATCAGGAGTTGGGCCTCTTGAGTCAGTTCATCTATTCATATTATAACTGTATCTATATCTCTCTCAACTTCTCCACCCAATAAGGTCATATTCATAAGGAATAGGAGTAGAATTAGGCCATTCGGCCCATCAAGCCTAATCCGCCATTCATTTATGGCTGATCTATCTCTCCTAACCCCATTCTACTGCCTTCTTCTTCTTGCATATGGCGTGCACAGCCTTAAGTTGTAGGACAACTTGTTCTATTTGATCTTATTTGATTGTGCATGCCGGGTTGATTGCATTTGTTGAAACAGGGCGGACCATGTGAAGCTTGCAATCTTCCACCCCATTCTCCTGCCTTCTCCCCGTAACCTCTGACACCTGTACTATCAAGAATCTACCTATCTCTGCCTTAAAAATATCCACTGACTTGGCATCCACAATTTCTGTGAAAAGAATTCCACAAATTCACCACGCTCTAACTAAAGACATTTCTCCTCATTTCCTTCTTAAAAGAACGTCCTTTAATTCTGAAGCTATGACCTCTAGTCCTAGACTTTCCATCTAGTGGAAACATCTTCTCCACATCCAATCATTGTGTCTCTGATTTCCCCATTGACCTTGTGTTAAATATATATTTGATTACTCCCCAGGGGAAGAGACTTCTTTTGTGGCTGGATTACTTTCACTCCAGCTAGTAGTAGTAACTAACCTTTTATTTTTCCTCCAAGGGCAATGAGACAATCTGTAATTGTAAGCTGTCTTTTAGGGAAAGTGTTGAATGTCCATCCATCACTGCTACCATCCTTCAAGGGGGTTAATGCTCACAAACAGGTGCTACAGGCTGGAGTACAGGTGACTGGCTGCACTGTGCATTTTGTGGCTGTAAGTATTCCACTAAGTTCCAGTTTATTGGTTTCCATATTTTTCCTACAGTTTTCTTTATCCCATTATGTTGTGGCAGCCTTGATTCATTTATTAGACACAAAGTGCTGGAGTAACTCAGCGGGCCAGGCATCTTTCGCGAAAAAGGATAGATGCCGTTTTGGGTCGGGACCTTTCTTCAGTCTGAGTTACTCCAGCACTTTGTGTCTATCTTTGGTATAAACCAGCATCTGCAGTTCTTTGATTCTACATTTTTATTCATGTATAAGGTCATAAGTGATAGGAGCAGAAGATCAACTCAGCCATTCAATCTATTTCTATTCGATCTATTTCTCCCTCCTAACTGTATTCTCCTGCTTTCTCCCCATAATCCCCGACACACGTACTGATCAAGAATATCTATCTCTGCCTTAAAAATATCCATTAACCTGGCCTCCAGTCTTTTGTGGCAAAGAATTCCACAGATTCACCACCCTCTGACTAAAGAAATTCCTCCTCATCTCCTTTTTAAAGGAACGTCCTTTAATTCTGAGGCTATGACCTCTTGTCCTACTCTCCCACTAATGAAAACATCCTCTTCACATCCACTCTAACCAAGCCTTTCACTATTCAGTACATTTCAATGAGGTCCCCCCACATCCTGTTTATTAGCTGTTTTACAGCTGCTGTTTAATCCTATTCCAAATAAATCTAGCATGCAGTAGAGTTCTGATGGAGTGCCGTACGATTTAAGGCTTTTATGAAAGATCTACAACTATGTGACTGCTTTCTCTGTCGGGTGGAATCTAGAACAGCCAGAGGAAATCACTTTTCTTACGATATGGGAACCTACCCTCCCTCGTCTGCTTGTCGACAACTCTGATCCTCGTGTCTTTAACCAACACTGGCAAATTTGCACTTGTCAATTAACACAATTATTCATGTAATAAAAATGACATGCAGATGCTGGTTTACACCATAGACACAAAATGCTGTAGTAACAGCTGGTCAGGCAGCATCTCTGGAGAAAATGGACAGGTTAAGGTTTGGACTGTGACCCTCGTCTATCTATTTTCTTCAAAGATGCTGCCTGACCCGCTGTGTTACTCCAGCATTTTGTGTCTCTCAATTATTCGTATATTGTTTGAGCTTGATGTACAAACGGTGCGATATTTAAATTGTTGAAAATTTGAGCTGAAACTAAGATTGTTCCGATGATTTGGCTCTTGAATAAAGTCAACAAATACAGAACTAGTTCACTGTTCTGTACAGCTTGAAGCATGAACATTTGGTTTAGTACCATATTTCCATGTGTTACATTTGGAAGTTGTGCTGCTTCCACAGTCCAATTGCCTCTTGGAACTTGTTCTTGTTGATGGCGTTTGGTTCTTTAACATGTACCTGTCAAGTCATTCCAGAAACATTGCATCTAATTAATGTTCCTGTGTCTATCTGTGTGGACTTAATTCTCACTTTTGATATCCCTCTCTGTATCCAAACATGCTTTGGGATTTACCCATTTGGATCGGCACCTTCATAGTCTGGGCCACATTTTCTTGGTAGGTTGTGGTTGTGCCATTTCAAAACAGTCTGGCATCTTGGTGAAAATGTAAACCATGAATTACCTCAGGAATTGGAAACTTTTTAGTGACATGTGAAAAATAAATTGTGGGCTGAATGCCATCAAAATATTAGCAAAAATAATTGTGATGCTCCTCACCAATGTACGTATAAAAGTGACACCAGGTTTAATACCAATTCCCACATATATTTTTGTAAAATTTTAGGCCTGATTCTGACTTCAAGCTGATGTCGGCCAACTTTTGTTTCTAATGGCGACTCTTATTTCATTGGCCATTTCAGGAAGAAGTTGATGCTGGTGCAATCATTGTACAGAAAGTGGTGCCAGTAAAGGTGGGGGATACAGAAGAAACACTATCGGAAAGAGTGAAAGAAGCAGAGCATGTGGCATTTCCAGCTGCTATTCATCTGGTGGCCAGCGGAGCACTATGTTTGGGAGAAGATGGGAAGATTAGCTGGAAAGTACATAATTCCACTTGATGCCAGGCACCAGGGGCTCATTGGGATTTGCTGCAAAAGGCATGGATGTTTTGCAAACTGTACCCAACATAAGTCCACATTTAGTCTGCTTTCAGTCTCTCTTGTCGTGCGTGCGTCCCACACCAGCTGTGAATCCCACTAACTCCCTTTGTATTCACTATTACTCATTTTGATATTATTACTTAAGTAGGTTATTAAAAGAGTGCCATGCCATTCCAACAGAACTTCCATAGACCGCCACAAAACTGCAGAGAAGAAGAAAATTTGTACATTTTTTTGTGTTAATAAAACTTTTCTAAAGATTAATTCTGCTTCGGTTTGTAATTTTGTAAGAGATTTAAAAGTTCAGGAAAGGGGGAAGTTTACAATCCAAGCCTTAAAGAAATAAGAGCAGCTATGTGTGGTATTTCTCAATAATTGCATACTAGGTATTAATTGCAGCAAGTGCCTTTAATTTGATGGCCCCAGTGCAGAAGGTTAGACTAAAGTAACATGTAAGGAATAAAAGTCACCGAGGCAAAAACAGATCACGGTTTCCTCTAGCAATTCTTGAGCTCTCATGTAAACTACCTGGTGAGTACACACAATAAAGGTTGTTTCCAAGCTGTGCTGTGTAGAACTCGGGAAGAATTGAATGCAATTTTACTTTGTTTAACCTACAACCAAACAAGGATGGCTAGATGCCCCAAAATCTCTGTCATAAGTAAACAATCCTTTATCTTTATGGCCATGAACTACGTGCAGCCTGAAACAAATGCGCAGTAAAACTTGTATGATCTGCTGTCCAATTGTGTGAAAATGGTTTGATGTCTTGGATCACGTGGGTTCTGTTTCGATATCTCCTTTTGTACTCATTAGACTCTAATCCTATTCTCCCATTACACTCAGCAGGGCCCTGGTTCCCTTATTCTCTTTAAACTTAATGGGTTCAGTGAAATGTTTTATACTTATATAGCATCGAAACACAATGTGACTTAAAAGTCCACTGGGGTATTAATAGAAGCAGCGTCCAATAATCTAGAAAATCCGTACAAATATCTGGCACAAAATTCATGAAGATGCTGGATATTTCAGGTTTATTATGTTCTTACATACTCGTACAGCATGGAAATGTGCCCTTACACCCAATTCGCTCACAACACCAAGGGTGCCTTCCTAAGCTCGTCCCATTTGACACATATCCTTCTAAATCAATAAAGTTCTGGCCACCACTCTTGGGAACGGATGTCACTGAGCCAGAGAGTGCAGAGAAGATTTATCAGGTTGTGGCCTGGATTGCATGAGTAGTAAGTTTCGAGATACAACACAGAAACGGGCCCTTCGGCCCATCGAGTCTGCGTCGATCAGCGATCCCCACACACTAACGCTACCTCACACACACGAGGGACAATTTACACTCGCACAAAGCCAATTAACCTACATACCTGTACGTCTTTGGAGTGTGGGAGGAAACCGAAGATCTCGGAGAAAACCCAAACCCAATGGGAGAACCTACAAACTCCGTACAGACAGCACCCTTAGTCGGGATCGAACCTGGGTCTCCAGCGCCACAAGCATTGTAAGGCAGCAACTCTACTGCTGTGCCACCATGGGGTTGGGTTTGTTTTCCCGATAAAGGACATAGTGAAGGTAGAAATCTTTTTCCCCATGGTGTGGTATCAAAAACAACTGAGTTTTCTGGTTTCCTCCCATATTCCAAAGACATGCAGGTTTGTACGTTAATTGGCTTCTGTAAATTGTCCCTAGGGTGTAGGATAGAACGACTGTACAGGTGATCGTTGGTCAGCGTGGACTTGGTAGGCCAAAGGACCTGTTTCCATGCTGTATTGCTATAACTAAAACAAAATACTTAACATGTCAAGCAGCGTTTGTGAAGAAGAAAACCTTTGGTAAATGGGCAATTCCAACATTTTCTGTTCCAACCTTTGACTAGCTTCATTTGCATAATCTCCCTTCCCCCCCTTCTTTCCCCCCCCCCCCCCCCCCCTTCCCCAAAAAGAAAGGAGTGGAACTGGCCAAATTCCACTTTGCCTGGAATAAAACAATATTGTGCACTTTTCTGGGTATTTTAACACCCATCAGGACATCTTACCACTAATCTCCCAGTGAGATATTTTGCTGTTTCTTTCTCTCCGCCCGAATGTTAGAAGTGCGATGCCATAACTTTACCTCCAGAATGATAGTCAATTTAATGATTAGAAAAATGATGGTTTTGCTCTCATCTTTCTTCGTAACAATTTTCCCTGATGCCACGCAATTTGAAGTGCCAATACCCAAACTGCAATCTTCAGCAAGTTCTATTCTCTGCATCATTAAACAAACTGTCCATAGGCAAAGCAGTTGGTTATCTTAGTATCATTTGAGGCTGTTCCTGGTGACCTACTCATTTCAGTGTCTGAAGTACACTGGTGAATTAAGACTAATTAGACATTGATTTGCAAGTATATTCCTGTCACAAGAGCTGGCAGTGCGCATAGGGATTTGCCTGGATTAGCGGCTTACGCAGAATGCAGCTATTCACAGGCTGCACTGATTTAGTGTGTTGCTAAGACTTCCCAGGCAACCTTCTATCAGGAGCACCAAGTTATAATCCTGGAGGGGAGGGTCACGTATAGCACCAGGCACAAAGAGCATGCCCCATGCACTTATTAGATCTTCACTCACCTGTTCGGCTCTCTCTATAACCCACCATAGCAGCTATTTAGTTTAGTTTATTGTCACGTGTACCAAGGTACAGTGACAAGCTTCTGTTGTGTGCTAACCAGTCAGCAAAAAAACAATGCATGATTATAATCGATCCATCCACAGTGTACAGATGCATGATAAAGGGAATAACATGAATAATGATAATGTTTAGTGCAAGATAAAAATCCGATCAAAGATAGTCCAAGAGTTTCCAATGAAGTAGATAGAAGCTCAGGACTGCTCTATGGTTGTTGGTAGGGTGGTTCAGTTACCGGTTAACAGCGGCGAATAAAACTGTCCGTGAATCTGGAGGTGTGTGTTTTCACACGTCTGTACGTTTTGCCTTATGGGAGAGGGGAGACGAAGGAATGGCCGGGGTGCGACTTGTCCTAGATCATGCTGGTGGTCTTGTGGAGGCAGCGTGAGGTGTAAATGGAGTCGGTGGACGGGGGATAGTCACAAAAAGCTGGAGTAACTCAGTGGGTCAGACAGCAGCTCTGGGGAAAAGGAATAGTTGACGTTTCGGGTCGAGACCCTCAGACTGAGAGTCAGGGGAAAATGAAATGAGAGATGACAGTGGATATAGAACAGTGGATGTAGAGATATAGAACTAATGAATGAAACATATGCAAAAAGGTAACAATGATAAAGGAAATGAGCCATTGTTAGCTGTGTGTTAGGTGAGAACGTGTTACAGACAATGAGACTCAACAAGAGGTTGGTTTGTGTGATGGTCTGGGCTGTGTCCACAATTCTCTGCAATTTCTTGCGGTCTTGGTTCGAGCAGTTCCCAAACAGTGCTGTGATGCATCCCGATTAAGTAGTGATACTACGCAGTAGCTAGAAGACAAAATGGCAGCAGCTGTGAGAACTTGCAATAGGTCAATGGAGCACTGGTGATGTTACGCAAGAAAAAATGATGACTGGCTGGTGAGCCCCAATATTGAAGATCACAACTGGGCACAATGGTGGATGAAGTGGTTAAAGTTGTCCAGCAATCAGAGCTGCAAATGTGAACTTTAAAACCAGATTGATAATCTAGAATTTAAAAACAATTGTAAAAATGGCAATGAAACAACGAGATTGCTAGAAAAGCCTGTCTGGGTTCATAATGCTTTTACTCGGTCTGGTCTATATGTGGTGGACTAACGGAAATGGCCTGGCCAGCGCTCAATTATATGGTTGAGCAGCAGCTGCTCGACAAGGTGACTTCCCAATGGTTTCTGGAGCAATTAGAAAAAGGCACAATGTCTAGTGAATAGAAACAGAAAATAGGTGCAGGAGTAGGCCATTCGGCCCTTTGAGCCTGCACCGCCATTCAGTATGATCATGGCTGATCATCCAACTCAGTATCCTGTACCTGCTTTCTCTCCATACCTCCTGATCCCTTTAGCCACAAGGGCCACATCTAACTCCCTCTTAAATATAGCCAATGAACTGGCCACAACTACCTTCTGTGGCAGAGAATTCCAGAGATTCACCACTCTCTGTGTAAAAAATGTTTTTCTCATCTCAGTCCTAAAAGATTTCCCCTTTATCCTTAAACTGTGACCCCTTGTTCTGGACTTCCCCAACATCGGGAACAATCTTCCTGCATCTAGCCTGTCCAACCCCTTAAGAATTTTGTAAGTTTCTATAAGATCCCCCTCAATCTTTCAAATTCTAGCTAGTACAAGCCGAGTCTATCCAGTCTTTCTTCATATGAAAGTCCTGACATACCAGGAATCAGTCTGGTGAACCTCTGTACTCCCTCTATGGCAAGAATGTCCCTCCTCAGATTAGGAGACCAAAATTGAACGCAATACTCCAGATGTGGTCTCACCAAGACCCTGTACAACTGCAGTAGAACCTCCCTGCTCCTATACTCAAATCCTTTTGCTACGATTGCTAACATACCATTTGTTTTCTTCACTGCCTGCTGCACCTGCATGCCTACTTTCAATAACTGGTGTACCATGACACCCAGGTTTCGTTGCATCTCCTCTTTTCCTAATCGGCCACCATTCAGGTAATAGTCTACTTTCCTGTTTTTGCCACCAAAGTGGATAACCTCACATTTATCCCCATTATACTGCATCTGCCATGCATTTGCCCACTCACCCAGCCTATCTAAGTCATCTTGCAGCCTCCTAGCATCCTCCTCACAGCTAACACTGCCCCCCCAGCTTTGTGTCATCCGCAAACTTGGAGATGTTGCATTCAATTCCCTCGTCCAAATCATTAATATATATTGTAAATAGCTGGTGTCCCAGCATTGAATAGTGAAAGGCCTGGTTAGAGTGAATGTGGAGAGGATGTTTCCACTGGTGGGAGAGTTTAGGACCAGAGGTCATAGCATCAGAATAAAAGGATGTACATTTAGAAAGGAGATGAGAAGGAATTTCTTTAGTCAGAGGGTGGTGAATCTGTGGAATTTGTTGCCACAGACTGCTGTGGAGGCCAAGTCAGTGGATATTTTTAAGGTGAAGATTGAAAGATTTCTGATTAGTAAGGGTGTCAGGGATTATGGGACAAAGGCAGGAGAATGGGATTGAGAGGGAAAGATAGATCAGCCATGATTGAATCTGGGAGCAGGCTTAATGGGCAAATGGCCTTATTTGGTTTTAGTTTAGTTTGGAGATACAGCAAAAAAACAGGCCCTTCGGACTTCGCTGACCAGCGATTCCCGCACATTAATACGATCCTACACACTGGAGTCAATGTTTACATTTACCAAGCCAATTGTACCTACATACCTGAACGTCTTTGGAGTGTGGGAGGAAACCGAAGATTCTGGTGAAAACCCACTTGGTTATGGAGTGAACACACAAACTCCGTACAGACAGCACCCGTAGTCGGGATCAAACCCGGGTCTCCGGCGCCGCAAGTGCTGTAAGGCAGCAACTCCAACACTGCGCCCCCTTTTCTGTTCCTAGAACTGATGGACTTATGGCAGAGATGCTCAGATCCCCAAAACACAAATTAATAAAAATCTTTCATTGACTTTTACAAACAGAATCGGGTCACCTCATAATAATGTTTTCATAAACCAAAATAATCTAGTTGTAAATTCTGCTTTATCCAATTCATTTTATCCATTCTGCAGTTAGCAATGATAAACAATCCAGTAATATATTTTTCAAAACCTGCATTGAATCTTGAAATGTTTTAATTGGATATAGCAATTTAACACAGGGCATGATGCCAGCTCCCCATGCTTTGCCTCCAATGCTGAATAACTAAAAGTTAGATCCAAAATGGGCCTGATCGATATAATGGTAGTTTGGGGAGATGTAGTGTCAGGGGGTGGAATGAGAAGATCAAAGCAGTTGCTTAAAAATGCTCAATAGTGTAGGAGGTGACTAATAGGTATATATTTCATTCCCAATATTTTTTCCTCATAACTATTCTTTTATTTGTTTTACAAATCTGATCAACATTTTCTTCTCAGCGCCCCTGCATTGGCAATTAGAGAAAGGATTTCCAATTTATCTTGATGTGCTCCAATAACCTTAAGCTGGAAGGGATATCTGAGTCCATCAATCTCATATGTTCAGCGGCTGTTTCACATTTGATTTAATTAAATCATTTCCAACCGATTACTTAAAAATGACAAGTGATTCAACCACAAGAAATACTCTGCAGAGCAAGGATGCCAGTTAATTTTACGCAAGTTAACTGCATATGCTTTATGTAAGAACAGGGAGATTAGACCAATGCAACTTTATAAACAAATCGGGACATATGACAATAAAACACTCTTAAGCGTCTTCAGTACTTTGCCTTTGTATTGCATGCACATATTTATGTGCAACATGCTCACACTGTGCAGCCTTGCCCCATGCCTACATATATCCCAGGTACATGGTCAATGCTGAGCAGCAAGTCAAGTGTTTTATTGTCATATGTCCCAGATAGAAAAAGGACATTGTTATTTGCAACAGAATATATGAAAACATTATAATAAAATAGAAAAAGTGCAGTGCCCCATGCCTACGTATATCCCAGATACCTGTCCTGTGCAGCAAGAGTCAAGAGAGTGATGAGTGCCATATAGTCCCTGGTGGACTCTTCGGAAGTGATGACCACAAGGTACCGTGCCTGTGCTGTGTTGCTGTGTAGCCGTGCCCAAAGATCTTAGAGATCTTTGGCCGTGCCCTCTGCCTACACATATCCCAGGAACCTGTGCTGTGTAGCCTTGTCCCATGCAAACATATAGATAGCTGGGCAGCTGGCCTGTGCTCTGCCGCCTGATTGCGCCGCGCTGGGGCCTCGCTGCTCCCCCTGGTGGCGACGACGACGGCAGCAGCGGGATCAGCTGCATTGTGGGAAGCCCTAGGCCGCAGGCCCGACAACTACCATGGCGACCAACATCGAGGAGATCTTCCGCTCGTTCGTGGTGAAGAAGATCAAGGAGATCGAGGACGAGAAGCACCAGAGGTAACGGCACGACAGGTCGACGGAGCGAGTTAGCGACAGAGCTGGAGGCGGGGACGAGCAAGGACGGCGGCGATGGTGCGGATTCCCGTCGCCTGGGCTTGAGGCGTCTCGGCTGGATCGGCCCCAGCGGCCCGACCTCGGCCTCGGCCTCAGCCCCAGCGGCCCGGCCCGGCCCGGCCCGGCCACAACCCTGTCCCCACGGCCGTGGGCCCAGATACAAGCCCGGGCCGCGCTCACAGCCCGGGGATTGACCCGCACCCCGTGCAGTCTGTCTCATGGCGGCAAAAAAATTGACGGAGGTTGTTATTGACGTCCGGTCGTCCAGCCCGGCGGGTGGTCGATGAGCGTGGAGCTGGAGGGAGCAGGGGTGGAGCCCGGCTGGGGGGGGGCAAGGGGAGGGGGGCGGGAAAAAGAAGTGGAGGAGGAAGGGAGGGGGAAAGAGAGAGGGAAAAATGTGGAGGGAGAAAAAAGGGAGGGGGGGGGGGGGGATGTGGAGGGAAAGGGGAGGTGAGGGGAATACAGGGGTTGGAGGAAACGGGTGGTGGTGGGGGAAAACGGGGAGGGGATGGGGAGAAACGTTGATTGGGGGAAAAGGAAGGGGGAGGGGGGGGAAAGAAAGGGTGGGTGGAAAGGGGAGGGGAGGGGTGGGGGGGGGAAAAAAAGGGGAGGGGTGGGGGGGAAAAAGGGGGAGGGGGGGGGGGGAAAAAAAGGGGAGGGGTGGGGGGGAAAAAAAAAAAAAGGGGGGGGTGGGGGAAAAAAAGGGGGAGGGGGGGGGAAAAAAAGGGGGGGGCGGTGGGGGAAAAAGGGGGGGGGGGGCGGGGGGTGGGGGGGGGAAAAGGGGAGGGGGGGGGGGGGAGGGGGGGGGGAGGGGGGGGGGAGAGAGGGGGGGGAGGGAAAAAAGTAGAGAAGGGGAAAAAGTGGAGAGGTGGAGGGTAAAAGTTGGGAGGGGCGGAGTTGGAAAAGGGGGGGGGGGAGAAAGCCTGGGTTGATAAGGGTAGTTTCGGTGGAGAGACTGGGTAGGAGAGTTCAGTTTGGGAAATCAGAGGGGCTCGGGCAGAAACAAGTATGGGTAATGGGATGGGACTGGGAGAACTCAGCGTTGGAAATAGATGGGGAAACAGCCTGCTTTGTAAGTGTGGGTAAAACAAATAGCCTGGTTTAGGGGAGAGGGAAACACCAGTCTGGTGTTGGTAATGGGAGGCGGGGTGGTGAAGCCTATTATTGAATTGATGATGGGGTGCGGGGGTGTATGGGCAGCCCAGGCACCCAGTGTGGAAGGATGGGCTGTCTGGGTGCTTGCACTGAGGAGGTGATTGGAGGAGGAGTAGGTTGAGTCCAAAGTGGTGGGATCTGGGTGGAATGGTGGTTGCAGCCTGTTGTTGCAGCAGGGTAGTGGGTGTGGCAGGCACCAGGGGCAGATGTTTGTGGGTTGCAGGCAGCCGGACTGGCTGGGGCATCCAGTCTGGCAGAACATTTGCAGGCCAAATTTGGCTCAGTGGATGCATGCCGAGCATAAACAGACCAGCAGGACCCTGACCAGTGGTCCAGAGGGCGTAGTTCAGCAAGCTGGGCAATAATCAATTAAGCAGTGCTGATTACTCATCCTGGGGTTCCTATCAGGTAGCCCAAGAGGCTGCTCTATGAATGTGAGATATGCTGTAACCAATTTGACTAAAAGAGTCTTCTGTAATTGTAAAATGCCAATGACATTAACATATATTTAAAATGCTGCTTGGACAATGAATATTGACCAGTAATCATTGGAAATTACTCTCAAAGTAGCGATCTTGTATGTCCATCTAAGAGATCAGATGGGGCGGTGGGTTATCAGCTAATCTGGGGGGAAAAAAGGGCTGCAAGATTTGAGTAAGGGTTTGGTACTGACCTCTTTTGTCAGTTTGGGCATTTGTAGCTCACACATTTGTTTTGAAATATATAGTTCAGTCCAGAAAAGTTTCTGTATATAGTTTGGTTCAGGAAAGAACTGTAAGAAAAAAATATAGTTCAATGTTAATATTTCTCCCTGTAACTTTATTCATGTCTCTTCTAATTAAGTGTAGGTTCACCAGGTTAATTCCCGGGATGGAGGGACTGATCTATGATGAAAGAATGGGTCGACTGGAATTTAGAAGGATGAGAGGATATCTTATAGAAACATATAAAATTCTTAAGGGATTGGACAAGCTAGATGCAGGAAAAATGTTCCCGATCTTGGGGGAGTCCAGAACCAGGGTTCACAGTATACAAATATGGGGTAGGCCATTTAGGACTGAGATGAGGAGAAACGTTTTCACCCAAAGAGCTGTGAATCTGGACAGAAGGCAGTGGAGGTCAATTCACTGGATGTTTTCAAGAGAGAGTTAGATTTAGCTCTTAAGGGTAACACAATCAAGGGATATGGGGAAAAAGCAGGAACAGGTTACTGATTTTGGATGACTAGCCATGAACATTTTGAGTGCTGGCTCGAAGGGCCGAATGGCCTACTCCTATAACAATATAACCATATAACAATTACAGCACAGAAACAGGCCATCTTGGCCCTACAAGTCCGTGCCGAACAATTATTTTCCCTTAGTCCCACCTGCCTGCACTCGTACCATAACTCTCCATTCCCTTCTCATCCATATGCCTATCCAATTTATTTTTAAATTATACCAACGAACCTGCCTCCACCACTTCCACTGGAAGCTCATTCCACACCGCTACCACTCTCTGAGTAAAGAAGTTCCCCCTCATGTTACCCCTAAACTTCTGTCCCTTAATTCTGAAGTCATGTCCTCTTGTTTGAATCTTCCCTATTCTCAAAGGGAAAAGCTTGTCCACATCAACTCTGTCTATCCCTCTCATCATTTTAAAGACCTCTATCAAGTCCCCCCCTTAACCTTCTGCGCTCCAGAGAATAAAGATCTAACTTATTCAACCTTTCTCTGTAACATAGTTGTTGAAACCCAGGCAACATTCTAGTAAATCTCCTCTGTACTCTCTCTATTTTGTTGACATCCTTCCTATAATTGGGCGACCAAAATTGTACACCATACTCCAGATTTGGTCTCACCAATGCCTTGTACAATTTAACATTACATCCCAGCACTGTACTCCTGCAGGTACTCCTGCACCTATTTTCTATGTTTCTAATAGACTATGCTCTTGCTGCTCCCTGTCTTCTGTCCCATGTGGAATGGTTAGAATTTTTTTCAAATTTTCCTAATTAGCAGCATGGCAGAGATTTGGAAATTGGACTCAATTAACGTTGGGGCTCTGGTCATAATGTGACTTCATGAGTTAGACCTATTAGAGGATAATTGCTACAGTTGCTTGTAAGATATTAGTCTGCTGTTGCTTGGTAGATTTTGTGGTAATATAACCTGAACTCCATTGTACATTTAGTTTAATATGTTTAATTTCTACTGTATACAACTTAATGCTGGGTATTTAAATTTGATTTGATCTATTTGCATTTGTGCTTAGGAATGAATGAAATAGTTTGCTGACATTTTATGCTGAGTTGCAAAGAAACTGCCCTTGCCGTTTAAATGCTTACAACTTCCTACAGAGGCTTTTTGGTGGCAAATTGCAATACCGTATTTCGAGATCATTTACATAATGTTTCCTGCTGTAAATCTGCATGGTATATATTGCGGAAATTGTGTCTCTTCAGTGAGTCAAATTGAAGAATCTTCACTGGAGGCATGCAATCACTAAAGTGCAAGTTATTAAGTCAAAATAAGTTTCTAAAGTGCAAGTTATTAAATTAATATAAAATCTTATCTATAAAGATTAAAAGGCAGGAAAGATGGGATTAAGAGTAATGTTAATGTTTTAAAATTAAATGATTAAAAATAAAAGTGAAGAAATTAGGCTATATACATTTAAAGGTTTTTTTCCAGTACAGGTGCTCCATGGGTTACTGAAGACCTGATTTATGGAATATCAACTTTATCTATTTATTCTTCCATATGTTTTAATGAAAAATATTGATTAAATGTTTTGTAGTATTCATGAATATGGAATTAAGGAATATAGTTTAAGGAATATTGTGTTGTGTTAAGTGTTAGATCCAGTATAGAATGAAATGAAAGAATTCTAGGAAGTGTATTCAGAGTCATTTGATATGGATACCTATAGAAAATGGATGATTCTGACCTGAAGAAAATCAGTTTTAATGGTCTGTTCTCAGGAACAGTACCTTGAATAACCCAGGGACTGTGTACCGTAGTATTTAGATGTAGTTGAGACTTGGAATATTGTATTAGTGTGATTATCATGTAACTTATGGGCAAGTTACACCTGTCATACATTTTGAAGCTGTATCCAGTAATGAAGTGCTTCTTGTAGAAAAAGTTGTTGAATGCCAGGTCATATACACAAACCCATAACTTAAACACAAAACATAAATTACACAATTTTTTTTAAAGACATTCCAAGAAATAAAAAGTAATTACTGAAAAATAGTAGTCCATAATACATTGAATACTAGTTTTAATTGTTAGTTTTAGCATAAAAGCCAAGCTAATTTAATTCAAGCTATATTACACTTGATGTGGGTGATTCCAAGTTTCCCACTGTTGGCAATGGCACTTTGAACTGTTTTGGATTATGTATTAATAATCCCCAGTAGTTAAAGTTGTTTTAATATTTGTCTTCTTCCATACCAATAAATTGGAAGCAACTCAATGTGTTGGACAAAGTGTACAAAGAGAATACAAATGGAAAATAATTTGAGAAAACCTTTGCCTATAATTAAAGCTTTCGTCATTGTTGGAATAAGCCTAGAATTTCAACGTGAATGTGTGATTGTAATATGCATTGTGAGTTACAGCTAGCTGAATTAATAGACCGAGCTTACAGATCATGATTGTAGCAACTTGATACATTGGGTGACAGGAAGATGCAGTGTTGTCACGGGTTCAGTAGAGGACGTGAAATATTAGGACGGCACATTTGGTTCATGCGATTTCATGAAAATGTAATTAGTACTTGAGGTTTCATTGCTGATCATGTCTGAATTGCTCATTTAATAGTGTAAGTATCATCCCATATTATAAGGAAATTTAATGAAGCAATCTGTTCTTTTTTTTCATGATAGCATGCAGTAAAGTAATAGGTTTTTGGTTCACTGTACCTGATCTTAGTAAAGGGCCTGTCCCACTTTCCCGAGTTATTCACAAATTCTCCTGAGTTATTCACGAATTCTCCCGAGTTTTCAAACTTGCAGTATGTTCGTAAATAGGCCGTACGAGTCCGTGGATATATCATAGCGGCTCGTTATGCCAGCCGTAGGTACTCGGGGCATCAGGTAAGTCGGGACATTTTTTCCAGCCTGATGAAAAATGTCCACGAGTAAAAAAAATAGCCCCGAGTACCTACGGCTGGCATAACGAGCCGCTACGATATATCCACGGACTCGTACGGCCTATTTACGAACATACTGCAAGTTTGAAAACTCGGGAGAATTCGTGAATAACTATGGAGAATTCGGGAATAACTCGGGAAAGTGGGACAGGCCCTTAAGCATTTATTTTTGGCAGTGGAATTAATTGTCATGTATTTTATTCAGCAAAGCTGTTCTTTCACGTCTTGTTGAAAGAATGCATTTTTGGTGTTACACATCAGTCTTATAATTAGCGACGTTCATGTTGTGCCTTCAACATAGGAAAACATTCCAAGGCTCTTCACCGGAACATAATCAGACAAATGTTGGCAGTGAGCAAATGGAGGACCTATTGGGATGTGACTAAATGCTTGACCAGTGAGGTAGGTTTCAGGAAAGACTTCAAGGAAAGGAGGGATACTGAAGTAACAATTTCAACTATAACAGGATAGCTTTATGAAAGAAGTAGTATAATGTTCCAAAATAACATGGAAGCATGTTCAATCTTGCCAGTGTTTATCCAACAATAGCTGGAGGAGATTGCAGGTTCCAGAATCCGCAGCTAAAAAAGGAGAGTGGTTGGAGAAACTCAGAGAGAGGGGGGAGAGGGCAAGAGCTAGCAAGCAATAGGTGGATACAGGTAAAGGGTTGATTGGCAGATAACAGCCAGGTGGGGGAGATAGCAACAGAGGCTGGGAGGTGGTAAGTGGAGCACAAAAGGTTGCAGATTCTGCATTCTGATAAAGAAAGAGAGGAAGATTGAAAGTGAATGAGGGGTGGTGTTAGATGACTACAACAGAGGGAGGGAAGGAGTAAGCAATAAGGCAGAACAAGATCCAGTGGGGTTGCTTGTGTGAGTGGGATGGAAGGAACAGGGTGATAGGGTAGACAAAAAAGCTGGAGTAACTAAGCGGGTGAGGGAGCAGAGAGGGTGATAGGGGCTGGGAGATAAGGTGGAAACAAAAGGGTTGGAGAGAGGATGAGGTAGAATTGGGAGTAAAGCGAAAAGGGCCAGGTGTGGGTTATCTGAAATTGGAGAAATCATTGTTTATTTCTAATGTTAAAATGGCCAGCAAAAGGGAGATCCAGTTTTCTTTAATTATGTATAATAATTACAGTTGACTTGGTTTTAAACTGTTCCATATTAAATCAAATCAGAAGGCAAAAGAGAGATTTGTAGGTGGATTAGGGGTGGCAGCTCCAAAACTCTGTTAATTCAAGCTGATGTAGGCTGCGGTTAAATCTATTAATAATCTTTACATAATATCATTGTAACTTTACATTGCCGAGAAAAGCTCCCTGTAGTCCCTGTTCTGATCCTTGGAAAGATAAATCAGGTTTAATCCAGCATTTTCATGATAATTCAAATAATTAATCAATTCCAAGCCCCTTTTTTAAAATAAATCTACCTGAGTATTCTTTGATTTACAAAAGGGTTTTTCATTCCAAGAAAATGTGTTGTGAATTGAAATATTTGGATGACTTGCATTGGTCGATTGCAATGCATTATTTGTAGAGTGGAAAATGCTATAACCAATCTACAGGTTCGTAAATTGGGGAAGTGTGCACTCAAGAAACGATGGTGCTGTAGCGCAAACTAGTGAATCCAATGTTTGCTAGTGGAGGAATATCTGTACTCTGTACTAGTTCCGCTGAAATTACAATTTCATCACTTTTTTTCTGAAAGTAACACTGAGATTAAAATGCACCTTCCTTGGTACTGATTTCCAAGAGCTCCTGAATTAGCGAACAGATAGTTGGTTGTTAATTATGATTTAATCCAAAATCATTTTTTTTAAATCATGGATTATTTTATGAATTATTTTCTAGTATGGCAATAAATCAGGGCCCGTTTACATTAATTGAATATAATAACTGCAAATGCTGGAAATCTGAAATAAAAACAAACTTACTATCTAGAATGTCAACTCCATTTTTCTTTCTATAATCCTGACTGGGCTGCTGAGTATTTCCAGCACTTTGTTTTTTATTCCAGTTTGCATGAAACTGTGGTAGTTGCATCAGCACAATTTATTCATCAGTGTACACTGGGTCAACATACATGAGGGTACCTGCTGTTCATGACCCTGCATTTCCATTTCACTTGCCAATTGCATGTTGGTGGTACTTTCACTATTTGTTGACCAAGTTTTTTTGCGTTGGGAATCCACACAGTGCTTTTCATGATCTTGCCATATTACTAAGGTATTTCCTTTTTGATGTCTTTATCATAATGGCACAGGCATACGATTATGCTTATTATTGGGCCATATGGCAAGACGGTGAATGCTGTTCAGAGCAATCTTTCATGAGTAAAGACATTTAATATCACAGTCCTAGAAGGATTTGAAATTTCTGTAACATTTGGAAGTAACTGCATGAGTTATATAATTGATATAATTTATATATATTATATATATTGAGTTCTTCCAATTGTTTGAATAACTATGTTATTCTATACCTAGTAACATCTGAAATATGAGAATATATAGGTTAGAGTGAGGACAGAATTGCTCCCTGTAATTGATTATTTGCTAGCAATCACATCTAAGGCTTGTAAATGAGTAATAGATCTTGCCACTTTTGTGGACAGTAAAGAGTTCAACAGATCTCACTTTAGTATTCACAATATATGTTGCATTATGTATATAAATAAAAGGTTAAAACGTTACAATAAATTAATTGATAACGTCTGGTCCCAATTGTGAGTAAGATTTCAACTATGGAAATATTTACAGATTTAATTTGTACATTACAAGTTTTCTTTACTATTTCAGTGGAAAGGTGAGCAATGAAGCAAATGGTGAAATTAAAACGGAGATGGAGCCGAAGGAGTCTGAAGTTGTGGTTGCTACCACAGAGGACATACAGGAAGAGCAGATTGTAAACAATAATGAAAATGCATTATCTAGCTTGGATGAAAAGCAAAGTGATAATCCTGGTGAGTATAGATGGTCTTTCTCTCCTATTCTCGATTGTTAAATAACATTATTTAAAGTTTGAACTGGATATCATACAATATCAAAATTCAAGATTTTCTGAGTCTTAATTGAATTGCTGTTAGAGTATGGAACGAGGCCATGGAAGTGTAATGCAACTAATCCCAGTCCCCTGACACTATCCTCTTTGGTAGTGCATTGCAGATCCTAGCCACTTGCTGCCTAAAAAGTGATGTTAGAAAGAACAGTTTTTATCCCTTTGCCATTGCCTTTATTCTCTGTCTTCCTGTTCAGGAACCAATCAAATTCTGCTTTGCCTCTGAATCCCACAGAGAACAACTTCAGATTTTGCAGTCAATCTGTATAACTAAAGTTTATCATTCCTCAATAAATCTGTTCCTCACTCACTAAGGCTTTCACTGCTTTTCCAGTGTTGTGCCTAGACTAGAACACAATTCTCAAATGTATTCCAAACAGGCCAATGCTGCCGGTGGACATAACAGCAGTTTACATTTATGTAGTGCTTTAATGTAGCAAGTATATCTTTCCGAATTCCCTATTAGATATGCAAGCGAATATCTCATAAATGCCAATGTTTTTAAGTTTTTGCACAGATAAACGTAATTTATTTATGTCTGCCTATTAAACTCTTTACAGACTGAATTCTGAAGTTTAATGGAATTGACTGGTGGCATTGAATCTCAAATGAAATCTGATCAGAATATTCTTGCATTTTCAATTGCATTGGTTGAATGTTGTGATACCATCCATTTAATGTTCTGGAACAATTTATTAAGTAAATCTTGGAGGTTAGCCATTATCCTCCACCTTTCCTTCTTCCCAAGTGCACTAAGCCCATTGCATCACAACAATCTACATCTTTCTGTATTTGTGATGCCATTACTGTAAGATCTGATATTTTTTAACTTTCTGATGTCTACAAGAAGAATTTTAACCATCAAAAGTAAAACCAATAGCGGTTATTTGTCATGTCAGCTGGTGAAAGGACAATTCAGGACATTTAATACATTTTGTTTTTAATAGTTTTATTTCTGTAGTTTTCTATCTATGAATCTTTTTTGTGATTATTATTGAAAATGACATGTACATTAATTTTTGATTCAAAAGATAATTGATTTGTTATGATTTGAGTGTACCATGGCAGTTGTCTATCATTATTCTTTTTATTCAGATAATAAAGAGAATATGACTGTAGACAGCATAACAACAGAACCAGTTAATTGCCCGGCGTTGGATATCAAAGAAGATAGTTCAACTCCATCAAAAAAAAGCAAAAAACATAAACATAAGCATCACCACAAGAGTAAGAAGAAAAAGAAAAAGAAGAAGAAAAAAGATGACAAGAAAAGAGACCGCGAAAGGTCTCGATCAAAATCTCAGATAAGTCTGAAGTCAGAGCCTGACTTAAAATTAGAATCGCAATCAAAATCACACTCCAAATCGCCACTGCGCACTGAATGTGGTAACGAAGAGAGTAAAAATTGCTCCCTTTTGATGGAATCGGGCAGCACTGAATTAAATAAAAATACATTAGAAACAATTGATGTGAATACGGTTGAACCAATAGGAGTTGAGAAAGAGTGCTCAGTGGCTGAAATTAAGCCATTGCCACAGGAAAAATGTAACATAGATGAAAATGCAAAAGAGAACATTGCTGATGACACAAATAATGGTATTGAATGTGCTACTACTGGAAATGTTCCTGAATTATTGGCTGCAGTATCAGCTTGTGATCAGGACGAGGCAAATAGATTGATCCCTGATAGAAGTTCAGACAATTTACAGTCAAAATTTACTCAGAGTATTGAAGATAAAAATAAACATGAACAATCTGAAGGAAAGAGAGCGAAACGAAGTCGGTCAAGATCTCCGTCGAAATCAATAAAACATCACAAATCGCAGCCGCATTCCCACTCTCAACATTCTCCTGTAAAGAAATCATGTGCCAGCTCCATTACTAGACGACATACATCACAGAGTTCATCTTCCAGGAAAAGGCAATCGCCAACTCGACAGAGATCAAAATCAACTTCAAGGGAAAGGAAAAAACACACAGAATCATCCCCAAAGTCCAAAAGGAAATCATCTAGATCTCGTTCTATCGCAAAAAAAGAACAACGGTCAAAATCAAAATCTCGTTCACCTTTACGGATACGCCATAAATCAAGATCAAACTCTATAACAAGGTCCAAAGGCCAGTCAAAAGCACGACGCTATTCTAGATCTTGCTCACGTTCAAAACGCAGGAGTAGGACTAGATCAGGTTCTCCCCGGCGATCAAAATCTGGAGTAAAACGATCACGTTCGCCAAGACCCAGGTCAAGGTCCAATGAGCGGGTAGTTCGTCCATCAGCTTCGAGAGGATACCTTAGTAGACTTGTGAGGACACGGAGGTCACCTGATTGGCGAAGGAGATCCAGATCTCCTTTGAGGAGAAAAAGTAACAGTAGAACGCCTGAACGTCTCACAGATTTGGGTAAGAGACAACTTTATTTTCAGCATGTATAGTGGATTTCATCAAAGCTGCCTTTTTTTTTTATTATCGAAGGTTATCGGATGCAGAATCAGTTTTAAGTTCAGATAGTGGTGCTGTCACATAACTTCAGAAAACTCCTGGATTCAACCCTGATCCGGGGTGCTGTATAATCTGTGGAGTTGTGGGGAATGGGAATGCTCTAAGAACTGGCTAAAATGCCATAGCGATGTGGAGAGGATGTTTCCACTAGTGGGAGAGTCTAAGACTAGGGTTCATAGCCTCAGAATTAAAGGACGTTCTTTTAGGAAGGAGATGAGGAGGAATCTGTTTAGTCAGATGGTGAATCTGTGGAATTCTTTCCCATAGAAGACTGGAGGCAATACAAGTGGATATATTTAAGACAGAGATAGATAGATTATTGATTAGTATGGTGTCAGAGGTTATGGGGAGAAGGCAGGAGAATAGGGTTAGGAGGGAGAGTTAGATCAGTCATGATTGAATGGTGGAAGAGACGTGATGGGCCGAATGGCCTAATTCATCTCCTTTCACGTGGTCTTATGAGATGAGGAAATTCTTTAGTCAGAGGGTGATGAATCTCTGGAATTCATTGCCACAGAAGGCTGTGCAGGACAAGTGAATGGATATTTTTAAGGCGGAGATTGATAGATTCTTGATTAGTACGGGTGTCCGAGGTTATGGGGAAAGGCAGGAGAATGCGGTTGAGAGTGAAAGATAGATCAGCCATGATTGAATGGCAGAGTTAACATAATGGGCCAAATGGCCTAATTCTCCTCCTAGGCTGGGCAGGATAGAAGAAGTCAATTAACTGTTTTACTACGTTTCACTTCATTTCTCTGTAATTCTTCATTGTGGACAGCTGCTTAAGCTACTTCTCTTTCTTCTTCTTGTCGAGTCCACACATAAGATTATAAGTTGTTCAGCCAAAGCTGAACACACTTCTCGGCATCTGCATGCAATGGTGTCTGTCTTGTGCTTCTTGTGCGTGATGGTGGGAATTTAATTGATGTTGCCTAGAATCACTTCAGTAAAAAGGGACATTCCATTCACATCTGGATTCATCAAATAAGCCAGAAGTGTCGAAAAAGGGACCTATAACGACAACTACAATTCTTGAGAGAAAATGTGCTGATAATAGTGATGACATTTGATATCTGAAAATGGAGTCAATATTGTCTCCCCCTTTTGCTAAAGAGCCATTTTGTGATATGGTTTATTTTTTTGCTATAGTATATAATACTATATATTCCATAGCAGAAGGTCATTTCTAGAGAGAACAGAGTAAAAAATAATTGTCTGTTGCCCCACTGCAGAATCAAAATAATTAACTGAGGATTTATGGTTTGATTTTTACAGATAAAGCACAGTTGCTAGAGATAGCAAAAGCCAATGCTGCAGCCATGTGTGCCAAAGCTGGAATGCCTCTGCCAGCAAACTTGAAACCTGTTGTGCCTCTTATTAAAAAAGTGATCTCCAAAAAAATGGGTTGTTCATCAATACAAGAATTCACAGAGGTAAATAATATATTGATTTACTTGTAATGCTTAGTAATGTCTTATTTTGCTACAGGGTTCCTAATTTTTAAAGACCAGAGGTTGTAAGATATAAGAAATTTGGCTAGATTTTTGTCAGGGTTCCCTTTTGTTTGAGCTTGTAAGACAGTACCATCCCAAGTTTGACCTTTATTCTCCATAACCATTTGAGATTTGGAACTCTTACTCTCATCAACTAGAATTAAGTGTGCGGTGTGACCAGGGTACAGGAAGGCAGCTACTGTCTGCATTACAATACATGGAAATGGGAGAGGGGGAAGAAGGTTTAGTAATAAATTCCAAGTCCAGAAAACCATGTGGGTAATTTTATATTTGATGCTTCAGCATGGAGCCATGTCCAAATTTGTTTGGTGAAGATTCCCATATCCATACTGACCTTTCTGTCCTGGGTCGTCTCTTACCAGGTTGAGGCCACATACAAACTGGAGGAATAGCACAGGGTTTACTGGTTGAGTGCAGGAGGCTTTCATCCAGACATATTCCTTTTTGAATACTATATAAAGATAGTTAAGCTGCACATTGACATCTGGGCCTATGTTTCCCCTATTCTGATTTGCATTTAACATGACGACACAAATACTAGATAGCTATTAGAAAGAACATTGGCTATTTTCATCGATCCCTTATCAATCCAGGAAGAGAAGCTGGCAAGGCCTGAAGTCTTGTTTGGTGAAGACCTGAGAAAAAAAATAAGAAATGTAGCAATTAAACAATTAGAAGATTTGTTTGCAGGATGAACTTCAAATACCTTTACTCATCTTGAAGTTTATACTGGTAGCATTGATTTAATGGTAGCATCTACATTGTGTTTTCATTCAATGTGTCTATTTGGCTTTTTATAAATTATTTGGCTACTTCCTTCTCAGAAATGCAAGAAAATAGTGGAAAGCAATGATGATAACGAATTGGGTAGCAAATCTCGTGCCCCTGCAGAGGATGAACCATTCAGTAATCAACCAATTAAAGTTAATGAACTGAAACCCATTTCTTTCAGCTTGAATGTAAGTACATCAAATACATTAATAGAACCCAGTCATGGGTGATTTAATTTGTTTTCTTTATTATTTACCGGTGTATTAAGTTTAAATGGATGCCCAATAGCTTAAATGTAACGTCAGATTAGCACAAATCTGTACACAATTGCATCTTGGGATCAATTCTAATTCAATGTTATAGGGTATTCTCAGGCAAAATAACAATTAGAATTTTAAAGAGTGGTTTCAAGGGACCTGTGGTATTATTATCAAAAAATTGTTCTCAATCCTAATCATTGTTTTATGTTTCCATTGAAAAGTGGACGCAGAATGATGTGAGAAAGCAATTGCCCTTGGCCTAGGTCTACTGCCATTCCATGGTTAACTGGTCTGCTGCTACTTTCATGGACTTGAATGAAATTAAGAGTTTCATTAATGGTACTTTAATTCAGCCCTAGCCAATTGATATCAAAAGCAAAGTAAAGCTTTGATGAGCAAAGCTTATCAAAATTTGATATCTCCAGTAAGCTTAGAAAACTTGGGGTGGCTATAAGTTAATTGACTATAAATCAAGTATGAATTATAGTCAATTGACTATGTTAAGTATTGACTGTAAGTCAAGTATAAATTGAGGAGGTCCAGGAATAGAATGATGCAACCCGCTATTTATGAGAATCTTTGCATACGATATATAAATACTCCAATTTGACTTTTTATCCTAATGGTGACCATGATGACATTGAAATAAGGGAGGTGCTATATATCCCCAAAAGCCTCTTTGCTGTTTGGTAGGTTACGACTGAACAGTGGCCTTACCTTTCTTTTCCCCCGATTCCCTTCATATTTATTAAACATCTCTCAATGTTGAGTTTAAGATTAACATTTGATTGAGTATTAATTTGCCTTTATGGAAGAGTTTCAAATTTTTGCTACTCCTCTTCGTAGAGATAACTTCTCACTTCTGAAAGATCTGGGCCCAGCTGTCAAGTAATTCTCAACGAGCAAAACTTTTCACTTTCCATTCTATCCGTTCCCATCTTAATAACTTGAAAATGTTAATTGAATCGCCTCATAACCATCTAAATTTGTAGTTGATTTACCTTGCCTGTTTCTTTTAATACATTTTTGGTAGTTCTTATTATCTGCTTTGTCAACCTTTGCTGTTCAATATGCATATCCCTATCTTTTGGATCTGTGCTAGTTACTGTCTTTTTAACTCTTTAATTTTAGTTTATTTGTCTTTTGCCCCTTTCATTGTCCATTGCTTCATTTTGAAATAGAACACTTCCTTCTTTTTAAGGTGTAAGCTGGTTGTGTATTATGTTTTTTTTTTAATACCCCCAACTGTTCTGCTGCGGCTTTAACCATGCACAAATTCCTCCAGATTGCCATTACCTTTGTGTCATCACATTGTCGGCCTCAACCAATTCTAAAATCTTAGCTGTTGCTGTGTGTTTCCATTCAGACTCTGCCTTGTATTAAGATTGTAATTGGGGAAATGTTAGCAATATATTTTAGACTGCGAACTAACCGTGGTTCATTACTAAATATGACAATGTGTCCTGTTTCCTTGTTATTTCTAAGAATAATGGGCTAGACTGCACTGATGGTGACTGATAGTTCTATAGGGACTCATTGCCCAGCTACTGCACACTGTCAACAAATTCTGACCTGTTCTTGCACACTGCGTCACTGAAGTATGGCATGTGCTGAAAGTCAGATATGCTCATATCCAAATTTGTACTCCTTCCCTGGACTGTGTCCAGGAGTAGTTTTAATTAAACTGAGCTAAGGAACTAGATGCCCTTTCTATCTGGCCCCTAACTTTTACAAAATGGGTGTTTATTTGACGAGAAACATAGATTTGCTTTAAAATGGTAAGTGAGGCAAATGGTAAAGTGGTTTGTTTATGATCTGTTATTTTATTTAATATTGATTTTAATTAAATGTGGACAATTTTTCAATTAAATGTATTTGAACTGTTTTCTGAACTTCCCGGTTCGTCAAAGATATTTAAAGATGGGAAAGACGTGACAGCATAAGCTATCAAAGATTATCAGGACATTCCACAGCCTTAAACCTTGTTGCTGCGTATTGCACCTCATTGCACTTTGCTGTGGCAATAATGGTTCCAGGGCATTAGAAGCTACTTGGTCAACAAAGATAAGTGTAAGGAAGGAGTAGCATGAGGGTGTATTTATGATATGGCTGATCTGAAGAGTGATTTGGTTATTGTTTCAGAAAGACTCAGTAAATGAGCAGAATAAGTGTCCTTTTACAAACATGAACTAGTGTCTGTATTCCAGTCCAGGAAATGTGGCCTCTTTTTCCTTCTCCTGACCCCTCTTTACCCTCTGTTAAATGCATCCTACTTTTGCTACGTGTACATTTTTTTGCATTAGTGTATTCTAACTTTTCCACAACTGGTGTTGGAGGACAATACACACTGAACTGTGACAATTATTGGGGTTGTGGCAGATGGTACACAAATAGGATTCAATACATGAAGTTCAGTTAGCTATGCAAGAAATTTTCCAAATTAAAAAAAAAAACATTGATCTAATGGTGTTGAATCCTTTCCAAAGAAAAGAGAACAATTCTTTAAGATTGGTTATATGTCAATTTTATGTCTGCATTCACTTCTTTATATACTCTTGACTTCCTGTTATGGTTTTGTCACACTTGTCACTTCCATTACAAAATCCTACATCATATTTAAAATTAGATCAGCCTGCTTAATGTTGTCACTTGGTGGAAGGATTCTTGCCAACTAGTTCAAATGCTACTTTTCTCCCCAAGTTTTAATTAGCATTCAGTAATTAAATAACTGATAACAGATTTAAAGTCGGAAATGTTGTGATGTGTTGTTAAGATGATTCCTCCTTAATGACCTCCTCCCACTCTACATCTTTGCTCTCCGACCCATTTTCTTCAGCGCTCCATTCCACGAGCCTGCAGGATTGGGGTTTCAACTTGAGTCTACCTAGCACAATCTCACTTGGCTACGAAGGCTTGTGAGCTGGATGAGCTTCAACACTAATAATTGCCAGTTAGTTTTCAAGACTTCCTTTTGCTTTCTTAGTGTTGCTTCCCATCTATATGTTCTAGAGCTGGTCCATATCCAGTTGAGCAAGCTTGGATTCTCCAGAATTACAGCTACTCAGATAAACTGCATTACGTGCAGTCTATCAATTCACACAAACACTTGTGTTGCATTTCTATTTTCTCATGGACTGGTTTCCAGTGGGGGTGGAGGGGAGGGAGGAATTAAACAGTAACTGAAGATTTTAACAATGTTTTTTAGGATTTATAATCAGTTATTGCTTAAAGATCCATATGGACCAGGAAGATCATGGCTGATTTCCAGTCCCCCGGTAAATTAGCTGTTTTGAGTTTGAATAGCAGTGGGATATATGTAACAGCTCATAATTCCTGGGATAAGGAAGGAAACCTGTTCATCACACTTTACGGGCTTGGGACAACTGGAAAGTGTGAATGTTGTTTTGAGGCAGGTTATCAATGAGATTCCTCCTCCTGGATACCTGTACAGATTTGTCATTTAGATGAAAATACTAGGACTGAAAATTATGTTAGCTCTGGGATAATAATGGTGGGAGGAATAAAACGTGTAATCTTGAATCAAAATTGTTTCTTAATATGTTTTTCTGCCATCCCCCAGACTCCAGTATTTAAACCATTGTCCAGCTACCCACAGTAGAAACCTTTTGCAGGTGCTATGTCTGCAGCAATGAAGATTGTGGTCCAAGCTTGGTTCCAGTGAGCACATTGAAATTCATTTTGATACTGGGGTGTGTAGTTTCAGAGAAGTCCACCTGAAGCACCTGATACTCGTTATTTACATTTCTGAAAGTACTCCTTCTATTATGACGGAGCAATGGATCGACTACTTCAGGCATGTTTCCCTCAAGGTCGGAAAAATCGTCCAAAACTGAACCCTTCTTCAGATGTTTATTCATTACTTCCCATTTAGAATGGAATAAGTAGAAGTAGCTTATTCCAAGCACAACAGTTGAAGTTGCCCCGTTTCCCAGGAAGGATCGGTGTAGATTCCTCCCTGTTTGTAAGACTCTGCATTGCTCACCAATGTTGATGCAGAAAACGTGGCATTGCAGTTCAGCTAACATCAGAAGAATTAATTTCATGTTTCTGATAAAGACATATTGCTTCAGCTAGAAACATTACATGATATGATCTATAGTTTCCAGGTGTGTGTTTGTGCTTTATTCCTGCTGCTGGAGGAAAAAAATAATTTTTGCATATTCTTCAATATGTAATACATTTTAGTGATTGTTTGATACTGCTAGTTTTTAGTTTTGTGTGTCTTTCATTCCAGAACATCATTTGCTGTCATCTCTGTAATAAAATTATTACACTAATATCTTGTGAATATAGTTTTAATTTTCTCATCACTCCTACCCCACCTCTTCAAAAGTGCTATTCCAGGTTGGTATATGGTCCACAAGTCAGCAGTCATGGGTATATATAAATTTGAGACCAGAAAAGGCCATTGGTGTTCCACAGCCCAATCCCAATCTGTATAGAGTCTAGAATTATCTGTGAGGAGTCTAGAAATGCTAGACCCTATTTTGCTCCAGCTAAGATTTGTCAATTCAGTGTAGAGCACATATGAAGATCAAATCTACAGTGGGGTTTCTTGTTTGTTTGACCAATGTCCACGTTTGCCCACTTTTTATTTTGTTAAGACTAAAACATCACCTTCCTTTTGTAGAGATTCACTTTTTTGACCCAGCCACTTTTGCAGTTAATCTACCTTCAATAAAATATACCATATCAAGCACTTACTCAACTATGAGAGTCTGAAGTTGTATTTAAACAATACTACCCTCTTCAACCTGTTTCAGAAATATACCACGTTATTTAGTAATAAAGAATTTTAAATTGTAGACTGTATTCCTTTTTAAGATATTATTTTTAATCTGCTGCGCTTTGCAAAATTTGTATTTCCTTTGATCTTTTTAAAAAAGTGGCTTTAGTATCATGCTTTCATTGTGCACCAAGGGGTATGATTGAGTTCCTTTGAAGTATGTTTGGTTTACACAGTAGAAATCTACATAAAGCAGTTATTAATTCTATAAAGTAATATTCATTAAAATAACACTCTTTCTTTGCCCCATTTAAAAAATTCCCCTTAACTCCTTTTAAAAAAATAAAATAAAAGCCTGACTCCTGTTGTGCCATAGCTCCACATTCTAAACCTAGGCATGATTTTCACCATATTGCTGCCTCTGCTTATAAGTCCAATGCTTTACCCACAGCATGATTTAAAGTGCACGGACAATAGTCAGTAGTGGACCATGGCTTTGCTGAGGTAATTGCCAATTGTTATGCCACTTTTGTCATTTTATTGTAGGATTAACTAAAATCTAGGGTGTGTTTGTGGAACATCCTGCTGTGTACCACATCAACATCCTGTTGAATGCCATAACAACAAATGCTCCTCATAAATAGATCACCAGAGCTTGGATTATTCAATTTCAGAAGTTGAAGAATGTGGTTATATTTTGTATTTCAGATCAGTTACAGAATATCTGCCACAATTTCAAACTGATGAACTTTTCCCCCCCCAATATTTTACAATCAATTACTAGAAAAATCTCATCTGGGCATTTAGATATGATTATGTGCTTGAAATCCAAGCATATATTAAACTCTTCCCTACCCATTCCATTCTTTGTGTCAGTCGATTTCCCACCTGAGAAGCCCTTTACATCTTGTCTTCTGTGAATGATTCAAGTTTTCTTGGGCTTACAATTTTAAGCTTCATAAATCAGTAAGCATATTCTAATTTGGGTCATCTTATCAATATGTTCATAAAACATCAACTTCAGCTGGCATCATTCTCTTTGTGGTAGAGAAGAGATAAATGCGACGAGTGGTTATCAAAGTATTAATTCACTTTGAAAGAATTACAATTTTTAATGACGTTGATGTCCATCTACCTGATACATAAAAACGTATTCTAAATGTACCAACGCACTTAAACATGTTTGAAAAACAAAATGTTGGCAATCTAGAATTATAAACAGAAAATGCTGGAAATTTACAATGGGTTATGTGGCTTATGGAGAGCAAAACAAGTTAATGCTTCAGATCTATGAATCGCCTTCAACGTGAGATGTGTACTGTTCCCTCTGCATAGATGTTGCCCGAACAGAGCAGTTCCAGCATGTTATTGTTCCTTCATTCAAATGTGTCTTAGACCAGACTATTTTGGCTGAATTTTGTGGCATTCCGTGTCTGAATGCTAAATGCAATATTCCATTTGAGCATGAAACACATCTACGACAAGTTTGATTCTATTCCCACAGTTTTTGACCTTTTCAACAAATTTGACCGAGCAGGGAACTGAATAAAAACCCTCCTTCATCATCCGTAAGGAAATAAATTTAAAGTTTCAGATTGATGATTTTTCATCAAAACTGATGAAATTCTGCTAAATGATTATTGACGAATCATTAATGCATTTTCTTTTTCCACAGATGCTGACTGAACTCCTGAGTATATCCAACACTTTGTGTTTATCTCAGATTTCTGGCATCTGTATTTGTTATTTTCCTATTCAGATCCTTTTTTGTTTCTTATAAAATTCTGGTTTGGAAAGAATAAAATTATACATAGCCTTTTACTTCTTGCATGTCTGAGATAATTTCAATACGATTCAGGTCAAGTAGAGTTTATTGTCATGTGCTCAAGTACGGTGAGGTACAGGTACAGTGAAAATCATGCTTGCAGCATCATCAAAGGCACATTGGCAAACACAAACAAATTGTACATAAATCACACCATTTATAAAAGAAAGAAGATGGGGGTGGGGAGAAGAGTGCACAACATAATCAGAAAAACCCCGTCCATTGTAGCGCGTGAGATATTCTGTAGTGCTCTGTTGTTGAGGTTGTTGTAGGGTTGTGCGAGTTCGTTCAAGAACCCGATAGCTGTAGGAAAGTAGCTGTTCCTGAACATGGTGTACTGGTGTACAACGTTGGGCTTTTGACCCTCTTGCCTTTTGGTATCTCTGTGAAGAGGACATGGCCCAGATGGTGGGAGTCCTTGACGATAGATGTTATCTTGAAGTGCTTTTCATGGAGGGGGGGATTGTACCTGTGATGCACCAAGTTCAGTATACTGGTCTGCAGCCATTGGAGTTTCTGTGCAGTGAAATTGCCACATGAAGCCAATATGCAACTTGTCAGGATATTTCTACAGTACATCTGTGGAGGTTTGTTAGAGCATTTGGAGACACACCAAATCTCTTTAAACTTCTAAGAAAGTAGAGGCACTGGTGCATCACCTTCATGATCACACATGTGCTGGGCCCAGGACAGGTCATTGGCGATATTAATAACCAGGCAACTAAAGCAGCTAACTCTACCAGCAAACCGCTGATGAAAACTGGTGCATGGTCTCCCAACTTCCCCTTTCTGAAGTCACGATTAGTTCCTTGGTCTTGTTGATGTTGAGTGAGCTAATGCAAACTATGAATGAATCATGACCTGAATTAAAAGGTTTAAAAGTGCTACACATATATTTAGCGCACTAACCTGTCAAATATACTTTTCAACAGTAATTTAACAGTATGTTGAAAAAATTAGTTGATTGCACTTTTGCCAAAATGTTACATAGACCCTGCACAAATTTTCAGTTATTGTAAACGTGCCAATTTATTGTATTTCACATTTGAACTATCCTTTCATTGAAAATATATATTTGCATTACTTTTGGTATATTTAAATATTGATAATAATCTGCAAAAGAAATTCACTTCATGTAATGGATATTGCAATAAAATCAAACACATTAGCAAACACTTAATACACATGTTGAATAATGCGTAAATCTGAAGTATAAACAAATTACTGCAAATGTTTGGCAGGTGAAATAGCCCATGCAGAGAAAAGCAAACTTGTTTCATGTTACCTTTCGTAAGAGCTGAAACATTAACTTGATTTCTCTCTGCACTTGTATCGGGCAGGTTAAATAGCATTTCCTAACTTTTACTGTTTTCACTAATCTCTGTTGTTAATTACATTGTCCGAGGTATATATAACAACTGTCTCCTGGCTGCAGAGAACTAACTGGAATTATTTATAAGTTATCCGTTATGACAATAAGCAAATAATATTGGTGGGTAGGTGAAAATTAGATATTTTCTTTGGGTTTGGAGGAAAGATGTGTGGATACTTTTTTTCTAATTTTTATCAATGAATTTGATTTTTTTTTAAAGCAATTTTGCAAATCTTACCTAACAGGGAGAGATGATGGAAGGAATCAGTACAGACTGAAATGGGTTTTTTTTAAAAAAAGGAAAGGACAGTTGAATGTTATTGTAAATGGGTATAAATGTATCTTTGACCAGTTTAGAGATTCAAATTATTGGAATGGTTAAGGACTAATTGATTCAGTATGTTTTTCAACTTGTATCAGTCAGCAATGAATACCATTATTGCTCTGCTTCAGCAATCAATACAAAGTTTACTTGCATTGGTACAATAGTAGAATAGGAATTAATGGAGGTGGTGTTTAAACTGCAGTTAACAAGTCAGCCACACCTTGATTATTGTAACAAGTTGAAACCTAGCAAAATGGCATCAAAACATGATGCAATCAGAACCTCTCGGATGCAGATTAAATTTACTACTTTGTCCACACCAGGTCATCATCTGCAATACTGTTTTAGTTTTCACCCTCAATTCCACCCTGTCATGTCTGCACTGTATATCCATTTATGGTGATGTGAATTTCTTAAAAAACTTTGGATTCAAGCCTTGTTCCTGAATTTGTGCCGGTAATCTAAAGTGGTGTTGCAGCACAGCTGAGTTTACTGCGTTATTGGAGGTGAATCTTTTGAATAAAACATGAAACCATGAGTCAATGTGTTCTGATGGAGGAAAGTGATTCCATGGTACTATGAAGAAAGGGGAATATCCCCTGGTTCCTGGTTGAAATTTATCCATCATCCATCGCAATCAAAGAGATTAACCAGTTCATTTTTGTAATTTGCTGTTCGTTCAATGCTGTTAAACACATGTAGTAATTAGCTGCTTGATTTACGTAAGCTACCAGTCATTACACTTCAATATGAAAATTTATGAGATGTAAAATGATCATTAAAGGCACTGTTTAAATGCACGTTCTCTCTTTGTTAATCTCAATCAACTGCATCTCAGAGTGCTTCCTTTTACTTCAATATCATTATTTAATTCTCATCCATGACATCCATATCTATTGCTATCAGATGTCTTGCCCATTGCTATTTCTGTAATTTCCTTTGGATCTGCAATGTTTCTGTTTTAATCTGAGCTCTGGCATATAACCAGGACTTGAAATATGTGGTTCAGTACACAGGAGGGGTTTATTTTCTTCCATTTGGCAAAATTGGATGCTCTTGCCTTTAATTTTTTTTAAATAATATTCACACACATCTCCAAATTAAATTACAGCTAATATAAAATAATGAAATTCATAGTCTATATTTTTGATGTTTAGCCATCGTTGTTTGTGTTTCATGGTTTTACTCCTTGCTTTCTCCCTTTCTCCGTTCTCTCCCAATTTACTCCAGATCTTTTTGATTACTTTGTATTGCATCGGACCCTGCCACCTACTCAATTCATTAACTCCTATCTCAGTCAACCTCCTTGGCAACCGTGTAACTGGACCAAATTATAGCCACTTGCCATATTTGACTGTATAGACTTCAGAGCACAGCCTGCAGCATCACTAAGGCATGTCCTGGTTCCATGTTTAATGCCTTTGTTTATCTGTTGCGGAAACACATTGTTACCTTAGGACTTAACTGCATTTCTGCTTGGTCTCCCTTATTCAATCCACCATGCATTTCATCCAAAATTATTTTCTTCATTTTGCGCATCCTGCTCACCCAACCCTGTAAAACTCACATTGTCTCATGTTTAAGCCAAGGTTTGATTTTATTAATCAAAGGTTCTTTCAAATCCCTCTGTTCTTAGTCCTCCCTATCGCTGTCATCTCTTCCAGATCTACAACTGCCCTGTACATCTGCACTCCAAATATGCTAACTTGTTCATCCTTGAAATTGGTCAGTTTTTGATTTAGCTGAGAAGGTCCCTACTTCTGGAATTTGTTCCCTAATTCTTAGTCAACTAACTTGCTTTCTTCTCAATACCTCACACTTTGGAGATAACAAGGAACTGCAGAGGCTGGTTAGTACCAAAGGTAGACACAAAATGCAGGTAACTCAAGTCTTTAGAAGGGTTCCAGCCCGAAACTTCGTCTATCCACGTTCTGCAGGGATGCTGCTTGAACCACTGAGTTACCATAGCGTTTTGTTTTTACCTCCCACATTTGGCTTATCTCCTAACACTCATATGAAATGCCTTGAGACACTCTGCCACATTAAATGCTCTAGAGAAAGAGAAGTTGCTCTTTTTCAGAAAAGAGTGACGTGATAGTACCCGGAATAGTTGGGAAATGAGAATAAATACGATTTTTAATCTGCAGCATTGATCAGTTGTCTATTTGAAGGCAAAGAATAAACCCTGTAATCAAACACCCTCTGATTCTGAATATTTGTCCCCAATCATTGGTTAACATGGTTTAAAGGGCATTTTTGTGACAATATTCCATGGTGCCATTGTAAATCATAATGGCCACTCTTAAAAGGAATGTACGGAGAGGAGTGAGAATGAATGGGGATGGAACAGTATGTTGTTACCAGTAATTGATCAGCAGTCTCATTATCCATACAAATTAAGAAACTACACAATGGGCATAGCAAACATTGATTACATTTAATTTGGGATTGTAAAGTAAAAGATTAGTCATAATTTTATTGAACAGTGGAAAAACTTGAGAGGCAACATCGCTTACATCCTCAATTCTTACTTGAGGTCATAAGTGATAGGTGTAGAATTAGGCCATTCGGCCCATCAAATCTACTCCATCATTCAATCACGGCTGATCCATCTCCCTCCTAACCCCATTCTGCTGCCTTCTCCTCATGATTCTATGAAATCTTCATCAAAAGTGTTTTAACAATGGGCCAGCATTTATTGCAGATGCCCTCTGATGCCCTCTGTTGGACACGTCCTTGGCTGTTCTATTTCCATGAGTTAATGCACAGCAGATTATAGTTAGTACAAGATGGACGCTATGCAGCTCCCTCTACAGGCCAACCAAGAACTGTAGAGAGAGTCAGGTGCTAACAGCCTAGAAATGTGAATGTGGCTCCATTTATTTAAACGTTATCAAAGTGAAAATATTCATACCCCAGAGTGAAATGTGAGAAAGATCCCTTTTTGCACTGCAATTTGACTGAGCAATGCGTGGTGTCTGCAAATTAGATACAATTTCAGCATCAGATTAAAGTTGAATGTTATGTTCATATATCACTGTACGATACCCCTTTTAAACTGTTGTGGGGATAAATATGTCCACTTTTTCCCAGGATTGTCCTTCATGGGGCATGTGTTTCATGTTAATGTGTTTTCACTGTGCAGCTTCAACTATGCTTTGTATCCACATTTTACCTTTGATTTCCTCATCCTCTCCCTATGGTATTACCTCCTCCCACCAATTAGTCTTAGCCCCATTCCAAACAATCTACCCAAGCCTCAAATCCTATTTGCTTACTACCGGCCCTAAACATTTCCACCTTCTTTCCCTATCTCTTTTGCATCCCTCCATTTTGCTATCCCACCGACATCAGGCTGCATTTCTGTGTACTGTGCAATTCCAAAGCCATGTTCTTTTACTGGCACTCTATGCTGTAGAGTCTCCACTACCAAGAAAAGAGAAGAAATGTTAATGAGCGACAAGAGCCTGAAGAAAGAAAAAGCAAAATAGTTTAGTTGATTCAATTTCAAAGCATGTACAGAAAGCAAACTAAAATAAGGGACGAATAGACTGGATTAAGAGTGAGCAAACAACAGTAAGAAAAATCTATGTTATAAACATTACTATAAAACTTAAAATTTAAAAGAAAATTGTCTAAAATTTATAATAGATAGTTTACTCCTAGTTTACTAGGATTGACAGACAGTAATTAAAACAGCATGCCATTAAAAGGACTTGAAATGACTTGACAGCTTCTGGCCGTGAGTTTAGCCTGTAATTACAATGCAAGAAGAGGAACTTCATGCCACGCGCTGCATTTGAAAAGGAACCTGGCGACTGTGAAGCAAAGCAAATGCAAAGTTTCTCAATAGTTTGTCTTAGGCTGAGAAGGAAAGGGCTCTAATGTGTTTTGGTCATAGAATAGATCTAATTTCGCTTGGCTAAAAGCAGTTTTATCTTTTCTTTGCATTTGATCCTTTATCATTTTTTTTAAATCTATGATAGGTGACAATCCAAATTTTTTGCAACTAAGACCAGGGGTTTATATGTCCCTGTTCTATGCATACTGGAATTAAGTTCAAAATTGTAAACTAGATAATTCTAAAAAGCTAATGTTATGCTTACTATAACAACTATTTTTTTCAATTCTGACGAACAGATGAGGAATTATTCACTGACATTTTTTAATTGCTAAGCTGTAAAATATAAATAGGGTACAGAGGATAGCTGGTCAGAGTTTATTTTTCAAGGGCATACGTTTAAGGTGAGAGGGAGGAGTTTTAAAGGGGTTCTGAGGGATAAATATTCCACACAAAGAGTCGTTGGTATCTGGAATGAGCTGCCAGTGGAGGTGGTGAGGATCAATAACATTTAAGAGGCATCTGGACAGTTACCTGAAAGAGCAGGGCATGGAGGGAAATGGGATTGATGCAGGCAAATGGGATCAGTTTAGATAGGCATGGTGATTGGTATAGATGCAGTGGGCTGAAGGGTCTGTTTCTGTGCTGTCCAACTCAGTGACTCCATTACTTTAATATCAATCAACTTTAGGAAAAGGATGCATCTATTTTTGTGGTTACATAAACAGAATTTGGTGTTAGGCTTCGATCTGTATTTGAAAGTTAACTGTTGCATATTCTACTGAAAGAAACGATGAACCACTTCTGCAATACCCTAATTATACTAGAAAGATAAGATACCGCAGATGCTGAAAACTGAAGTGGAAGCAAAACATACTGTTAATTGTTAGATAGGGAGAAAACAAATTAATATTTTCCAGTTATGATAGGTAAAATATTAAGTCTCTGACTGTATCTCTCTGTCTCTTATTCTCTCTCTCTCTCCTATTCTCTCTCTCTTTCTCTCTCAGCAGGTGGTGCCTGATCTGCTAAATATTACATTTTTTTGGTTTGGTTTTATATTAAACACATTTTAATTAAAACACACTTTCACATGAACAGCTATCTGTCCGTTGCAGTATTTCTTAATCCTTGGAGGATGGTAATCTGAGAATATCACAATTTGGCATCACAGTTTAATTCCCTGATAGTTGTCCTGCAAGGTAGGGTTACATTTAGCTGTTCAATCCTGCTAAAATGGAGATACCGTCACGATCTACAGCAAAGTACCTCTGTTTAGAAGAAGATTGTTAGCAGTAATGTTTAAGTGAGTGCTGACTGTCCCTTTATTACCAGAATGCCACAGTGAAACCAGCTGCAAAAACCCAGGTGGCTTTGACTAAGGAGTTTCCAGTTTCCTCTGGTTCACAGCACAGGAAGAAGGAGGTGCTGAATGTTTATGGACAATGGGTTCCTGTGGAAAAAAGTAGTAAAGAAACCACTGATGATGATGATGACGTCTTTCCAGATGTCTGTACTCAGGTGAGAATTGTGCCATTGCATATTTACAGTGCATTGCCGAGTTTGCATTCTTCATTTGGTTTTTATGGGTCTCAAGTCACTGTAAAACACTATCCAACAGACCCAGCCCAACGAGCTGGTAGAAATTTTATTTTATTAAAAAAGATACTGCAGATTACTACCACTGGGATTTTGACTGAACATAGCCTTTTTTGTGTGCAGTGATGTCAACCGCTTTCTTGCTGTCACGAAGATGAAATCAAATTGGCTGGAGACTGACTTCTGTGATGGTGGGAATCTCAGGAGGGGGACATACTTGGTCATCTGTTTGGCACTTCAGGCTGAACCTGGTGGTGAATGCTTCAACCTTTTATTTAGCTCTCACGTGCTGTTGAGGATGGGGATGCTCCTCCTGTTTACTTGGCCACCACCAGCCATACAGGGATATGACGGGCTGCAAGGCTTCGAACTAATCTGATGGTTGTTAGATTGCTTTGCTTCGTCCATTGTTAGCTGTGTTTACGTTTTATTACAGAAGTAGTCCTGTGTTGCTTCAGTGGGCTGTTACATAGAAACATAGAAAATAGGCGCAGGAGGAGGCCATTCGGCCCTTCATGGTGATCATGGCTGATTGCCCCCTATCAATAACCCATGCCTGCCTTCTCCCCATATCCCTTGACTCCACTAGCCCCTAGAGCTCTACTAACTCTCTCTTAAATCCATCCAGTGACTTAGCCTCCACTGCCCTCTGTGGCAGGGAATTCCATAAATTCACAACTCTGGGTGAAAAAGTGTTTTCTCACCTCAGTCTTAAATGACCTCCCCTTTATTCTAAGACTGTGGCCCCTGGTTCTAGACTCGCCCAACATTGGGAACATGCTTCCTGCATCTAGCTTGTCCAGTCCTTTTATAATTTTATATGTTTCTATAAGGTATGCCTCATCCTTCTAAACGCCAGTGAATAGTTGTTAGCTCATCGTGTTTAGGTATGCTTGGTGCTAACCTCAAGGAAGATCTTCTTGCACTTCTCAGTGAAGAGGATTGATCCACTGATTGTGTAGTAATGATAGAGTGAGGAATGCTGGGCCATGAAGCTAAAGGTGAGAGACACAAAATGCTGGGGTAACTCAGCGGGACAGGCGAGATGCAGTCTGTCCTGCAGAGTTACGCCAACATTTTGTGCCTATCTTCGATTTAAACCAGCATCTGCAGTTCTTTCGTACACAAGCTAAATATTATGTCAGTATTTATTTCTGCTGCTATTAATAGTGCAGAGAGCCTCACTAATATACTTTCTCAACTGTCAGATAGGTCCCATTTAGTGCTTAGTAGGACCACTCAACACTGTGTAGGGTGTCCACCATATGAAGATGAGGCTTTTTCACCAAAAGAGCTCGTGAGATGGCCATCATGATCATGCTGTTATAGACAGATGCAGCTGCCACAGATGGATTGGATGAGGGTGAAGTCAAGTAAGTTAATCCCACCTATTCATTACATGCTGCAGATGTCCTTCAGAACGCAGCTAGCTCAGTCCACGGCAATGCTACCAAGCCACTCTGAGTGATAGATGTTCAAGTCCCCCACACATGGTACATTCTGAACACACTAAAGAAGGGTCCTGACCCTTTAAAGCCATCCATCCTTTTTCTCCAGCGATACTGCCTGACCCGCTGAGTTATACCATTCAGCACTTTGTGTCCAACTCTGGATTATTAGTCCATTTCTTGTGATATACACTGTGGTGCCATCATCAAATCACAGAATGTGAGCTCTCAACATGAGCCAAGGGTTCAGGAAACCCAGCCTAAAATTGCAGAGAAGAAAAAAATCTGCAGTTATATCTCTCCATATGGCAATGTTAGCTTCTTGTGTTCTAGGCCGTGGATATCTCTGCAACAATGACTGAGAGGTCAACAGCACAGAAACGCCTTGTTAAGAATCCATACGATGTGGAGGCAATGTCAATGATACTCAGGACACAGGAACAGGTATGTGGGATATGGTCATCGGCTAGGCCTGACAATGGAAAAATAGATTCATGACTGTGTCCTCTTTCAGAAATGAAAGATTGGGAATATTGTGGAAGCTGGGGGTTCATCCCAACTCTGGCAATATATTCCAGTGAAGGGAGAATATCGCAGTGCAGGTCATCAGAAATGCTCTCCATGCCACAGTTCGAAGAATGGCAGCAATTATTTCACGAGCAGGTCACTGATCCAACACCATCGCATTGAGGTCCTTGTCGTGTGTAAGACGAATCCCAGGTTACTTACTTGATGTGGACACAAGGGATTGCAGTTGCTGGAAATTCCAGAGTGTGGAAGGGCCTTGATCCAAAACGTCATGTGTTCATTTCCCTCCAAAGATGCTGCTTGATCCACTGAGTTCCTCCAGCAGTTAGTTTTTTTTTTTAAACTCCAGTGTAATGGCAACTAGTTTCTCCATTTGCTTTCTGTAAAGCGATTTCAAGCTTAAGGGGCGACACAGTGGCGCCACATTAGAGTTGCTGCCTTACAGCGCCTGAGACGTGGTTTCGTCGGCGATATGTACTGTCTGTATGGAGTTTGTATGTTCTCCCTGTGACTGCATGGGTTTTCTGCGGGTGCTCCAGTTTCCTCGAATACTCCAAAGATGTATAGATTTGTAGGTTAATTGGCTTTGGTAAGTTGTAAAAAAATTGTCCTTTATATGTATGATTGTGTTAGTGATCGCTGGTCAGCGTGGACTCGATGGGCCGAATGGCCTGTTTTAAAACCAGTTTATTTTCTGTCTACTAAATTCCCCTTTTCTGATTCTATCTCCTCTGAGGAATGCTCTATGTTTGCTAGTCATCCTTAGGACCTTCTTAGGGCAGCACAGTGGTGCAGCTGGTAGAGCTGCAGCATCACAGCGCCAGAGACTGGGGTTCGATCCTGATCTCGGGTGCAGTCTTTGCGGAGTGTGCACGTTCGCCCTATGACTGTGCGGGTGTCCTCCAAGTGCTCTGGTTTCCTTCCACACCCCAAAGATGTGCGAATTTGTAGGTTGGCCTCTATAAAATTCACCCTAGTGTGTAGGAAGTGGATGGGAAAGTGGGATAACATAGAACCTGGGTGAATGGTGGATCGATGATCAACGTGGACTTGGTGGGCCGAAGAGCCTGTTTCCAAGCTGCATCTCCAAACAAATTTAATGTACTCAGTTCTTTACAGCATAAGTTGTCAAATAGTTTACCTGTGCTAGTTATAACATAGAGACATAAAAGAATGCCGATGCTGGAATGTGGAGCAACGAACAATCTGCTAGAGGACCTCGGCGGGTCGTACAGCATCTATGGATGGAAATTAATGGTTGATGTTTTGGGTCAAGACCCTGCATCAAAGCGGAGGGAGGAGATAGTATAACGAGGAAGTGGGGAGTAGGGGCGGTGTTGGGTCAGAAACAAGGGGTGATTGATGGAGGATGAAAGGACATATGGAGCCAAGTAAGAGACGGGGAGGGATTGAAGTGGGAAGTAGAGGCAGGAAAATGACGGATGGAGGCATACAGGAGAAAAATGGAAGAAAAAGGGAAAAATAGAAGAAAATAAAAGAAGGCAGATGGAGCCAGGTAGGGGGAGTGGTTTGTGAAGGTGGGGACAGCTGTTGAAAGGTAATAAGCACGAACACAAAGCCTGCCAATGCTGGAATCTAAGTTAGGAAGCTGAAAATGGGAGTCATTAGGGAAGAGGTGAATGGCCGATGGAACTAGAATTCGAACCAGATTGAGGGGGAGAACCTCCGTGTGAAATGTAGGCGGATGGAGACAGAAAGAGGAGGGCGATGGAGTGCAGGAGGTGGGCATTTGAAAGGGAATAGAAAATCAAGAGCATGCTGGGAGGATCAGAAGGAGTCGGGAGTTCATAAGTTCATGAGTCACAGGAGCAAAAGAAGGCCATTGGCCCATCAAGTCTACTCTGCTATTCATTCATGGCTGATCTATCTTTCCCTCACAACCCCATTCTCTTGCCTACTCCCCATAACCCTTGACAACCTTACCAATCGAGTTATCAGTCCATCTCCGCTTTAAAAATACCTAATGACATGACCTCCACAGCCGTCTGTGGCAATGAATTCCACAGATTTACCACCCTCTGATGAAATAAATTCCCCCTTATCTCCTTTCTAAAGGTACATTTTTTTATTCTGAGGCTATGCCCTCTGATTCTAGATTTTCCTACTAGTGGAAACATCCTCTCCAGATCCACTCTATTCAGGCCTTTCACTATTTGGTAAGTTTCAATTAGATTCCCCCTCATCCTGCTAAGCTCCAGTGAATACAGGCCCAGTGCCATCAAACGTTCATCATATGTTAACCCAGTCATCCCTGGGATCATTCTCGTAAACCTCCTATGGACCCTCTCCAACGCCAGCACATCCTTCCTCAGATATGGGGCCCAAAACGGCTCGCAATACTCCAAATGCGATCTGACCAGTGCCTTATAAAGCCTCAGCATTGCATCACTGTTTTTATGTTCTTGTCCTCTCGAAATAAATGCTAACATTGCATTTGCCTTCCTTACTACCGATTCAAATTGCAAATTGACCTTTAAAGAGTCCTGCACCAATACTCCCAAGACTCTTTGCACCTCTGTTGGGGGGGCTGAAACTCATGCTTGTTGTTGCAAGGGCATTATTCATGATTGATCAGGCTTTCTCAGTACGGATAAATGTATCATTGTTTACCTGCAGATCCGTTGGACGAAAGATTGACAAATTTGGGATTTTTCCATACTCCAAGTGTTTTATAGTTCAGAATCAGGCCCATCAACCCAACTCGTCCATGACTTTCAAGATACCCCATCTTGCTAATCCCATCTGTCTGCATTTGGCACTTGTGCTTACAAAACTTCCTATCCATGTATCTATCCAAATGGCTTTAGAATTTTACCTGCCTCTCTCGTATCCTCTGGCAGCTTGTTCCATATACACATCACCCTCTGCGTGACAAAGTTCCTCCACAGGGTTCTATTAACCCTTTCCCCTCTTAAACCCATGCTCGCTAGTTGACTCTGTGCATTCACTTTGTCTCCCTTCTTCAAGTGATTTTTATTTAATTGGATTTACATCAAATATTCAATAGTTTGAATGGTTTAGTTTTGTAAAGTTTTTTTAGTTTGTTTTAGTTTAGTTATTGTCACATGTACCGAGGTACAATGAAAAGCTTTTGTTGCGTGCTAACCAGTTAGCATAAAGACAGTACATGATTACAATCGAATCATTATGATACAGGGAATAACGTGAATAACGTTTAGTGCAAGATAAAGTTTAGTAAAGTCTGATTAAAGATAGTCTGAGGGTCTCCAATGAGGTAGATAGTAGCTCAGGACTGCTCGCTAGTTGTTGGTAGGATGGTTCAGTTGCCTGATAACAGCTAATATGGTTCCAATATATTCTCTTTCCATCAGATTGATGTGTGGGCTCAGGCAAACTCTCTGCCCGGTCAGTTCACAGGTAGTACTGGAGCTCAAGTCTTGACCTATGAGGAATTAACACATAGTGGTCCTCAAGCCTGGATCAGGAAGGTAATGGACATATTTGTGGACTAATTTCTGTTACCATCTTTAAAAGCATGAGACAAGTTAAGAATGTGTTATGGGTCAGTAAGGATGAAGTCCAGAAGGATGTCTTATCAACAGAGTCCGTTTCATCTTTCTCTGCAAAAACAAGCATATTTCTCTGACTTGATTGTTCTTTTCTAATTGGCTGATAATCTCAATCAAATTTCAAGTACTTGAAAAAGAAGAGATCTTCCTGCTTGTTTTATGTTGATTGACTTTCTGCATTATGTGGTGCCATCATATATGTACATCCGACATTGAGTGTGACCATCAGACCGAGCTGGTGATACTCTCTGTAGACGTGTTTATCTTTTTATTGATTTCATTTGCTCTTACATAAAGTTACGGTAAGGATAGAAGAAAAAATAGATGCTTTCCACTCCTAGCAGCATTCTAGAAAGCATCTATCTACGCTCACAGTCTAATCAATGTAAGAGCTCTTGGACTGGGCTAGAGCACTTGGTGCCACTGCATTTAATTCTTACATATATTCTAGGATATCATGTAAGTCAAATGCTCTGATTCAAGATTGGACAGAAATGGGTGAAAACAATGGAAGACAGCATAAATGAGTCCTGGACAAAATGTTTCATTACAATAGTCAAGGCCTCTAAGGGTTTGGATAAGAATCCTCAGAAGGGAAAAATAGGAAACAGCATTTTCCTTGCTTTTTATATCACTCGGTGCTTCAAACTGATATTAATAAGAACCATATAGATATTCAGTGTAACTGTGCATAGACATTGCAAAAACTGTTTTTTAAATCATATTTAATGGGCCTTTCATAAAATTGTAATGTTTTAAAGCTGTCTTTAGCCTAACCAAGTGCTATATATTTACATAAATTGTAGCAGTTGTCACAATATTTTCAACTGGCATTGCAAGCTGCTTTCAGTTTAAACAAGAAAGAAATAATAAAAGGAAAAGTAATACTTTGTGTTTTTATATTTCTTTTTACAAACTGTTGAATGTTACATGGTTGGTGCTTCATTTCTATAGTCAATCTATTTGAGGAACAAAATAAAACTAATGTCTGTTTCAGTTCATGTTCAGTGGTGTATCCAGTTCACAAATAAAATATGCAGTTTTGCAAAGAGAATTTAACTGGAGCCCAAATTAAAATTGGTACAAAAACAATTGTTTCATATATCTTTTATATCATGTGTACCATCAAAAGCTTTTGTCTTTCAAAGTCATACAATTTGATTTGACATAAATCTTTCATACATTTGGTGTTCATTGGAAATTAAGTATTTTATTTCCCTTCTGCTCTTAACAAACTGCTCTGAATTTCAAGTCGAGTTTATTGTCATATCGTATGGTGAGAAACAGATGCAATGAAAATCCTGCTTGCAGCAGCATCACAGGCACATAGCCTCAACCAGCACACAAGATAAATTATGCATAATTCTGCAAGACAGTAAAAAGACAGTAAAAGTGTGCATAAAACAGATTAGTGCAAATTGCTATTAGAAAACAAGTCCATAATAGTGCGATAAGTGGTCCATACCGTTCTATTGCAGAGGTAGTATTCTACAATACAGTCCTACCGCATAATGACATAACTCCTACAAATATATGGTCATTTGCGTCTTGCCTGCTGCTCTACTTATCCCACTTGCATAATTTTCCTGTTTTAAAATCTATATTTTACATTCTTTCCAAGTTCCATCTACAGTAGTGGTAAGGGTTGGGTAAAATGGCAAGAATCTTCCTGGCTGCTTACTTTACTGATTCAAACAATCAGTCTCCTTGACATTTAGGGTTCTTCTTTAAAAGCACATCCCCCTTTCCCTCCAGCCCAGTAGAATGCACTGGGATACTATCTAGCTCTATAAACCAAGCTGATAAAGCAAACTCAACAAGCATATCTGCTATACTTACATAAATTTCTTATAAGCTTTTCTTTATCTATCAAACATAAATTTTAAAGCATAAATTAAAATTGTCCAGCTCCCCATGTCTGATTTAAAACAAAAATTAATGCCCTTTTGTATCTGCCTAAATCTTCAGAATGCAATATGATGAATATTATTTGTATATTTCAAAAATTTGCAAGTTACTGAATACTAAGTATGACTTTCTCAGAGGATATTATTGTTAAGTGTTCGTTCCCCAAAGACATTAGTTTTGAACAACAGGGTCTTTCATATTACTACAGAACCTTCTTGTTTTCAATGCACAAATTTGATTGAGAAAGAAGCATGAACAAGATTTTGTGTCACTTAGTATATTAGTAATTATATATGGAGTTAATGCATTCCAGACCTTTATAGTAGAACATATGGAAAGAAAATACTTTGTAATAAATTATTTGTTTTATGTCTCTTTTCTATGTAAATTGTGTGCAGTTAATAACGTAGTGAAATTGGATTTGTGAACTGAATACATATTGGAGATACTGAAACAGATGTTGATGATAAAAAAATTCTATCATTGCAAAGCAGGTGCAAAAGCAGGACGGAACCCTGGGCGACATTGGCTGGGGTTTGTATCATTCTCTGCATGGTTGCCTCTTTCTTTTCTGAGGTTCCTCGAAAAACAGGGTAAGAAGGAAACGGAAGTAAGTAAAAACCATCCAGGTTTTTGGGATGAGTCTCCTGGTATTCCACATCATTGGTTTATTTGAAGCGTTACTCTATAAGCTGTTTAGACAGTTTCTGCATGTGTTCCAGTACGTCGTTAAAGAAAGAAAACGTTTAAGTTTCAAAGATGTTTCTGATTAATTGTAATGAACTTTGAATTCTATGGTTTGCTTAAAACAATAATTGAAGACAGCAGTATGAAAACAGTTAAAGTCTTCATTAAATAACCTACTAAACTAATTGAATTCTATATATTAACTATAATTTTCTTAATCTCAGTCCTTTATGAATCTGATGCTTTATATTCACGATTCAACATACATTTGGCGCTCATGCATGAGTTGTTTTAAATTTAAAAACAATGACTGTACTAAAATAACTTGTATTTGCATGGTTTAACATTTTAATTAGATTTTATAGTTTTACTTTTTCCCAAAATAAAGCCTAACAGTAAATGTGTTTACTGTGATATCACATTTTGTCAGTGGGTAACCTCAAACCTTCGGGGTTTCTTTACAGCTGAACACGGCTGCTGATTAAAAGTTAAAATAGCTTTTTTTTGCCACTTTAGCTATGATGATTTATTTAATTCTGGGTGGATTACTAACTACAGATAGTTAATATATTCATGAGCAAAATACCTTTTAATAATAGTCCAGAGTAGCACCTCGATATTCAGGTCAATGGTACAATTATCTTCCCCTTTTTTTTTTTTAAGTGAATGCAATATAATGAAACTTATATTGCCTGTAATATTACATGGTTTGCCTCATTATCACACTTTAATAACCATTAACTATTAAATTGACCATGCAAATCATATAACTATTAGTATTTGACTGCTGGATCGGGTTTCCCCATAAGGTATTAATAGTCACTTATCTCTACAAAATTTGACATTTTGTTGAGCTATGATATTCAACAATGGCTGGTGTTGAGTTGGCAGAGAGAGTGAGGAAGGACAAAGGGAAGCGATGGTTCATAACTGAGCTGAAAACTTCCCCTTTTCTGTAGACTAGTTAAATCCTTTTAGCTGCCTTGTTGCCATGTGCAGTCTCAATGGAGATCTAGCTGTGTACACTTTTTCCTTGGTTTTCAAATGCATAGCTTTCATCTGCACTCCAAATATCTAAACAGCAGGCATAGCAATTTATACGCTAGCCCTCTTCAACCGTTTGCAATGTAATCAAACTCCATATATCGGCCTTTTTCCCCCATATTTATAATTAACATTTGATTGAAGGTCAATTGTTATTTGTAGAATACAATTTAAACTGTCACAGGTAGTAAGTAATTCACTTTTGTTTCATGGGATGGGTCTTTGCAGAATTTCTATCAAAAATGTCTTCCCATTTTCATATACTCTATACCAAGCCTGTTATGATTGTGCATCTCTGTACAAGGTGTGAATGTAGTCTGGAGCAAACAGTCCAGGTAATCCTCCCCAATTGGAATATCACAAATTTTTATTTGAGAATGATGCTGAGGCAGCGAGATTTGAAACATACATATCTACACTAAATAATTATTTTTCTCCACAAAGCCCTACCTACTGCAATCTACACAGCTTACTTTGCATATCTTAGATAATATTATTTCTATATTTTGTTTTACCAGTGAAAGGATTTTTTTTTTTTGTTACAGAGCATGGATTAAACACTAAATCACCGGATAGTATTGAAATTACGGACGGCCTAAGCTTGGATGAATTATGCCAGCTTCACTTTCTGCAGCTTTATATTGCATTTGATTCACACTCACCAAATGTTCAATTTTGCACCCTTTACGATGCACTCCATTTATGACCAGTCTGTCAGCAGAAACTGCTTCTACACTCTTTATATGCATCCAAGTTACAAGTATTAACCTAGCTTCCTACTTATTTTAATTTGTTCCTTTTCAGCCACTTTAGTTGCAACTATTCTGCCAGGCCATTTGGTTAATTGTTGCCAAGTTTGCATTGTCTTTTACTTTAATAATATTTCAAGTTAAATACTAAATATTAAGTTAATGTAATTTTCAAACCAGCTTATCTACTACTTATTCCCACTCTCTGACTAAATTTACATCCTGCTCAAGGCCCTTCTGCTCATTTCCATTTATGATCACAACTACACTGTCTTTTTGAAGCATGTTTCCCGAAAGCTCTTTAAACAGTGACTTAATTATTTACATTTTTAATTTGGATTATTTGATTCATACTTATGATGTGTTGTGTAATGATGCATTCAGAAAATTCAGATCTGTATAGCTGTAAAGATGACATTGCCATCTTGGAAGATTTGTTTTCATTAAACCTGTCTACTTACGAACAGGATCAGTTCCTGAAAGCTGCCCCTTTAACTGGAGGAATGGGAGCACAATTGATGCAAAAAATGGGATGGAGAGAAGGAGAAGGACTGGGAAAAAACAAAAATGGAACGGTAGAGCCTATAGTTGTTGACTTCAAGACTGACCGTAAAGGTGAAGATGCTCATTGGCTTTTGCTCATTAATATAGCAGAATCAAAAAAGTGATAATCTCTCTGAATACGTAAATGTTAGTTTTCTATTCTAATCATGAAGATTGAAGCCAAAAGGTTGATAAATAAATCAGGTGTCCACAATTTTTCATCTATCACCAAAAATAGGTAGAAATGTGTGGTCAGTTTATAATTTGTTCTCCAATGTGTGCGGCTGCTACAGAGAGCGTGTTGCAATGGGAATACTGAAAATGTAACTAGTGGTGGTTTTGGGTAAGATTGTTGTTGGTGGGGAGTGGTGTTCAGATTGTGCATGTTGGTGGGGGGAGGGAAATGATCAGCAAACAAAGGGTAACGTTTGTGAATGCCTCACAAGGGCGTAACACACGAACATACAAAAATATTTTTTTAAGACCCAAAATTGCATAGTATTCTAGGTGTTGCCTCACACAATATAACATATTCTTAAACTTCAACTACTTGTTGAACCTGCCTGACAACCTTTTGTAATTCATGTACTGAATTTCACTCATTTGCTTGTCTTTCCATTTAAATAATTTGCCTTTTGATTTCTCTTACCAAAGTGCTTGACTTGTCACTTCTCCATGTTAAACTGCCACTTGCCACGTTTTCACCCAATCATTCAATCTGTCTATATCGTGCTTCAGAATCACAATGTCCTCTTCACATCATATTTCCACTCATTCCTGCTCAGTAATGTGCACTAATCTGTAGAAGCCAAAACATTAAAAAAAAAACTTATAGTCTGGTGTACTCAAGGTAACTCTTATTTGCTAGAGTTAACTCTATAACTCTTTATCTAGTACTTAACAGTTTAATTTCCAATCATTCCTGCTCAATGGAGTGAATGCCATTCTGAATCTCTTAGGTTATTATCCCAGTTACTTGGAGATATATTGGTAATATAAAAATGAGATGTGTATTTCATGTCTTTATTCAAACAGCAATTCGTAACATATATGTTTGAATGGGGGAACCTAGTGGTATATTTCAAATGTTCAAGAAGGAATTGAAGATGCTAGAAAATCAAAGGTAGACAAAAATGCTGGAGAAACTCAGCGGGTGCGACAGCATCTATGTAGCGAAGGATATAGGCAACGTTTCGGGCCAAAACCCTTCTTTAGACTGATGCCGGGTGAGGGGGTGGGAAGAAAAAAGGAAGAAGAGGAGCCAGAGTGCTGAGGGAGAACTTAGACAGGGAGGAGACTTCCCTAACTTCCATCCGGCACTCAAATACACCTGGACCATTTCCGACACTTCCCTACCATTTCTTGACCTCATTATCTCCATCGCAGGGGATAGACTTACGACCTACATCCACAATAAACCCACTGACTCCCATGGCTATCTAGTCTACACTTCTTCCCACCCTGCTTCCTGTAAGGACTCCATCCCCTACTCCCAATTCCTCCGTCTGTGCTGCATCTGCTCCCAGGGTGAGGTGTTCCACACCAGGGCATCGGAATTGTCCTCATTCTTCAAGGAATGGGAGTTCCCCTCCCCTACCATAGACGAGGCTCTCACCAAGGTCTCTTCAATATCCCGCAACACTGCTCTCTCTCCCCACCCCCCCCCCCCACTCGGAACAAAGGCAGAGCCCTAGTCCTCGCCTTCCACCCCACTTGCCGTCACATACAACAAATAGTCCTCCATCATTTTCGCCACCTCCAACGTGACCCCACCACTCGCCACATCTTCCCATCTCCCCCGTCTGCCTTCCGCAAAGACTGCTCTCTCCGCAATTCCCTGGTCAATTCTTCCCTTCCCACCCGAACCAACCCCTCCCCGGGTACTTTCCCTTGCAACCGCAAGAAATGCAACACTTGTCCCTTTACCTACCCCCCCCCCCCCCCCCCCCCCTCGACTGCATTCAAGGACCCAAGCAGTCATTCCAGGTGCGACAGAGATTCACCTGCATCTCCTCCAACCTCATCTATTGCATCCGTTGTTCTAGATGTCAACTGATCTACATTGGTGAGACTATGCGTAGGCTTGGCAATCGTTTTGCCGAACACCTCCGCTCAGTCCGCATTAACCAACCTGATCTCCCTGTGGCTCAACATTTCAACTCCCCCTCCCATTCCGAATCTGACCTTTCTGTCCTGGGCTTCCTCCATTGCCAGAGTGAGCACCACCGGAAATTGGAGGAGCAGCACCTCATATTCCGCTTGGGCAGTCTGCACCCCAGTGGCCTGAACATTGACTTTGCCCCGTCTCAGCTCTCCCTCAGCCCTCTGGCTCCTCCTCTTCCTTTCTTCTTCCCACCCTGCATCAGTCTGAAGGGTTTCGGCCCGAAACGTTGGCTATTTCCTTCGCTCCATAGATGCTGCCGCACCCGCTGAATTTCTCCAGCATTTTTGTTTACCTTCGATATATTTCAAATGGCATGTTGGCCTTCATAACAAGAGGAGTTGAGTATAGGAGCAAAGAGTTGTGCAGTTGTACAGGGCCCTAATGTGACCACGGAGTATTGTGTGCAGTTTTGGTCTCCCAATTTGAGGAAGGACATTCTTGCTATTGAGAGAGTACAGCGTAGGTTCGCGAGGTTAATTCCCAGGATGGCTGGACTGTCATATGTTGAAAGAATGGAGCGACTGGGCTTGAATACATTGAAATTTAGAAGGATGAGAGGGAATCTTATTGAAACATATAAGATTATTAAGGGATTGGACACGCTAGAGGCAGGAAACATGTTCCTGATGTTGGGGGAGTCCAGAACCAGGGTCCACAGTTTAAGAATAAGGGGTAGGCCATTTAGAACAGAGATGAGGAAAACCTCTTTCACCCAGAGTTGTGAATCTGTGGAATTCTCTGCCTCAGAAGGCAGTGGAGGCCAATTCTCAGGATGCTTTCAAGAGAGTTAAATAGAGCTCTTAAAGATAGCAGAGTCAAGGGATATGGGGAGAAGGCAGGATTGTGGATGATCAGCCATGATCACAGTTGGCTCGAAGGGCCTACACGGGCACCTATTGTCTAAAGACAGCAGATGACACAAAACTGGGTGTGATTATGAATTGTGAGGTGGATGGAAAGGGGTTTCAAGGTGATTTAGATTGAATGAGTGGGAAAAAGCATAGCAGCTGCAGTATAATGTGAATAAATGCGGTTATCCACTTCAGTAGAAAAAACAGAAAAGCTGTGTTTTAATTAAACAATGGTAGATTTAGTTGTGCTGATTTACAAATGGACTTGGATATAGTTGCACATCAGTTACTGAAAACAATTAAGAAGGCAATTCTTAGTAAGAGGGTTAGAGTACAGGGCCTTGATGAGGCTATGCTTAGAGAATTATGTGCAGTTTTAATCTCTTTACTTGGAAAGGATAGATTTGCAAAGAAGGAGTGCAACAAAGATTCACCCGGGTTGAGAAAAAAGACACAAAGTGCTGGAGTAACTCAGCAGGTCAGACAGTATCTCTAAAGTACATGGATGGGTGACATTTCGGGTCAAGACCCTTCCTCAGGCTGATTCAGGTGTATGGAGATAAAGCTGGAAGAGAGGTGGGGGTAGGACAAAGCCTGGCAAGTAATAGGTGGATATAGGCAAGGGGGGGGTTGATTGGAGGATGGTTGGTGAAGGCCCAGAGATGAAAAGACAAAAAAAAGAGAAATAGGGATAAAAGAGTTGTAAATTTAGGCAGAAAGTAACAGGGGAGGGGAGAAATGGATGCAAATCCAAGTGGGGCAGAGGGAAGAAACGGGGGAAAAAAAGGAGGGTGGGATGCATTGTTTGTGGGTTAGTTACCTGAAATTGGAGAATTCAATGTTCATGCTGTTAGGTTGTAAGCCACCTAAGTGCAATATGAGGTGCTGTTCCTCCAGATTGCATGTGGTCTCACTCTGGCAATGGAGGAGGCACAGGACAGAAAGGTCAGTATGGGAATGGGAGTGAAAGTGGTTAATAACCAGAGGATCCAGCAGGTCTTGATGGACCAAATACAAGTGTTCAACAAAATAGATGCCTGGTCTAAACTTGGCCCCACCAATGTAAGAGATTAATTTAACTAAGTTTGTATTCATTAGTGCCAAGGAGAACGAGGGGAGGGGGGGAAATCTAATTAAAATTTACATTGTGACAGGTCGAGGCAGACTGGATGTGGCTGTGTTGTTTAGAATGAGAAATCTTGGTTTTGGATTGCAGGGCAAGAGACTTGGGTGAGAAGAACATTCTAAACTCGGGATGGTAGACTGACTGGCTGGTTTACTCTTGCAGTGTTGGCACTGGCTTGATAGATCAAATGGCTTCCTGTATGCTGCAACCTTTCTTAAATGCTATTACTCAGAGATAGATCTCCTTGTTCTCTTAGGGCTACACATGATCATTCGCGTGAACACGCAGCGTTGCTGTTTTATTAGAACTCATCTTAATATTGTAACATCTACAGTTCCTTGTTACTCCATTTTAACATCACAAATACTTGGGCAAGTTTAGAGAAAAAAGTAATGGCATCTTCTGGTTTATATTAAAGTAAGCTGTTTATTCCTTTCACAAATTTACAGCAAACATTATTGCCATTTAGGTCTGGTAGCAGAAGGAGAGAAAGCACAGAAGAAATCTGGAAATTTCCCAGCACTGAAGGACTTATCAGGTATAAATACACCCATCTTTATATTTTGCTGCTGAATTTAAGTAGTAGTTACTCAAACAGGGATACTATAATACAAATGCAATTTCCTTAGTAGTCAATGTATTTTCTAAAAATCACATATTGCTAGTACAGTATTAACATTCTGAATTTTACCCCCACCCCATACGTAGCATGGTTATAAACAATCTTGAATCTAAAGAAGGTAATACTTTAATTACAAATCATTATGATTTGATGATTCAATGCTATTCTTTTCTGTTTGTATAATCCTTAGGAAAACACCCTGTTTCTGCTTTAATGGAAATTTGTAACAAGAGAAAATGGGCCCCACCTGATTTTTTGATGATTCGTGACAGTGGCCCAGATCATTGTAAACATTTTCTATTTAAGGTCAGTATATTAATGCAGTCGTTATTTAACTCAAGGTCATTGTTAGCAATATTTTCACAAGTTTGTTAATATTTCTTGTTTATACAATCAAATCAGTGCGAGACACAAATACATGCCCATAGAACAATAGATTGCCAGCAATTACCTAATGGGAGAATATTTGAATTAGGATGCCATTAAATGATTTTGATCCTTGTATACTATAGGAACATGGTTAAGTTCAGCCAAAATTAAATAGAAATCAGTCTAAATGTTTACGCAGCCATGTTCAGGAATGATCAAACAAAATTAAATGTGGTAACTTAAATATGTAAGTGGCAAAAGTAATATTGCCTTGACGTACATCTGTAATTTTCTCCGTAAATTGTGTTTTCCTTTAATTTAATGTAGAAATAAATTCCAGTGAATTAAAATGTGACTTTGTAAATTAAAAATAATGAGCTCCTTAATTTCATGATATGCACATAATAGAATGCACACATTTGACATTTTACCCCAAATAGCTATTGACTGTACTGGGTAGTTAGCAAGAATGAAGTAACATCAAACTAGACACAATTGTCTGGACTCACTTTCTATAAATGTATTTAAATAAAATCCAGGAACAGTGAAAATGGAATTCAAAACTAGCCTCCTGGAAAAAATAGATAATTCCATTAACAATTTTATAGACAAAAACACGTTGATGTCTTCTTTAATTATAGATCAGCTCTCTACAATGATAGTGACTTCTCACTTGTAGAATGAATACTACCTTGCTTCATTCAAGTTCATAATGGTATTTAATGTTTTAACAAGTGTCAACAATGTCATCGTTGCAGACAAATGTGTAAGTGTTACTCATTGATAGGTTTAGTAATTTTGTATAGTGATTAATGTTTAATGCTCAAATATTACATTAAAGTAAATTGTTAAAAGTTCCGACCATCTAACTTAGATGTACATTTCTGTGACAGGTGCTGATCAATGGTACAGAGTACAAGCCCAACCACGCCAGTCCCAACAAGAAGCATGCTAAGGCCTCAGCAGCTACTACTGCTCTGCAGGCCCTAGGACTTGTTCCAAAGGAGAGTGTTATTTCAACCACAAATTTTAAGAATGCCTCAGATGCCACCACATAAATGACCTCCCACTACTACTGTAAAATTGTTCAATGATTCTGTAAATAAAGATGTATTATATTAGCATTTCCTTGCAAATTATTTTGAAAATGACCACTGAATTATTGAAGTTTTATGAACGATATCCAATATTTACTTTTTGGTAGGCACAAAATGCTGGAATAACTCAGCTGGACAGGCAGCATCTCAGGAGAAGGAATGGGTGACGTTTTAGGTCGAGTCCCTGCTTCTGTCCAAAGAAGGGTCTCGACCCGAAATCTCACCCATTCCTTTTCTCCAGAGATGCTGCCTGTCTTGCTGAGTCACTCCAGCATTTTGTGTCTTCCTTCGATATAAACTAGCATCTGCAGTTCTTTCCTGCACACTTACTCTCTGGTTTTGTTCACTCCCCTAAAGAGGTTTTACCGTAGTTGATTGTCTAGTCACAGGCACCAAAATCCATGATAGAATCTGGGTTTATAAACTCTGATATCAAGGTGTACACATAATAGAAAATGTTTTCTCACACAAATGACTAGAAGGGCTGGTATTTGCTGTATCATCAGCCGGGGCTCAGTTATGCGAAATATTGCATCCGTCCATTTATGCAGTGGCAGTGGAAAAGCGACAGGATTTATTGCACATGACCTCCATTCAATTAATATAAAATGGGGGGGGGGGGGGGGGGAAAAAAAAAAAATCAGAAACCAAAATGTTGGAATCTAGGTTGGCATTTCATCTTTCTTTGTGAGTGGTGAACAGGTGTGCATTCAGTAACATACAGGTAGACATTTAAGTGCGGCATTTTTAAATCTCAGATTCTTACTGCTGCTGTTAACTCATTGTTATCTCTCAGCAACAACCATAACCAAACCTTAAACCACCCACCTCTGCTCACAACAATGCACATTTAGCACTTGGCCAGTGAAAGCAATTAGAAAACAAGGTGAGAAAGTGCCGAAATGTGCAAGTTGAAGAAAAGACTCGAACAAGGCTCAACTGGTATATTTAATACTTAATAAATAGTCATATCAGACATTAAAATAGCAGTGCATACTGAAAGTGCAATAACAAAATGATCAATTCTGAAGCTAATGAAGCTATAAATCTTAGAGCTTCTGAACAAAATATCTGTCCAATGTTGAATGTAGACTGGCAAAATAAAATCTGATAAAAGACATCTTTTACTACATTGAGATTTACAATGGCTTTACTTTTTTCCTCTGTTGATGGTTAAACCAAAAGGCAGATAACTACAAACTAAAATGTGCCCATGTCTTATGCTTTATCAGTTAATAGGTCGTATCTAGTTAATTCTCATAGGTCTGGGACGTCGTATTTATCACAGCTAAAATTTAGATAAAACACATTTCTAATTAGAGTAACACAAACCTAAAACCACCTTAACTGTTGCTCGAGAGTTTATTTACATTTTCAGACATTGCTGTGCCAGGTCAAGTAACATAACACAACTACAATTCCCCTATAGTAGATCCTGATGTATAAACACTAAACATTGTCATTGATAGTGAATTGGAGAGCATGAATATTCCAGTAAACTATGGAGTTGATCTACAAATTGTATTGTATCAGTTTCATTATTTGATAAAGCTGATTTCTACATATTAATAGAAAAAAATTATGTTTTTTGACTAGCATAACCCTCTGAAGGACCCTATGCAAATAGATGGCAGAATGCACAGTAGGCAGGTAAATGTGGGTACAGAACTACCATATTTCTCGGCAACGAAGACGTATTTTTCACCCAAAAATAAGGTGCGAAAATTTACCTGCAACTTGGAGGCCAAAGGTTAGGTTGTTAGCCAAGAAAGATAAGACTTGGCTATTCCTCAGTACAGCAACATCAAGAATGATGTTGTACTGATGGATAGCCAAGTCTATCCCTCATTGCTGGTAGCTGATGGGAAGCGGTTGTAAAAGTACAGTGCCGCTGGGGCAGGGGGAAGAGTTTCTTTCACAGCATATGGGGAGTCTGGCCCGCGTCAGTACGGGCTGTAGCATTGAGAAGGGGGGTTGGGGATCATGCCAGCAACTAACTCACTGCTGCCGTGGCGCTCTGGGTGCAGAGCCACCACATTGTGGCTGGGGAGGGAAGTAGCCACCGGGACCAGACAGCGGAACCGGCAACCACCTCAGCGCCTTCTGCCGGCCCACTCCTCTGGCAGTGCTCTCTGCTGAACACCTCTCTCCTGCCGCTCGCTGGCCTCGCTCATGTCAGCCGCTTCCTGCAAACCCTTAAATTCTGACTGCTGCCAGGAGCAGGACATGGCCTCACTTGCTGCGCTGGGTGACATTGCATGGCATTCACTGCCCGGTCTGTGTCTTTCAAGAGCAAAGATCATAGAGTGGGTCAGCGGACAGCATAATTCCTTTAGACAAAATGATTAAATGGATTTTTCAAGTAGCTCCTACCGACTCATCTTCACATGATTAAAATATGAAATGCATTTATCATATGCATTTAAAATAAACCCAATTTCAAATAATATTGGTAATACTAATGTAGAATATTAACTTAAAAGCATGGGTATTTAGTCACTTAATGTCTAATGTTATTTGGCCTCTAATTACTTTAATTAATGTTCATTGTTAAAAAAACTATCTAGTTTTCCCCAGAATTCAGTTGCATTTCATTCAACATCTACAATATGTGAATACTTAAAACTTTTTAAAAGTAAATCATAGCATCTACTGAATTTCAGCAATCACAACTTCCATGTATATTTATAGTTGTCCATTTCTATATGCTTTATGGAGGATTTTCCAATGGTTGGCTGTTGCATTAGTTGAGTCAGTGTTTCTGGGTGTAGACCATAATTAGACAGCTCACCTGAAGAGTGATCCTGTTTTAAATGAAAAGGAATTTGAATGTTCAGCATGTGAATTACACCAAAATCAAAACATTAGATGTAGTGTCTTCCTCCACCTGCTTACAGTTGTGTATGTTTCTCCGTGATACAGTACCTGATTGTCCTTTCAGTCCAGGGAACATTTCACAGCTGGGACACGGTATGTGGTTCTGTTAATTATAACTACAAATCTCCAACGAGTTCCGTGAAATGCGTATGGCAACTTTATACAAGTATGTTTTATAAATGCCAACTGCTGATGCTCTGTCCCTCTTATAACCTGGGATATATAGGTTGATGATTGTACCATGTTCAACTTCATTCACATTTCCTCAGCAAAGAGCAGCTCGTGCCACACGCAGTATGACACAGATAACATTCAGGCCTGGGCTTATTTGTGGAAAGGAGCATTTGTGCCAAAGTGTTCAAGAAGGAACTGCAGATGCTGGAAAATCGAAGGTAGACAAGTGCTGGAGAAACTCTGCGGGCGAGGCAGCATCTATGGAGCAAAGGAAATAGGCAACGTTTCGGGCCAAAACCCTTCTTCAGACTGATGTAGGGTGGAGAGGAAGAAGAAAGGAAGAGGAGGAGCCAGAGGGCTGAGGGAGAGCTGAGGAGACAGCAAGGGCTACCGGAAATTGGAGAAGTCAATGTTCAAGTCGCTGGGGTGCAGACTGCCCAAGCGGAATATGAGGTGCTGCTCCTCCAATTTCCGGTGGTGCTCACTATGGCCATGGAGGAGGCCCAGGACAGAAAGGTCGGATTCAAAATGGGAGGGGGAGTTGAAGTGCTGAGCCACAGGGAGAACAGGTTGGTTAATGCGGACCGAGCTCAGCGAAACGATCGCCAAGCCTACGCTTGGTCTCACCGATGCAGATCAGCTGACATCTAGAGCAGCAGATGCAATAGATGAGGTTGGAGGAGGTGCAGGTGAACCTGTCAACCTGGAACAACTGCTTGGGTCCTTGAATGGAGTCGAGGGGGGGGGAAGTAAAGCGACAAGTGTAGCAACTCCTGCGTTTGCAAGGGAAAGTGCCCGGGGAGGGGGTGGAAAGGGAAGAATTGACCAGGGAGTTACGGAGGGAGCGGTCTTTGCGGAAAGCAGACGGGGGGGGGAGACGGGAAGATGTGGCGAGTGATGGGGGTCACGTTGGAGGTGGCGACAATGATGGAGGGCTATTTGTTGTATGTGACGGCTAGTGGGGTGGAAAGTCAGGACCAGGGGGACTCTGCCCTTGTTGCGGGTGGGGGGGGGGGGGGGGGGGATGGGGAGAGAGAGGGCAGTGTTGCGGGGTATTGAAGAGACCCTGGTGAGAGCCTCATCTATAGTAGGGGAGGGGAACCCGTTACCTGAAGAATGAGGACATTTCCGATTCCCTGGTGTGGAACACCTCATCCTGGGAGCAGATGCGACGTAGAAGGTGGAATTGGGAGTAGGGGATGGAGTTCTTATAGGAAGCAGGGTGGGAAGGAGTGTAGTCTAGATAGCCATGGGAGTCAGTGGGTTTATAGTGGATGTCGGTTGGAAGTGCCACTTTGTGCCAACGTGGCAGCCAATGACCATCTCCAATAAGAGTAAACACCCACCGTGACATTCAACAGCATTACTATCACCAAGATGAAGCCAGACCGGGCCATTGGAAACAAAGAAAGTAGGCAGAACTCAAGCAGGAAATTAGAAGGGTCATAAAATGTCACTGGCTAATTGGATTTAAAACATTTCCAATGCTTTTTATACACAAATTAAAAACGAGGGTAACTAGGGAGAGATGGGACCAATCAAAGATAAAGGAGGAAATTTATGCTAGGTGTCAAATGCAGACGAGGCACCAAACTAGTCCTTTGCATGGGTATTCACAAAGCACATGGAAGAGGTGAGATCTGGGGTATACCAACATCGGGCATTTAGAACCAAGTGGTAGTGGTGTTGGGTCTCTTGATGGGAAATAAATCCATTGGGCCCCAGTGTCTATCCCAGATTATAGAGATGCAAGAAGGGAGATTACTGAGGCCTCAATCTTTTTATCCTCTGCAGCCACGGATGGGGTCCTTGAAGATTGGCGAGTAGCCAATGCTGCTCAGCAGGTCCGGTTCCGGAGAACATGGATGCGTGATGTGTTGGGTCAGGTCCTTTCTTCAGACTGATTGTGATTGTATTGGGTGGGTGGGGGGGAGTGGAATAGCTGGAAGAGAGGGGAGGACAAAGCCTGGTGATGTAGATAAATACAGGTGAGTGGAGGTTTTGATGGACAGATTGGATAAAGGCCAAAGGTGCGAATGAAGGATAGAAATTAGGCTTGTTAATCAATGTTGCTCCCGATATGTTTGTTAATTCTGTAGGCGACCGCGGTCTTCACCCTGCTACCCCTAGGTCAGTTACCAAAAATGAGAGAATTCAATGTTCATACTACTAGGTTGTAATCTACCCAAACAGAATACGAGGTGCTGTTCATAAGATCATGTGATAGGAGCAGAATTAGGCCAACAGCTGATCTATCCCCCCCCCCAACCCAATTCTTCTGCTTTCTCCCCATTACCTCCAACACGCGTCCTAATCAAATATCTATCTATCTCTGCCTTAAATAGATCCACCAACCTGGCCTCCACAGCCGTCTGTGATAAAGAATTCCACACATTCACCACCATCTGAATAAAGAAATTCCTCATCTCGTCCCCAAAAGAACGTCCTTTAATTCTGAGGCTATGACCTCGAGTCCTAGACTCTCCCACTAGTGGAAACATCCTCTCCACTGTTCCACTGTTTGCATGTGGCTTCACTCTGGCAATGGAGTTCCTCCCTTAGCTTTTCTCAATATTCAGTTTTCTCTCCTCATTAAAAGTATTGGCTAAATTTGACTCTGTTCTATTAATTATACCCTGGACTTCAGGACATCATGCTTTCCAGTATATTTGGAACTTTTGACCATTGCAGTATAGGGAAGATTTCGTGCTCCCCCTCCTCCCCAATCATAGAATATGATACTACCAGAAAAACTCTTTCAATTAGGGTCTGAAGAAGGGTTTCGGCCCGAAACATTGTCTATTTCCTTCGCTCCATAGATGCTGCTGCACCCGCTGAGTTTCTCCAGCATTTTTGTGTACCTTCGATCTTCCAGCATCTGCAGTTCCTTCTTGAACACAAACTCTTTCAATTAACCATATAACAAATACAGCACGGAAACAGGCCATCTCGGCCCTACAAGTCCGTGCCGAACAACTTTTTTCCCTTAGTGCCACCTGCCTGCACTCATACCATAACCCTCCATTCTCTTCTCATCCATATGCCTATCCAATTTATTTTTAAATGATACTGCTGCCACCACTTCCACTGGAAGCTCATTCCACACCGCTACCACTCTCTGAGTAAAGAAGTTCAACTCTGTCTATCCCTCTCATCATTTTAAAGACCTCTATCAAGTCCCCCCTTAACCTTCTGCGCTCCAGAGAATAAAGACCTGACTTATTCAACCCATCTCTGTAACAATTATATGTGTTGAAATAAAGCACAAGCATTGAGCCCAACTCTGCCGAGAACTATTGTGTGTTACAAAATGTTAGATCTTTCATCCACAGCCGAGGGAAAAAATATTAGCTTAGCATCTCGTTTAAAGAATTGGGATCTCCAAGAATGTAATATGTCAATTATTCCAGTCATAATTGAATGACAGATAAATGTCATAATTTTATTTTATCGTAGATATTCATAGATTTAGTTTTGTCACAGGGTGGGACTTGAACCTGGAATTTAATGACAAGCCAGAATACCAGCTTTGCTCATTAACTGTTCTCATATCCAGTGCAATGTTACAACAATACATCATTCCCCCCAAATACTGTTTGCATTCAGACTTCAGAAACCCATCCACTCAGAAAAACTTAAATTTTGATGGTATAAATTTGTCCTACTTTACCTTATCTTCCTGACGTTCCAGTTTGAGGGGTATGTTAAACACTGATGTTGGTTCATGCGTGTGAAAGTTGGCTGCAAAGTTTCCTTTCTGAGCCGATTTCAGCATCAGTGTCAGGCTGTGGATGGCGTGAGGCATGATAGGACCAGTGATCTCAAGGCTGTGAGATTCCTTCATCCCAGAGGGATGATGTGCCTTTATGTTAATACTTCTTGCCTGAATAAATGATGCAAATGATTACTCGTGTACAAAACTCCATGAAGGCAAAATATTACATTTACTGGTAATCTGATGAAAGAAAACCGCTCCATGCCTGGTAGGTCCAGCAGTAACTGGAGAGAAAAATGTAATATTTCACATTGCTGACCCTTCAGAAAAGTCATCAAATGGAACCATTAAATATTTCCATCTCCATAGGTTTGGCTTGAACTGGCATTTTCTGCATTTTATTCTTAATATAAATTTTTTCCTCACCTCGAATTGAATTACACAATCTCCAAAGAAAATACAACAGACCGCCTCTCATTGCATATTGCCACCAATTCTGAATGGAACCATGAAGGTTCAGCCACTGAAACAGAGGTTCAGACATGTCGTTCCAAATGTACAAGCCCCAGACTTGCTAGCAGATTCAACATTCTATATGTCAGCTCATTCTGCCACCGGACTCTCCAATAACACGAGAAAACTTGTGGGAATATTTAAAAGACATTTGGACAGGTACGCGGATAGGAAAGGTTTAGAGGGATACGAGCCAAATGTGGGCAGCTGCAACTAGTGTAGATGAGGCATCTTGGTCTGTCTGGGCAAGTTGGGTCGAGAGGCTACATGACTATGACTGTAACTGTCCCTGGTGCCAGATTACACATGGCACAGGATACAAGATTCCATTGATTTTAGTGTAAATTGTAAAGCTGGGATAAAGCAAAAGGGGAAAGCTTTATCCATTGTACTTTTTAATCCAATACTTTCAGATTATTTGCATCATAATCTCTAATCCCTATGCAACCTCAGCAAGGCTACCTCACGATTGTAAGCCCATGTAATAAAGTACAATATATACAATTACTTTGTAGTTGCTGGCTTTACTTGCATATCTACCACTGGCACGGCAGCACAGTGACGCAGGGGTAGAGGTGCTGCCTTACAGCCCGATTCCCAGGCTTGAGCCTGATTACGGGTGCTGTCTGTACAGAGTTCATACATTCTCCTTGTGATCACGTGGGTTTTCTCAGGGTGCTCCGGTTTCCTCCCATATTCCAAAGACGTGCAGGTTTGTAAGTTAATTGGCTTCCGTAAATGGTCCCTAGTGTGTAGAACTAGTGTATGGGTGATCGCTGGTCAGCATGGACTTTGTGGGCCAAAGGGCCTGGTTCCACACTGTATCACTAAACTAAAAACTAAACAAAATCTAGTTTTTGCATCCCAGAATCAGCAGCGGATCCACTATATTCAAGTTACATATTTTAAAAAAGATGCAATATCTCCAAGCATGGAAATCATTTGGTTTTGTGGTAAATTGAGCTCCAAGGAGGAAGGTATAACCATACACTGGTATGGGCTGCCTAGATTTTTCCAATTAAAATAAAGTTTTTGTGGGGAGTGATAGTTCTTCCTAGCAATCTAACCAGATGACAAACTATTTGCACATTTTCCTATTTTGTCCACTCTTCCTTCAAGTGGCAGTGTTAAATACAATAACTAGAATCCTCTGGGTTGCAGAGGGTTTGACTCTGCAGCCGACTTATGATGCAGGGTATGACAGGGGGACTTGTCAAACTTTTATTCTCTTAATTTCCTGTATTTCCTCTAATTATATAATTTTATATTTACTATCACAAGATCCGATTCATATTAATTTGTACTATATTGTGTCTACTGTGTGGTTTAACAAGTTATCTTTCTTTGACATTACATTTCCTATAATAATTTCTCATGCAACTGGCAATATGGACTCTGCACATTTGCTAGTCTTTTTATTTTAACATTGTTATTGGTTACATTTGTTTTCACTATTTTCTCAAACTAAATTATCTACCTGTTTCGTGGTATAGTTATTACATTTTCACAAGGCATCTATTGAGACAAACTTGATTAAGCAAAATATCATTAAACCAGCAGGTCCTGCAAGGCTAATTTAATTGAAATTAAGGAAATCATAAGACACTACATAGAAATTCCAGTCATTTTTACATAGGCCCCATGGGCAACGAGATCAAAAATACAGAAACCAAAAGAATAATAATGGGTCATTTTATATTCGAGGCAATGACAGGTAGCAGATTTAAGAATGCCAAAGGAGTCCATTTTGATTAATAATTTGATAATAGACAGATAAAGTTCTGAAGATAAACAAAAAAATGTTTTCTTGGACAGCTACAGGCAAACCGATAACATGGGGCATAAAGTGTGATAAATACACAAGCTAAAAAATAAATCTAAATTGGCCAAATAGAAAGCAAACTTTACAACACATTTCATAACATACATAGTTTCCTGTGGTTTTAGAAAAATACATTTTAGAACATTAAACCTCACCTTTAACGTCTGCATCGAGGCTCCTCTGAATGCAACAGGTGCCAAAAGTGTAGGTGGGAGTCCTGCTTGTGGTCCAGCTACAGCTACTATGCTCTTATTGTTCATAAGGAAGTTCAGCAAAGTAAATGTGTGCAGGCCTTTCACTAGCACAGCTGATTCAGGCTTATGGTCCATTTGCACAAGGTTGTGTTCCTTACGACTGGATTTTAGCATGAAGGAAAACCCATTTCAAATTATCTGTGAAGTATCTTTCAACAAACCTCTACAAATAACTACAATTAAATTTATAACTAATAATTTTTAGCACTTAAAACCTTTCCATATCGTATTTCATTTGACACCTGTACATTATGCATTTTTTTGGGGCAAAAGTACAATCTGTAAGTTACATTAACATTCCTTTCAATATTGAGAGATATTCATATAGTAAAGGCAGAGTGCATTGGCACAATGCAAGTTTATACAAAAGGACTATCACTATCCTCCTATCCCTCTACCCCTGCCTCTCCCATTTCTGGTCCACTTCCTCAATTCTTCTTTGATCTCCCTTTGCGTCTGTGCTTGAATTGCCTCATATTGTGTTTTGAACTGAATTCGGTCTTTAATTTGTGTACTAGTCATGTCTCTACTATTTATTTCATTCCGCTTACATGTTTTTCCTCTACTTGCTAAATTTTTGTAAGGTGTCCTTGAGAGTCTTGAAAGGCGCCCATAAATAAAATTTATTATTATTATTATTATTATCTAGTCATCCTGAGTCTCTTCAGTTTTCACCCTCCAGATATAAATCCGTTTTACATCCTTCCTTTGGGCGTTAATATTCCCTCCTCCATGGCATTAGTTAGAACATTTAGAGTGATTCAGTGTGGAAACAGGCCCTTCGGCCCAACTTGCTCACACTGGCCCACATGTCCCAGCTACACTAGTCTCACCTGCCCACGTTTGGTCCATATCCCTCCAAACCAGTTCTATCCATGTACCTGTCTAATTGTTTCTTAACTGTTTAGATAGTTCCTGCCTCAACTACTTTTGAGGTTATACGAGATGGAGGAGGATGGTACATTTCCAAATATTTACCTATGCCACTCTCCTATGGCCATCTGTTGCCTATTCAAAACACTGGAAATTAAGTGAATTTTTGTACACAAATACTATAACATAGTGCATGACAATCCCATCTTAAATGTTATGGACCCAACTCTTCGATAATTCACAACACAACATTCCCCTGCAACATTGCTGTTTGTGTACTTATCAGGGATCCAACTATTTGTATAATGAAATTCTGTAGGCCATTACTAGTGCACAAACTAATCTGCACTAAAATAAATGACTATGTCTGAAATAAACATCAGCCTTTTCGGTAGTTTTTGATGTATCTGCTAACACAAAGTTAACCTTTTTTCTCCTCTAGAATAGATCTCATTTATACACAGAAGGTCACTAGCCTAAACTGCCCAATAAAAATCAATGATGTGAAAATAGCAATGCAATTAAAGTGGGTGTCAGCATTACTCTAAAGCAGTAATGCACTTTTCTCCTATAAAGATAACACATGGAAAATTAACAGTCACAAACCTTTCCCTGCTACCTCTTTAGAAACCAAAGTTCATTTAGGTCAGACGATGTAATGGCTACAATAACACGATGGACATTTAGCTAGCCATTCAGAAGGAACTAACAAAAATGAAAACAAAATAGCTATGCCATCATTCAATCGCTTAACCTGAATCTGTTACTTCTTCATTCATCATAAAACTGGTTTTAAAAGGATACAGTTTAATGGACATAGAGTTAAGTTTTCGAACATTGTCCTGTACACCCATATATTTCAGCCAGGAGGCCCCATCATCATCGTCGTCATCCTCTTCACTACTGCCAGCATGTTCTCTGTGTTAAAAAATGGTTTGTTTTCTGTTAACCATTCATGATGGTAAAATATATGGAATTATAAATAAGATTACTTTCATAGAATAAAACTGTTTTTCGGTTTTCATTTACGATTAAAATAAATACAAATATTGGTGTTAATAAGGTTTTTTATGCATCTGCATTCATATGGCTGGACTCCCTATTTGCAATTGTTCTTTTTTTTTTGAGCCTCTGCAGATCCATTTTCTCTAGCCATTTTGTTAAATTAGTTAGTTAAAGTAAATGTTTCGACTGAAGCAATTATAAAGGCATATTAAAGTTCTAATAATTTGCATGCAAAAATAAACTAAGGGATTGAGTAATAGCTCAGAATTTTTGCCTCAAAAATGCCCTCTTCTTTTGCACCTAATTAATGCAATTTTGATCCCATGTTAATGTCAAGAGCATCCATGCCATGGGTGCCCTTTAATAATTAAAAAAAAAACCCATGGCTTTATTTGAAAGGAAGCATTAAATTCTCCTGGTTTCACAAAACCCACTTTCCCCAAAATATCCACATAGTATTCTTCTCATAAAGCAGACTTACTTCTGAACATCTGAGTTTTTCTCCTGTGCTTCAACATTTGGAATGTGCGTGCCCACATCTGTAGTCTCACTTTTTTTGGTCTTTCCATTTCTACCATCTTCCAGTAAGGGCATGGAAAATGTAATCCCTGTACAAAGATAAAATTATCATTACCACAAGGATATCACCAAAAACAAGAATCTAATGAAAATGCCAACATTTTTATTCAGACAGGTTATACGTTCTGCATTATGATAGAATAACTGAATCAATAAGAAAATAGACTTAGGTTAGGATCAAGTTGTACGAGGACTGGCAGACAGAAGCAACAAAGTAATATTGGGTCTGTTAAAAATCACGTAATACATCCCGATGCAAAACATTTTTGATTATTTTTTTGCAAGCAGTAGGTCAAATCTGTATTACTACCAATTCCCTGCTTCTGACAACCATCCTCATGATGGCAATATTAAATTAAAAAATGTATGAAATAATTTACCTTCATCTTTCATGGCTTCTCGAAGACCCCTTGTCGTTGGGGAAATAACAGCTGTAGGGACATCACTTCCTGCTATTCCAGCTGCCCGGAACAGCACAGTGAATTGATATGTGCAGAAGTAGAAATAAGGGCAAAGTTTGGCTCGCAATAAATTATACAGAGAACTAAAACTGAGTGACCTGGAAAAGAATCAACAAAAAAAAAAAATCATTTGAAGCGAGCTGCATTGTTACATTGCGTGAACATCTTAGCGTTTGCTGAAAACACTAAAGCAGAGTTCAAATTTTCTGGGATTCATATAGCATAACTTCAAAAGACAATCAAGCACAAGCTTACAATGGCATTACCTAAACAGTGCTGTTAATTTGGACAAATCTTACAGGTAGCAAATAAACAAAAGATCAAGATAACATTTTATTTTGTTAATGTGAAAAGAATGATGTTGACCAAGATAGAAATTTTTATCCTGAGTCATGGTTTCCACAAACACAATCATGTTTAAAAACTCACAAAAATAGTGTACCTCTTCAGTACTGAAGATAATATCATTCAACATTGAAATGTAATTTCTAAAAGATTGTGCCTTTTAAAAATGGAAAACTGGGCAATGTTAATCTTTCAGCCCAAATAATGAAAGTATTGTCTTGCATATGAAGTGCAATAAAAGCAATTCATATTTTACCAAATCGATGGGAAAATTTCTATCATTTGCATCTTAATCCTTGATCAACTAAGTTTTTTTGTAAAAAGGTGAAAACAAATAATAAGGAATATACCATTCACCCATTAGCACTTGTTGGAGCTCTTCATCTTGTGCCCATGGATTATTTTTGCCAGCCATTTTCCGTTCTGCACCTATACGAGGGAACAGTGATAGCCATGGCAGCGAAGGATGAAGCCAGTATACAAGATTCTGCTGGAAGGCACAGCGTAAATCTGTACACGATCTTGGATCCTACAGAAAATAAAAGTTTTGTATTGTCATTGAGGAATTAGATCATGCTCAACACCTTAACTTTAAGAATCTATGAAACAACCTATCATTCACACTTTTCTTTTTAAATTAGCCCAATTCAATGATATGTTATTCCATGGATTTCCCACTCCAATCCTTTAATCCATTTTTTAAAAAAATGTGTAAAGTTCAGGTCAACATTTTCCCTATTACATTTTATCTGAAGTGATTATTGCCTACAAAGAATGTTGGCAAATTGACTTGATTTTACACAAATTATCACAACAAAGCAAGATGGCGCCTGCCTGCGGCGACTTTTGCGGAGCTCCGGAAAAGAAAAGGCTCAACTACAACTTCCAACAACTTACCTGGATCAGAAAAACAGCAGAAATCGGTGCCGTTTCGGACAAGCTGCTGGAGCACCTCAAGGCTCACGCAATTTTGCGATCTCCCGCAGCTGCGGGAACCCCGGACTTTAAATTTTCCCACGCTGGCTGTGGAACTCCCGACCTGACTGTGGATCACAGGTACTGTACCTTGAAACCCCGGGATGACCCCCAGAGCCTACAGGCTGGATCTTCCAGGAACAACGGAGCTGGAGCTGCTGTCTGTGAGGGAATCCCCGTTCCAGCGCAGGTCCGCAGAAACAGCAGGTACAGTACCTGGAAACAAAGGGGAAGCCTCCATTGCGTCCGGAAACGTGGCCGTCGGGCAGGACTTCAGGTCAGAATGAAGCGCAGGGGCCTTCGGCCCCCTCTCCCTATTATCCTACTGGCTAATGTACAGTCCCTTGAAAACAAAGTGGAGGACTTAAGGGCAAGACTGCTTTATCAAAGGGAGCTGAGGGAATGCTCTGTGTCCTGTTTCACAGAGACATGGCTCACCCCCAGCTCCCCAGACTCAGCGGTCCAGCCTGAAGGGTTCTCCATCCACCGCATGGACCGTACCCTGGCATCTGGGAAAGGGAGAGGAGGGGGCGTCTGCCTCATGGTCAACTCTGCGTGGTGTTCAGACGTGGCAGTCCTGTCCAACTCCTGCTCTCCACACCTCGAACATCTGGCGGTGAAGTGCCGTCCCTTCTACCTCCCGAGAGAATTCACCTCCGTTATCCTGACCGCGGTCTACATCCCACCCCAGGCAGACGTCCGTCTGGCACTGGAGGAGCTGCACGCCGTGGTCAACAAACACCAGACATCTTACCCCGAGGCATTTACCACCATTGCTGGGGACTTCAATAAGGCGAACCTCAAGAAATCACTCCCCAACTTCCACCAACATGTCTCCTGCTGCACCAGAGGACCTAACACCCTCGACCACTGCTACACCACCATTAAGAATGCCTATCGTTCTATCCCTCGCCCTCACTTCGGTAAGTCCGACCATACCGCGGTGCTGCTTCTTCCTGCCTACAGGCAGCAATTAAAGAGCGCACCCCCAGAAGTGAGGACAGTACAGAGCTGGTCGGGGGGACAGAAGATCAACTCCAGAACTGTTTGGAGTCTGTAGTCTGGGCAATGTTCAAGGACTCGGCAACGGACTTGAACGAATATGCCACAGTCGTTACAGACTTCATAAAGAAATGTGTGGAGGACTGCATCCCTACAAAAACCTTCCGAGTGTTTCCCAATCAGAAACCTTGGATGAACTTTGAGATCCGCACTCTCCTGAAGTCCAGACACAGGGCATTCACCTCCAATGATACAGTGGCCTGCATGAAGACCAGATACGACCTTGGTAAGGCCATCAAAAAGGCCAAAAGGGACTTCTGCTCCAAACTGGAGGACGAGACAGATGTTCGGCAGCTGTGGCAGGGCCTGAATGCAATCACCTCCTACAAGGCAAAACCAAGAGGCAGCTCGAATGTCGGTGGAACATCACTCCCTGACGAGCTCAATGCGTTTTATGCACGCTTTGACAGGGAGAATACTGATGTGCCTTCCCGATCCCCCATTCGCTGTGATGGCATTTCAGTCTCAGTCACAGAGGCCGATATCAGGAAATCCTTCAGAGGGGTGAACTCCCGAAAAGCACCGGGTCCCGATGGCATACCCGGTCATGTTCTAAAAACCTGTGCGGACCAACTGGCGGGAGTTTTTACGGACATTTTCAACCTCTCTCTTCTGAGGTCTGAGGTCCCCACCTGCTTTAAAAGGGCATCAATTATACCGGTGCCCAAGAAGAGTAAGGTGACGTGCCTCAATGACTACCGACCAGTGGCACTAACTCCGGTGGTGATGAAGTGCTTTGAGAGGTTGATCATGGAGCAAATCAACTCCTACCTCGACAAAAACCTGGACCCACTGCAGTTCGCGTACCGCCACAACAGATCAACGGTGGATGCGATCTCACTGGCCCTCCACTCCGCACTGGACCATTTGGACAACAAAAATTCATATGTCAGGCTGTTAGTCATTGATTACAGCTCGGCATTTAACACAATCATCCCCTCCAAACTGGTTACCAAACTCGCAGAACTGGGTATCTGCGCATCCCTCTGCAACTGGATCCTCGACTTCCTCATCCACAGACTGTTCGTATTGGTGGAAATGTGTCAGCCTCGATAACAATCAGCACGGGAGCACCTCAAGGCTGCGTGCTCAGCCCCCTGCTGTACTCACTCTATACCCATGACTGCGTAGTGAACCACAGTGCGAACTCTATTATCAAGTTCGCTGACGACACCACTATTGTGGGGCGTATCACTGATGGGGATGAGTCAGAATACAGAAGAGAGATCGAGCAACTGTCCATATGGTGCCAGCGCAATAACCTGGCCCTCCACACCAGCAAAACCAAGGAACTGATTGTGGACTTTGGAAGGAGTAGGAGGGGAACCCACAGCCCCATTTATATCAACGCTTCAATGGTTGAAAGGGTCAAGAACTTCAAATTCCTGGGCGTGCACATCTCTGAAGATCTTTCCTGGTCCGAGAACACTAACGCAATTATCAAAAAAGCTCATCAGCCTCTTGTTCCTGAGAAGATTACTGAGAGTCGGATTGTCAAGGAAGACTCTCTCGAACTTTTACAGGTGCACAGTCGAGAGCATACTGATCGGTTGCATCGTGGCTTGGTTCGGCAATTTGAGCGCCCTGGAGAGGAAAAGACTACAAAAAGTAGTAAACACTGCCCAGTTCATCATCGGCTCTGACCTTCCTTCCATCGAGGGGATTTATCGCAGTCGCTGCCTCAAAAAGGCTGGCAGTATCATCAAAGACCACCCACCATCCTGGCCACACACTCATCTCCCTGCTACCTTCAGGTAGAAGGTACAGGAGCCTGAAGACTGCAACAACCAGGTTCAGGAATAGCTACTTCCCCACAGCCATCAGGCTATTAAACCTGGCTTGGACAAAACTCTGATTATTAATAACCACTTTTTGTTATTTGCACTTTACCAGTTTATTTATTCATGTGTGTATATATTTATATCATGGCATATTGACACATTTATCTGTTTTATAGTAAATGCCTACTATTTTCTGTGTGCTTAAGCAAAGCAAGAATTTCATTGTCCTATACAGGGACACATGACAATAAACTCAATTGAACTTGAACACTTGAACAATCAATTTCATCTCTCAAACGTAAAATCTGACTGAGTTGTTCTTCCCACCCGCTACATCAAGGAGAAGAAACATGATTAGCTTCAAACTGAATGCCAAATTTTATCATCTTTAAATGTTTAAGAATTCCAATTTCACTATGAAAATGTAAGATATAGTTTAAAAACTAATCAAATACCTCTATGTGCAAAGGGAAATCAACTACTGAGGAACGACAGTGTTGAATTAATCCTTTGGCTTCTTCTGATGCTTTTAGCTGACCTGTCCAAGTAAAAGGATGAGGGGACGTGAAAAGAACCCATGTTTTGACACTCCAGTCAGCAGGGAAGTCTGCAGGCAAAGAAGCGAATTCAGGCAGTGTTCCAGAGCACTGTAAATTCTGCAAAAACAAAATCAGAAAAATTAAAGAACTTTCAAAAAAGTGTTAAAACTGTAGGTTCCGCTTTTTGCACCCTGAAGTAGATCTGCTGAGACAAACTGGAAAGAAAATCATTCTACGATACTCAATGTTTGTTTCATCAAATGGGTCCCAGTTGGTCTAGATAAAGAGCTTAATGCAGTAACACATACATCTGAATATTTGAAGTTCAATTCCTAAATTGGTGCTAAATTACCTACTTGTTAGCGTGCAACAATTAGTCTTGGTAATGTCATGTGAAATGAAAAAAAAAGCTTGTGTAAAAAGTAATTGCAGATGCAGGTTTAAACCGAAGATAGACACAAAATGCTGGAGTAACTCAGTGGACAGGAAGAACAATGGAGGACCTGGCATAGACAATAGATGCAGGAGTAGGCCTTTCGGCCCTTTGAGACAGCACCGCCATTCAATGTGATCATGGCTGATCATCCCCAATCAGTACCCCGTTCCTGCCTTCTCCCTATATCCCCCGACTGCTATTTTTCAGCCCTATCCTGCTCCCTCTTGAAAGCATCGGGGGGGGGGGGGGGGGGGGGGGGGGGCAGCGGAAGAACTATGGAGGACTGGCGTGGGGGGACCGCCGTGAGGGAGAACAATGGACAAAGGGCCCGGGGAACTGTTGGGGGGGGGGGGGGGTGGTGATGGTGGACTGAACGAGAAGCCGGCCTGCTTTGGAACTTTGTCAGCGCCGTAGGTGGCTGCTATTTGTACGCAATCGTGTATGCAAGCAAAGAATCTCACTGTGCCTAGTCACATGTGACAATAAAGTATTCCTATTCCATCTCTGGAGAGCAGGAACAGGTGATGTTTTGGGTCGAGACTCTTCTTCAGACTAGTGTCAGGGGAAAGGGAAACAAGAGATATGGACGGTGATGTAGAGAGATATAGAACAATTGAATGGATGATATGCAAAAAAACTAACGATGATAAAGGAAACAGGCCATTCTTAGCCATTTGCTAGATGAGAACAAAAAGCTGGTGCAATTTGGGTGGGAGAGGGATGGAGAGAGAGAGAAAGGGGAATGCAGGAATGACTGAGTTAGAGAAATCACAACTAACACCATTGGGTTGTAAGCTGCCCAAGCGAGATATGAGATGCTGTTCCTCCAATGTGTTAAGCCTCACTCCGACAATGGAGGAGGCCTAGGACGGAAAGGTCAGTGTGGGAATGGGAATTAAAGTGTTTGGCAACCGGGAGATCAGGTAAGTCCAAGCAGCTTAGCTAAGGTGTTCAGCAAAACGATCGTCCAGTCTACATTTGGTCTCGCCGATGTATGAGAGTCCACATCTTGAACAATGGATAGTACATGAGGTTGGAGGAGGTGCAAGTGAACCTCTGCCTGACCTGAAAGGACTGTTGGGATCCCTGGGCAGAGTCTGGTGTTGCATCTCCTGCGGTTGTAGGGGAAGGTATCTGGAGTGGTTTGGGTGGGAAGGGATGAGTTAACCAGGGAGTTGCGGAGGGAACGGTCTCCGCGGAAGGCGGAAAGTGATGGAGATGGGAAGATATGACTAATGGTGGGATCCCATTGGAGGTGGCAAAAATGTCGGAGGATTATGTGTTGAATGCGACAGTGGATGGGGTGAAAGGCAAGAACTAGGGGGACTCTGTCCCTGTTGCGACGAAGAGGGAGAGCAAGGGCAGAGCTGCAGGGTACTGAGGGGGCACCCTTGAAAGGAAAAGCTTGCCTGGTACAGTATTGATAGCTATCCAGTGAACTATGCAGGAAAATACATTAAGTAATGCTACCTGTATTGGGCTCTCACTTACAATTAGCCATTTAATGGTCCCCTTGTTCATAACTAGATGTTATAGGACTCCAGAATTTCAATCTGATCAGTTAATTGTGAGATCATTTAGGTATCTGTATTGCATGGGATTCAGTCACATGGTCCTGTGATGCAGCTTTACTAGGCTGGAACCGTTTTAAGACATGCCTACTGCTTGCAGCATGTCCTTCTGCACTCCTCACTGAACTAAAGTTGACCTCCCTGACGATAGTAATGGAAGAGCAAGGGATATACTGGGCCAATAAATTACAGGTTGTAATGGTTGTACCTCATGGATGTCTGTTATTTCTAAACAGTCAAGTTATCAGCCTTCATTACTCCCTTTGGAATTTATTTGTTCATAAAGTAATATGATGCTGCAAGATGAAATCAAAGAGATTTGTAGTTCTGCTTTTTGCAAAAAAAAAATCTTACTTTAACTGGCACAGGAAATGGCAGTTCGTGGGAAATAAACTTTCCTTCCCAAATGGAATCTTCACCTCCTTTAGATGACACCTAGAAATACATAGGTAATATTAGAAAAATAAAACCTTAAGTGACATTAAAAACACACAATTGGTGACAAATAGAGGCTTGTATACAAATAAATTACATAAATCTAACTCAGATCTGGGGGTATGTCTGTGTTTTTTAAGCCAGGTCGCTGGCTCCACAGTGATCATCGAACTATTAATGACAAATCAAGGTTTTATTTTGACAACCCCGATTTTTTACAATTTGGCAAACCAGAAGGGCCTGTGTCCACGCTGTACGACTCTATCTACAGTTCCTTCCTACACAGAGGGGGTTGCAAGGCGCACGTACCTGAGGGTCCCCTTCGCTCTGCGGCTTCTCCTCGGCTGCAGGAGACGAACTCTCCGCCAACAGCCCGCGGGTGTTGGCGACATCGGCGAACGGGTTCCTCCTGCACTTCTTACGCTGTTGTTGGTGCTGCTGCCCCGGGCCGCCGTGCTCATCCGTGTCGGCCGGGGAAACCGTGGCGATGGTCGGCTGCTCGGACAAGCTGAAGCCGCCCGATGGAAGCTGCCCGGCCGCGCTGCGGGCTCGTTTCCTCCTCAACCTCAGCACCTCGGACGGCTTCCTAAAGCTGGGCGAGTAGCCGGCCACTTGCTCAGCTGACATCTTGTGAAGAGGGAACGGACGGGGGTGGAAAGAAGCTCCGACACAGGAGCACGGCGGCAACTTTCAGGCGCCTCAACTGCAAGTTATTTAATAATCACTAACTATCCTCTACTGTTCCATTTATTAAATGATTCAACAATTTAAGTCTCTCCCCCCCTCAGGCGCCTCCGCCGCTGACGGAGGAAAGTTTTAAAATTTGGCGCCAGCTCGCGTCCCAACAGTTCCCGCCGAGTTAGTGCGCATGTGCGGCGCCGAGACCCCACCTCCTCGTGGCGGGACAGCCTTGGCGCATGCGCGCTGTGGACCGTCCAAGCAGGTGTTGAGATTGTGAATGGAGGGTTGTGTTTGAATCACAGAGTGTGCAGCAGAGAGAGAGAAACATGTTTGACATTTCAGGTCAAGGATCCTACATGATTAATATTTTCTTATGCTATTCAAGTTTTCTTATCATATTCACACTTTACGTTCAATTTGCGTTTATTGTCATTTAACCAATTAAGGTACAGTGAAATTTGAGTTACCTGAATTAAACTCCATTTGCCATTCCTCGGCCCAGCTGATGGATTCAAGCGTGTTTTATTGTCATATGTCCCAGATAGAACAATGAAATTCTTACTTGCAGCACCACAACAGAATATGTCAAGTGTGATACAGCATGTAAACAAGCACTTTGGTATCAACTTGCCCACACATTGCCCAACGTATCCCAGCTGAACTAGTCCCACCTGCCCACGTTTGGTCCATATGCCTCCACACCTGCCTAACCATGTACCTGTCTAACTTTCTTAAATGTTGGGATAGTCCCTGCCTCTTATTTATTATGGGGAACAAGGAAATGGCAGATGGGTTGAACAGGTACTTTGGATCTGTCTTCACTAAGGAGGACACAAACAATCTTCCTGATATAGTAGTGGCCAGAGGATCTGGGATGACGGAGGAACTGAAGGAAATCCACATTAGGCAGGAAATGGTGTTGAATAGACTGATGGGACTGAAGGCTGATAAATCCCCAGGGCCTGATGGTCTGCATCCCAGGGTACTTAAGGAAGTGGCTCTAGAAATCGTGATGCATTGGTGATAATTTGCCAATGTTTTATAGACTCAGGATCTGTTCCTGTGGATTGGAGGGTAGTTAATGTTATTCCACTTTTTAAGAAAGGCGGGAGAGAGAAAACGGAATTATAGACCAGTTAGCCTGACATCGGTGGTGGGGAAGGTGTTGGAGTCAATTATAAAAGATGAGATAGCCGAACATTTGGATAGCAGTAACAGGATCGGTCTGAGTCAACATGGATTTACAAAGGGGAAATCATGCTTGACTAATCTTCTGGAATTTTTTGAAGATGTAACTAGGAAAATGGACAAGGGAGAGTCAGTGGATGTAGTGTACCTGGACTTCCAGAAAGCATTTGATATGGTCCCACATACGAGACTAATGGGCAAAATTAGGGCACATGGTATTGGGGGTAGAGTGCTGACATGGATAGAGAAGTGGTTGGCAGACCGGAAACAAAGAGTAGGGATTAACGGGTCCTTTTCAGAATGGCAGGCAGTGACTAGTGGGGTACTGCAAGGCTCGGTGCTGGGACCACAGCTATTTACAATATACATCAATGATTTGGATGAAGGGATTCAAAGTAACATTAGCAAATTTGCAGATGTCACAAAGCTGGGTGGCAGTGTGAACTGTGAGGAGGATGCTGTGAGAATGCAGGGTGACTTGGACAGGTTGGGGGAGTGGGCAGATGCATGGCAGATGAAGTTTAATGTGGATAAATGTGAGGTTATCCACTTTGGTAGCAAAAACAGGAAGGCAGATTACTATCTAAATGGCGTCAAGTTGGGAAAAGAGGAAGTACAACGGGATCTGGGGTCCTTTTTCATCAGTCTATGAAAGTAAGCATGCAGGTACAGCAGGCAGTGAAGAAAGTGAATGGCATGTTGGCCTTTATAACAAGAGGAATCGAATATAGGAGCAAAGAAGTCCTTCTGCAGTTGTACAGAGCCCTAGTGAAATCACACCTGGAATATTGTGTGCAGTTTTGGCCCCTAAATAGAGGAAGGACATTCTTGCTATTGAGGGAGTACAGTGTAGGTTTACAAGGTTAATTCCCGGGATAGCAGGACTGTCATATGCTGAGAGAATGGAGCAGCTGGGCTTGTACACTCTGGAGTTTAGAAGGATGAGAGGTGATCTCATTGAAACATATAAGGTTGTTAAGGGTTTGGTCACGCTAGAGGCAGGAAACATGTTCCCGATGTTGGGGGAGCCCAGTACCAGGGGCCACAGTTTAAGAATAAGGAGTAAGCCATTTAGAACGGAAACGAGGAAACACTTTTTCTCACAGAGAATGGTGAGTGTGGAATTCTCTGCCTCAGAGGGCGGTGGAGGCAGGTTGTCTGGATGCTTTCAAGAGAGAGCTAGATAGGGCTCTTAAAAATAGCGGAGTCAGGGGATATGGGGAGAAGGCAGGAACGGGGTCCTGATTGGGGATGATCAGCTATGGTCACATTGAATGGCGGTGCTGGCTCGAAGGGCAAAATGACCTACTCCTGCACCTATTGTCTATTGTCTATTGTTTATTGCCTCAACTACCTCCTCTGGCAGCTTGTTCCATATACCCACCACTCTTTGTGTGAAAACGTTACTCCTCAGATTCCTATGAAATCGTTTCCCCTTCACCTTAAACCTATGTCTTCTGGTCCTTGATCCAGCTGATCATGATCCCGCTGTAATTCGTGATAACCATCCTCACCATCTTTGATAGCACCTTTTTTAGTGTCATCCTCAAACGCCCTGATCATGTAAATACTCATCCAAATCGCTGATATAGATTGTAGACAGCAATGGGTCCAGCACCGATTCCTCGAGGTACCCCAACAGTCACAGGCCTCCAGATCGATAAACAACTTTTCACCAACACTCTGCTCTTCCTACCATGAAGCCCATTCTTTTTTTGAAAGTGTTCGAAAACTGCAGTGTGGAGGGAGAAAATAGTTTAAAATTTCAGGTCAAAAATCATACATGATATTTTCTCACATATCTTCATAAAGCATAATTGCAACTGCTGTAGTTATTGTTGCAATGGTTACAATTATGTCTCCCCCTACTGTTAAGACTTATTAGAGTCTGTGTTAAGTTTTATGTGGACAGTGTAGTGTAGGTTTGTGTAATTGTGTAATTTCACTCAGTTTAGGATGCTTAAGATTTAAAAACCATGCCTTTGGGAAAGTAATTCATTTAAATTAATAGTGTCTGGAAAGAATACTTCAGAGGTCGTGTAGCTTGCAGTGACTAGTGGGTTACCGCAAGGCTTGGTGCTGGGACCGCAGCTATTTACAATTATTTAGATGAAGGGATTCAAAGTAACATGAACAAATTTGCAGATGACACAAAGCTGGGTGGCAGTGTTAACTGTGAGGAGGATGCTATGAGAATGCAGGGTGACTTGGACAGGTTGGGTGAGTGGGCAGATGCATGACAGATGCAGTTTAATGTGGATAAATGTGAAGTTATCCACTTTGGTAGCAAAAACGGGAAGGCAGATTACTATCGAAATGGTGTCAAGTTGGGAAAAGGGGAAGTCCAATGGGATCTTGGGTTCCTTGTTCATCAGTCAATGAAAGTAAGCATGCAGGTACAGTAGGCAGTGAAGAAAGCGAATGGCATGTTGGTCTTTGTAACACAAGGAGTTGAGTATAGGGGCAAAGAGGTCCTTCTGCAATTGTATTGGGCCCTAGTGAGACCGCACCTGGGGTATTGTGTGCAGTTTTGGTCCCCTAATTTGAGGAAGGACATTCTTGCTATGGAGGGAGTGCAGCGTAGGTTTACAAGGCTAATTCCCAGGATGGCGGGACTTCATATGCTGAGAGAATGTAGTGGCTGGTCTTGTATACTCTGGAGTTTAGAAGCATGAGAGGGGATCTTATTGAAACACATAAGATTATTAAGGGTTAAGACACGCTAGAGGCAGGAAATATGTTCCCGATGTTGGGGGAGTCCAGAACCAGGGGCCACAGTTTAAGAATAAGGTAAGCCATTTAGAACAGACGAGGAAACACTTTTTCTCACAGAGAGTTGTGAGTCTGTGGAATTCTCTGCCTCAGAGGGAGGTGGAGGCAGGTTCTCTGGACACTTTCAAGAGAGAGCTAGATAGGGCTCTTAAAGATAGCGGAGCCAGGGGATATGGGGAGAAGGCAGGAACGGGGTACTGATTGAGGATGATCAGCCATGATCACATTGAATGGCAGTGCTGACTCGAAGGGCCAAATGGCCTACTCCTGCACCTATTGTCTATTGTCTATTGAAAGAGTTTGGTGTTTTGAGGGGAGACCAACACATAGAATTAAGTTATGATTGTATGAAATTATAACTTTTTAATATACACAGTATCCAATGTTATATTTGTATATGCATACTTGGTTTACTTGTATGGATTTGTTTACTTTCTAAAGCAAAAGTATGTTATTGTGTACCCTCAAATAGTACATAACATGTGCTATAATTCTTCTTGTACCCAGACATTGCAGTTTAGCTGTGAATTACTGACTTTAGTAAAGATTGTTCTTCTATCACTTTGTTTATTTGACGATGAAATCAGTAACACAAAAGAGACCAGCCTGAAATGAAGGCCATGCCATCAAAAGATATCTCAATGAACGTAGATGCCTGTTTTATACCCCAAATACCTGTTCTATTACACAAAATGTACTGTTGGTGGGAAATGAGCAGTCTCCCCTCAAAACACCAAATTTGTCATAATCCTTCCCACATTCTTCACAGCTACCAACTGTCTGCTGTTTCTTCAGTTCACATTCATGAGTCTTAAAAAGAATAGGCTGCAAGTTATGACCAACTGTAAACTGGCTGGAAAAGTTGGAAGTTCAGTTCAGTTTAGTTTATTGTCACATGTACCGAGGTGAAAAGCTTTTGTTGCCAGTTTACAGTTTTACAAGTTTCTATTTCCATCTCTCCACTGCCTGTGGATTTTTATTAAGATAAAATCCATTTCACATCTTTGCAAATACAAATGAGTACGCATCATATTCAAATCAAAATCACATTTTAAAATACAAACAATGGGGCATCACAGTGGTGCAGCTGGTAGAGCTGCTGCCTCAAAGTGCCAGGGACCCGGGTTGGATCCTGAACTTGGGTGCTGTCTATGTGGAGTTTGCACATTCTCTTCATGACCGTGCGGGTTTCCTCCAGGTAGACACAAAAAGCTGGAGTAACTCAGTGGGTCAGACAGCATCTGTGGAGAATAGGAGGAAAGGGAATCAAGAGATATAGACAGTGATTTAGAGAGATATAGAACAAATGAACGCAAAAAAGTAACGACGATAAAGGAAACAGGCCAGCTGTGGGCTAGGTGAAAATGAATTAAAGATCATGAGACTCAACAGGACAATTTTGACACTAGTACGATTTGGGTGGGGGTAGGACAGAGAGGGAGGGGGTGCAAAGGGTTACTTGAAGTTCGAGAAATCAATATTCATACCGCTGGGTTGTAAACTTCCCAAGCAAAATATGAGGTTCGGAATTACTACCACATCTGTGATTCCTCCAGGTACTCCGGTTTCCTCCCACATCGTAAAGGCACACGTGGTTTGTAAATTAATCGGGCTCTGTAAATTGCCTCTAAAGTTTAGGGAGTGGATGAGATATAGGATAACATAGTACTAATACGAAGGAGTGATGGATATTCGGCATGGACTTGGTGGACCAAGAGTCAAGAGTGTTATATTGTCATATGTCCGGACAATGAAATTCTTACTTGCTGCAGCACAACAGAATATGTAAACATAGTACGTAACGGGAGAAAAAATGAAAAAAGTTCAGTGTGTATATCTACACATACACACACATACTCAATAAATAAACAAATATAGTGCAATAATAGTAAAAGTCTGTTGCAGTTCAGAGCTTATTTGTTGTTATGTTTAATAACCTGATGGCTGTAGGGAAGAAGCTATTCCTAAGCCTGGACGTTACAGTTTTCAGGCTCCTGTACCTTCTTCCCGATAATAGTGGACCAAAGGACCTATTTCCATGCTGTATTTCTAAACTAAATAACTAAACTAAAACAATACTCCAATGATATACTCAAAATGCTGGAGTAACTCAGCAGGACAGGGAGTATCTCTGGAGAGAAAGAATGGGTGACATTTCGGGTCGAGACCCTTCTTCAGACCCATTCCTTCTTTCCAAAGATGCTGCCTGTTCTGCTGAGTTACTCCAACATTTGGTGTCTATCTTCAGTTTAAACCAGCATCTGCAGTCAAAGTCATAGCCCCCGGCTGGCGATGGCGATTGTCCCGCGGCCATTAAAGCCACGCCGGGTGGTGCGAGGTCGCACACCGGGTCTTGGTGTTGGAGCCCCCGGTGTGCGCTCGCAGAGTCCCGCGGCCATTCCAAGGCTCGCGGGGCGGTTATGTTAGGCCCCGCTCCAGGAGCTCTTCAACCCCGCAACTCGGGCGGGAGAATTCGCCGTTGCAGGAGCCCCGAAAAGCGGTCTCCCTCCAGTGAGCCGCGGGCTCCCGTTCCCGCCGTCCACAGACTGTCGTTGAGCCTCCGACTCTCCGGTAGAGCAGCAGCAGCAGCAGCAGCAGCGCTCCTCCACCGCTCCACCCGCTCCGGTCTCGGCCAGCTCTGCGACGGTGAGGTGAGTCGGCACCAGAGTCCCCGGCTTCTTCCCGTTGGAGGCCGCTCCTCGTTGCGACCTCAACGACACCTGAGACCCGACGAGAAAAGGTCGGGTCTCCAGTGCAGGGAGAGATTCAAAACGACTCAAGCACAATGGGTAGTGACATCCTAATTTGTGCATCTGTGACTTTGAAATGAAATGATAGAAGTAAGCAGAGGAACTTTTATTTACATATTTTCTCTAAGATTGCAAGCTAAACTTTTAAGTAGCCTTATTAATGAAAAGCAGAAAGAGGGTTCGGAAGGGGCTGGTTATGCTTATATTCTGCATAAGTCGCCTGCAACCCAATGGTATGAACGATCAATTCTCCAATTCTAGGTATCTATATAACCCCCTCCTTCTCACTTTTTCTCCCATATAACCTCTCTCCACTTCCCCCTCTTCACTTCCCCCTCTCTTCCCTGTGCCCCACCTGGACATTAACCTATTTTCCCCTCCCCCTCTAATTACATTCCTTCTTCTAGCTTCACAATTTGCAACTTTTCAATCCTTTTGTCTCACACCTTATGTCTTTTTTATCTTTGTGCTCTGTACAACCATTAGCTTATCAAAAAACCCTTCTCGTCTGTATCAACCTATTACCTGCCAGGCCTTGTTTTGCCCCACCTCTCCTCAGCTTTCTTCCAACCCCACCCCCCCCCCCCCCCCCCCCCCCACCTCCCGACAACTGAAGAGGGGTCCTGACCCAAAATGTCACCTATCCGTGTTCTCCAGAGATGCTGCTTGACCTGCTGAGTTACTTCATTTCTTTGCGTCTTCTTGAGTGTCTCTTTGTGCTTCAATACATTGCTTGCTTTGGTCACCAAACATTTCCATTGTCTTGAAAGATTAGGAGAAAAGGGATGAAATCTGATACTCAACGTAAAAAGTTAACCAGCTACTTGTAACTTCATGGCATGATAAATCATTGATGTGTGGAGATTCCTGGTGAATTTACCTTTACATGTAGAAATTTCAATTGAGTTTTGTTTACTTTAGCACAATCGATTTTTGTTTTCATAAATCTAATAAATATTAACTTGAAGCTTTGTATTTCACTAAAATCCGGCAGGTTTTAAATATATTTACTCTGTACTGGGTCACTATAAGACTCAGTACGGATCTCAGGGTTTATTTTGAATAAAACTAAATTGCAAAGATTCTATTGTCTATAAATGGTTGAGTATGTCTCACTTCAAATGGTAACATTTAGTAAAAATAGAATAATGTGAAGGAGTGGGGTGTATCTGAGATTAATGGTTCCTGTTTCACTGGATTTCTTAAGACTGAATGCAGATCATAAAATACTGTCCTGCTGGATTTCATTAAGTGAAATATTTCCTACACATATCACATCCACGGACCTGGAACGTTTCACTGTTATACTATGTCTGCCTTCTGAGAACAGAAATGATTCTACTGAGAATAGCTTCTGATACTGAGAATACTGCGTTTATTTTAGCAATCCTGCAGAGAAAAAGAAAAGTATCATTATTAATCATATTTTTAATTAATCACTGGCAATTACAAGGAAAATATCTCATGTCCTCCGTTTGTAAGCAGTAAATTAGAATAATGTTTATTAAAATCCTTCAAATGTCTCCCAGAAGAGAAACATTAGCCACAAGCCAATGAAAGTGATGATAATTAAAGAATTGATCGTAAAGTTTAGTAGCTTTAAACAAGGATTAAAATAAGCGCTGCTGAGGTAGACTTTTGAACCTAATCTGCTTTGAGGCAGAGGTTCACTTGCACTTCCTCCAACCACATCTACAGTATCTGCTGTTCCAGGTGTGGACTCCAATATATCGGCGAGACCAAGCCTTTCGCTGAACACCTTCGCTCAGTCCAACTACCTGTGCATACGCAATCTCCCAGGCTAAACACATCAACTCCTCCTTCCATTCCCATACTGACCTTTCTGTCCTGGGCCTGCTTCACTGTCAGAGTGAGGTCAAATGCAAATTGGAGGAACATCTCCACAGACACTGCCTGCCTGACCTGTTGAGTTCCTCCTGCAGTCTCTTATGCCTCTCTTTAAAATAGTGGCCTTGATCTTACAATCAGGCTCTGACGCAAGTGCCTTTTTGTGTTGCCAGCGTTTCTGTGTTTTGTATGTCAGCATGTGTGAAACCACAGTCTTAAGCCCACAAAGAAGAGAAACAGATAACTGGTGGTTTGTGTAATTTAATCAAAAAAACAAACTCTTGGAGCTCAGTGGATCAGGCAGCATACCAAAGTAAATATACAGATTATGTTTTGCAGCTGGACATTTCATTAGTCCGAAGTAGGCACCCGACCTGAAATGTTGTCAATCCTTTTCACTCCACAGATTCGGCCTGAACTTCAGTCTGTTTTTCTGCTCAAGATCCCAGCATCTACAAACTCTCGAGTGTCCAATTTCATGTATGAATTTGTTGAAATGTAGTGATGAAATGATCTTTATCAAGAACAATCACAAAGTGCTTTATAGACGATGAATTACTTTTCAAGTTCAGGATTTGTTATTATGTATTTTAATGCAACAGGGATGGCACAGTGGTGCAGCGGTAGAGTTGCTGCCTTACAGCACCAGAGACCCGGGTTCAATCCTGACTACGGGTGCTGTCTGTACAGAGTTTGTATGATCTCCTTGTGACTGTATGGGTTTTCCCAGGGTTCTCCAGCTTCCTCCCACACTCCACAGATGTACATGGGATGGCGACTGGACATTGTGCCTTCCCTCATAATGGGAACCATTGTGGGGGGATGTTTTTATGTTTAAATTTCTTTATTACTATTATGTCTGTATTCTTTCTTTATGTGCTGCATTGGCAAGAAGCATTTCACTACACCTAGGTGTATGTGACCAATAAAATAACCTTTGAACCTTTGAGGTTTGTAGGTTAATTTGGCTTTGGTAAAGAAAAATTGTAAATTGTCCCTTAGTGTGTAGTATAGTGCTAGTGTATGGGGATCGCTAGTCAGCGAGGAAACGGTGGGCTGAAGTGCCTGTTTCCGTGCTTTATCTCTAAACTAAACTCAATAGATATTCTGTGCATGATAGATGTCATCATGCTGGTTATGATATGGTAATTTAGTATTAGTTGAAGAATGAATTACTTAATACCAAGCAAGTGTTACATTCTACACTGACACTCCCCGACTTATGTAAGGGTTATGTCCCTTGGACCCTTGCGTAAGTCACATGTTATGTTCGTCGGACGACCACGTGGGAGCTCCCATGCGGACACATGTGGTGCACCGGTGAGAACCAATGGCTGGCATGCAGAAACTGCATGTGACTGCAGTAACGCACTGTTACATTGACTACCAAGACGCGCCACTCAGAAATAAATCAGCAGACTTAAAAATTGTTTATGTAGGTATGGTTTACGTAAATTACCTATTACGTAAGTCAGGGAGTGCCTGTATTTCTTTGTTCTTTGTCTCGGTTTGTCTTTTGTCGCTCTCCTCCGTCCTTGATCATGCCCTTTCAGATACATTTCATCGAGCCAGATCATTTACAATTAACAAGTCTTCACCAACATCTTTCAGCATTGTCTTTTAGTCTCCATCCTATCACGGACAAAATTATATCGAACTGAAAAAATTACTGTACAAAAATCCCATGCAGGAAAGGAAAGAAAGCCTGAATTTTCATCTTGTTTTACCACTAGGGGTAGCAAGTGAACTGTGATTGTAGGACAGGATTAGAGGCCCAAATTATATAAGAGTAAAGTTGTAAGCATTGATTATTGAACAGCAGATCTGGGAAAGTCTTCTGTTAACCAATTACATTGATTTCTTAATGAATTATTTTGATCAAATACACAACATTTTATCCAACAATTGAGAAGGTGTTGCGGTAAGTCATGAGCACTCAAAGATAAATACAGCAATTTTTTTTTTTTAACCATATTTTTGGATTGACAATAGTATTAAGTGTTTTATGAAATCAGCAGTGTGGTGAATTTTGGTAAAAGGAAGAAGTATATCACATAAGACAATGAAAACATTTTTAGCAGTTTACATCTGATGAATCACCACTTTATATTCTGTAGGTCATGCATTAATTCATTGGTATTTGAGTAAAATATTCAGTGAAAATAAAACTACCTTCAAGCAATCTGTAAATCTCAGTGAAATAAATTAAGATTATAATGTAGTAATTAAGTAGGATGAAGTAATAGAATCAGGGAGCGATCACGAGGAAATTAAATATATTCTTCAGAAAATTGAGTGCTTTTGATGTGGGAGGGATGGATATATGTATTTTATTTGCAAAAATGAAAGCTTTACTTTCCAAATATTATTATAATTCATATGGGTTATGGGTTTTCAGTCATGTTGATACTAGTGTTGTTGAACTGAGAAGAGCTACAATGGAAAGTTCAGTTCCCTCATCAAGTGCACAATAATTTTTGGCTTATAAAGCTGCATTACAATGGGCAAAGGAAAAAATTAATTCCAATTTATTTGCATTTTGATTTGTCTGTTAGTGAAGCACTGGTGGCATAAGCAAAGGCGGAAATGCTGGAAAACTCAGCCAGTCAAGCCGCATCTGATAAGAATAACCAGTTGACTTTTGGGTCAGGGACTTTTCTTCAGAACTTTAGGAAGAGGGAAGTGGCATGACTTTCCAAAGTAGAGATGGTGGGAGGACTGAGGTGTATGACAAAGGACCATACGGAAGTAGTGTTCTGTAGATGAATATGTTTGAAAGAAGTAGAAACCACTGGCAATGAACAGTGTGAAAGTTTGAAGTTGAAGAGAGTTTGGTTCAAACTTCGACATTCACATTCAAACCAGAGAATAGAAAATAAGCATGAGTACAAGGGCTCATAACTAACTCATGGGCAATAAAATTTAAGGCACTCTACACTGCCAATCCTTTGTGTTTGGTGTCACAAAAGAACTGGATGCATGTTTCCACAAAGACCTCTTGACAAAAAGTGTTAACGAAGTTCTTATGAAAGGTTATGGAGATTATTTCGCCAATAAAAGGGAAGAGTCAGAACCTTTAAAATAAATAATAAGGCAACAAGGGAAAAATATTAAATCTCAATTTTATAAGCTTCTATTAGGTCTGCCCTCAGATTCAGATTCAGATTCAATTTAATTGTCATTGTCAGTGTACAGTACAGAGACAACGAAATGCATTTAGCATCTCCCTTGAAGAGCGACATAGCAAACGATTTGAATAAATAATAATAAGTGTCCGGGGGGGGGGGGGGTGGGGGGTGATTGGCAGTCACCGAGGTACGTTGTTGAGTAGAGTGACAGCCGCCGGAAAGAAGCTGTTCCTCGACCTGCTGGTTCGGCAACGGAGAGACCTGTAGCGCCTCCCGGATGGTAGGAGGGTAAACAGTCCATGGTTGGGGTGAGAGCAGTCCTTGGCGATGCTGAGCGCCCTCCGCAGACAGCGCTTGCTTTGGATAGACTCAATGGAGGGGAGCGTGGAACCGGTGATGCGTTGGGCAATTTTCACCACCCTCTGCAATGCCTTCCGGTCGGAGACAGAGCAGTTGCCATACCATACTGTGATGCAGTTGGTAAGGATGCTCTCGATGGTGCAGCGGTAGAAGTTCACCAGGATCTGAGGAGACAGATGGACCTTCTTCAGTCTCCTCAGGAAGAATAGACGCTGATGAGCCTTCTCAGCCTCTGACACTCCAGAGAAAACATTTCAAGTTTGTCCAACTTCTTCCTTATAGTTAATACTCTCTAATCCAGGAAATATGCTGGTGGACCCATTTTTCACCCTCTCCAAAATCTCTGCATCCTTCCTGTGCTCCTACTTAACTGATTTCGACATAACTGCTTTGAGTCAGTGCATTAGTCTATATTCAAGGACACGATGGCCAGCTTGAATGAATATGCTACTACCATCATAGAATTGATCAGCACGTGCATAGAGGACTGCATGACAAATAAGTAAATCCAAGTTGGCCCCCAACGTGAAACCATGGATAAACCGTGAACTCCACTCTCTGTTGAAGTCCAAGTCTGAGACATTCAAGTGAGGTGACACTGACCTGTATGCACTTCATAAGGCCTTTGGCGACGCCAAGAGACAATACCAGACTAAGCTAGAGTTCTAGACTAACCGCACAGACACCCATCGATTGTAGCAAGGTTTGCATGCTATTGTCGACTGCAAATCGAAGTTGGGCAGTATTGCTGGCCTGTTTCCATGCTGTACCTCTAAAGTCTATAGCTACAAATATTCAACATGTCACAGGCAATATCTGTGGAGAGAACATAGTACTTTCTCTGCGCAGAGGTCACCTCCATCTTATTCACCTCAATGTGATTAGAAATTCCACGTCCTAACCACAATCTGATTGAGAACACTTTTCCTGAATTCCCTATTGTTTTAATTTATTTTATGAGACCTGAACAGATAAACCTCTTTATTTTAGAGATATAGCGAAGAAACAGGCCCTTTGTCCTTTCAGACCAGCGATCACCCCGTACACTAACACTATCCGACACACTAGGGAGAAATAATATTTTTTTGCCAACACCAATTAACCTACAAACCTGTACATCTTTGGAGTGTCATAGCAAACTGGAGCACCTGGAGAAAGCCCATGCGGTCACAGGGAGAACATACAAACTCCATACAGATAGCACCCTTGGTCAGGATAGAACCTGGGTCTTTGATGCGGTAAGGCAGCAAGTCTTCTGCTGTGCTACTGTGCTACCTCAAGATTGTGTTCATTCCCATGATTGTGTTGGCTTCAGAAGATTGGCGTGATTTTCTATTCATGCACATCTGAGGTAATTTTGCATCCCACTGAAAATGTACAGTATTTTCAGCACTTGGTCATTTTTTAACTTTTTGTATTTCTTCAAAAATGCATCACTGTGGCCACAAGTCTGAGTGTAGAGTTAGTAGCAGCATTTCTCGTCTTGATTTTCCAATGGATGTATAATTTTTTGCCATGTGGATTTTGTTGCTTCCTTTAATTTGTTCTTAAATGCTAAAAACTGTGAGTGCCATTATAAACCCTTTTATTCAAGCTGATGATATTTATTGGAAATTATTTCTCCAATGATTATTACGATTTCAAATTATAACAAGTTCCTTGATCATTGTTGATATAAATTCCCCGTGGACTGAAACCTACAGGAGAACAAGTATTTTCCCAACAATGGGATTTGATGTTTGTCCCAGTGTTGCAACATAAATATTTGCTGAAACAAAGGGAAAGATGTTTTATCCAACAGACGAGAGTTTAAAATACTTATCTCAATAATTGGATTAATTATGCTACCACGATTTAAAACTGAAAGTCAAATATTGACACACTTGCCCAGCAGTATCGAGTACATAATCTCTTAAGAAAGGCCAAAGAGACTTACTCCCGGGTTGTTTCTCTCATTTATTTATTCTCAGGATGTGGATATCATTGGCAATGCATTGCCCATTCCTAATGGCTCTGATTTGAGTAGGCTGTTAAAAAACAATAAGTTCATGTTCATAAGTTATAGGAACAGAATTAGGCCATCATGTAACTTTGCCATTCAATCTAATTCAATTGAACCACATTGCTATCATGCTACTTCATTACTTGATCTTGCTGCCCACCCAAGGGATGCATTTCTCATCTAGTCTTTTGAATGAGTGAAAAAGACCCCATCAGATACAACTTGGCCATCAGGCGAGGCTGGGATGGCATAATTTAGTTTAGTTTAGAAATACAGCGTGGAAACAGGCCCTTTGGCCCACCCAGTTTGCGCCAACTGCATTCACCCATAAACGAGTTCTATCCTATTGTACCCTAGGGACAATTTACAGATGCCAATTAACCTACAAACCTGCACGTTTTTGTAATGTGGGAGGAAACCAGAGCAACATGGTCACAGGGAGAATGGGCAAACTCCGTACAGACAGCACCCATGGTCAGAATCGAATCCAGGTCTCTGGAGCAGCAGCTCTACTGCTGCGCCACTGTGCCATCCGTGAGCAGGAACTTTAGCCATGTCGAAGGTGACAGCCAAAACTGTTGTGTACCAGGCGAGAAAGATGCTAGCATTTGGTTTTGGGTGTCAGAATTCCCAACCCTTCCTCCTGGGTTTAAAGGAAGTTCCTGAGGCTCTTAGCAATAAGGGTAGGACATTAAAATTATGGGGGTTCATGATTTGGAGGGGCAGTTATTATAGAGTGTGTAGGAAGGAACTACAGATGCTGGTTTACACCGAAGAGAGACACAAAATGCTGGAGTAACTCAGCGGGTCAGGCAACACCTCTGGAGAGCTCCAGAGCCTGAAGAATGATTTCGACCCGAAACGTCATCTATTCCTTTTCTCCAGAGATGCTGCCTGGCCCGCCGAGTTACTCCAGCTTTTTGTGTCTGTCGTTGGTCATGAAAGATTTGTGTTAGAAAATGGGTTAATTCAGGGATTGTAGTTGGGAACATGAATGACCAAGAAGTATATGATGAACATGGGATGCGTGAAAATATAATGTTAGCCCAAAACATTTCTACCCCTTTCCTCCACACCCCCACAGATTCCATTTGCAAAGACATCACTGTCCAAAATATTTGTGTCGCCTTTTTCCCATTAATAAGTTCTCTGGAGCTAGTCACTCAGATTGCTGTACATTTAGCCACTGAGTCTCAGCACCAGTGCTCTACAAGAACAGGATTTAGTAAATGAGCTGTGAATTGATGTGCTGTGGCACTGTTTTGGCAGGATATGAGACGATGTCTGAATGTGGATTATTACACAGAAGTGTTTGTGGACCATTACTGTTTTTAAAAGCAGAACAAGTAGGTCAGTTATTTACTGCAGTGTGATTTTCTTTTTCTTCTAGCGAGGTAATCCGTTTGGGTCGAGGATGAAGTATTTGTGCATTCTCATGAGGCCAGTCTGGCAATTGCAGCGTCTTTGGCTGCTGTGGCAAATGGTGACCAGTGAGATTTGGTAGATGGTCTGCTCCTTTTACTGCTTATGCAAGGTCTCTGCATCTGATGCATTGTAGGGGCGCTGCTCTGATTTTGGGCGCAGCGTGGACTCTCGTTGTGGAGCGGGTGAGCCCTCGCTGGGGCTCGCTGGAGGGGAGTGCTCCGTTTCGCTGGCCCGGGGCTGCCGGCAGCCTGAAGTCGCGGTCTGCAGAGCTCCAGCTGGCGCGACGTCTACAGCCCGGGATCCCTCGTGGGGGACCCGGGGGAAGAAGAAGCCATCACTGCCGGCCCGCGGCCAACTTCTACCGCGGGTCCGGCATGGACTCACCATCACCCCTGGAGGGGAGCTTCGACCGCCGGCCCTGCAGTCTACGGTGCTTCTGGCTGCGGCGGAGTCTTTAAATCTCGACCGATCGGCCTACACCATCTTAAAGCCGCGGTCTCCGGTGAGGAAGAGCCGATCCTGGACTGACTCTGGACTCTGGTCCTGTCCACGGGGGGGAAATGGAGGAGGACTGGCCAAATTTTGTGCCTTCCACCACAGTGATGAATGCTGTGGTGGATGTTTGTGTTACAGTTTTATTGTGGTTGTGTGTTCTTTATTATTGTACTGCTGCTGACAACCCAAATTTCCACCGACCCTGGTTGTGTGGCAATAAATTATATTTTATCTTATCTTATGCATGCCCTCAAACTTCTCAATACCATTGCAAATGCTCCTTCATTTTAAGCTATCAAGTGCCACAGATGCTGTGTTTCTTCAAGAAAGTCTTGAACACAACCTTGCATCTTTCTCTCTGTCTGCCTGGTGCTCTTTACCCATGAGTCATGACAGAACTCAGACTAGAGTGTCTCTTTTGAGAATCCGCTACCCGCTATAGGAGATAAATTGCCAGTCTAGCATGGACAACTGAATGTAACTTTGGCCTCAATACTGACCTGGGAGTGGACACCGACGTTAATTTGTTTATCCATTGTAATGAGTCGAGTCGGACACACATCAAGATACAACACATATTTATTAAAGTCCACTTACAGCGTCGGTCTGCAGGACATTACAGTAACTAGCAGCTACTCAGACTGACTTATGTAAGCAAGCTCTTGGTAATATGAATCGCATATTAGGCGGAGCAACTACTAACAAGCACTACAATTGGTTAGTAGGAAATAACCAATCTACATCTTTCCTTGTACAAACAAAAGAAAACATAGATACGTGGGAACATGATGGCTACACAATATAGGAGCCGGAATGTTAATAACGCATATGGGGAAGTATAGATAGTTACACAAAATCACCGTGTATAATGTATGGCCTGCTAACCCGCCCAGCACATGTGCGGTTTCGAGTCCGCATCTCCTCCTTTTACCGGAGAAGGGAGGGAACCGGGGATGTCACCGGGGACCCGCCGGGGAGGGGAGATGGTGAAGTAGGCGAGCTAGGCGCCGAACGTCGCAGGGAGGCCGCGGGGGATACAGTCTCTGATAGAGCAGCCGGTCCGGCAGTGGGTGGGTATACAAAACGTGAAACCTCTGGATGTGGAGGTGCAGGACGAGGTTCCTTCACTGGTAGGAGATGTTGATGGTTGCGTCTATAAATGGCTCCGTCCGCGTTAACCAGATAGGAGCGCGGTTCTTTGGCAGGGCTGTGGATGTGACCCAGATGGCCGTAGTCCTTGTTGGTCTGGAGGCGAACCACCTGCCCACTGGTGAGAGGTTTAAGTGGCTTACTGGATTTGTCGAAAAAACGTTTTTGTGTATCGCGCTTGAATTGTAGTTGTTTCCGGACCACAGACAGAGAACGAACTTGTGGCTGCAAGAGCTGCTGGGAAACAAGCAGGGGAGCACGGGTTTGGAGAAATGGTGCTGCAATTTCTGGATAACTGCTTCAGATGTGATGATTTGGAGTAGATCGATGTCAAACCAGAATAAGAGTCGACAAGAACCAGATAGTGCTTCCTATGCCATTCAAATATGTTGGTGGCTACCATGGACCACGGTAGAGGAGGAACCGGGTGTGACAGTAAGGGCTGCTTCTGCTGATGTGGCGTCAGGCTTTTGCAGATGGCGCAGACTTCAGTTTTGTCACGTATGTACTTGGTCATACCAGGCCAGTAAAACATGCTTTGTGCCCGTTGTAAAGTTGCCTCCACACCGGGGTGTCGAAGTATTTGTCCCAGAGGACAGCTGGGACAACTGCCTTGTGGCCCTTGACTATAATCCCGTCTTGTAACACCAGTTCGTCGAGAACCAGGAAGTATGTGCGGATTGTGTTGTTTATCCGGCCAGCCATGCCAGACTGCGGACAGCAATTGTAAAATCTCATCAGCAGCCGTGTGCTCTGACAGGCTGCTTAGGCAATCAGTATGAACATACGATACCTTCATTACTGAGAACTGGTCCTGTTCAGAGAGTTGTTCGCTGGTTTTGCGTGGGGCCCTTGATAGTGTGTCAGCTATGTGCATGTCCTTGCCTTTTTTATAGACAATGTTGAAATCAAACTGCTGCAGCTGCATCATCATCCGTTGAGGGCAGGCCGGAGCAGCGTGAATGGGTTTATTTAAGATAGTGACCAGTGGTCTGTTTCTATAAGCACAGACTCCCCAAAAATAAATCCTCCGCTCACCTGTCTGAAAGTACAGATAACAGTTCAGCCATCCACTCTCTCCTCCCTTCCTCTAATGAGCAACTTGACCCTGAGGTAACCATGTTTGTGAATAACAAGCCTGTGATCGCAAAGGTTGATACGGGTGCGAAATGCAACGTCATCTCGTTATCTGAGTTTAAAAAAATTAATAATGCCGAACATGTTGAAAAGGCCTCAGCCGCGCTTCGGGCCTATGGGGAGATGTTCTACACCCCCTCGGACAGACTGATTTAAACTGCACCATCGACTCGCAGTCTCATCCCTAAAGTTTTATATCATCAAGGGGGATTCTGAGATTGTGCTCGGTATCAATGCATGCCACGATCTTGGCCTAGTATATTTTGGCTGCGCAGTCCATCAACTCTCTCTCGCTGAGGGCCCCACTCAGCAAATACTTTCTCAATGCAGAGAACTATTTAACAACAAGCTTGGCAAGCTGCCCCTCAAGTACCACATTGCTATTGATTCCACTTCTGACACCATGTAATGAGTCGAGTCAGACATACATCAAGATACAACACATGTTTATTAAAGTCCACTTACAGCATTGGTCTGCAGGACATTACAGTAACTAGCAGCTACTCAGACTAACTTACGTAAGCAAGCTCTTGGTAATATGAATCACATATTAGGCGGAGCAACTACTAACAAGCACTACAATTGGTTAGTAGGAAATAACCAATCTGCATCCATCCAGTGAATCTGGAGGATTTAGCAGGGACAGCATTGGAGGTGTTTTGAGAAGCATGCTATAGGTAATCCAAATCTCGAATGTTTATTCAAGAGTTTGAGAGTGCTGTGTAATTGTGCTTTGAGCCACAATCTGTTCTTTCTCCTAGTTCAGTTTTATCCAAAACCTATATTTATAAATTCTACACATTAAGAAGAAACAGTGCAAGTGGAATCTTCATCAACCAATTTACTTTGTCTCTTTTCCTTTGGACTTGTTCCCCAAGAGAGAAAAAATATGTCTGAAAAGATTGGTGGCAGAAAAGGTTAGAGCAATTGAAAGTCTGGGGGATGTTTGTAAACTATGAAAAAGTTGCAACAAAATGGGGTTTGAGGGCTCTTCTTATTCAGTGGTTGTGATTGATGAATTTAGTCAAATATTCCCCCGTGCACAATTTTAAAGGAGTAGCCAGCTATTTGAAAATAAATGGGATAACAACTGTTAAATAAGCACACAAAGGTATTTTACTCAATCTTGTTAAGCAGTAGAAATTAAACCCTTAAGGAAAACGTGCATTCCAAAACTGTGCTAAAACCCTATTCATATAATTGTTTTCCTTCCAGTAAAAACAGTCATTTCCACTGGAGTAAAATAAAACCTCAGGAAAACATTCCTACATCAGAATGTCTAAATATTTTTACAATGGTATGATTTTACTGTGATATTTGGGTAATGGAGTAGACCCTTCTTTTTTACTCACTTCCTCTGTACAACTTGTACTCAGATGTGTAAACCATTTTATTGAGGCTTCGGGGTACTTCCGTACTTCAGAAGCTCAGTAAAACTGCTGTTACCATAACTAAAATCAATGGTTTTCAAAGCTGGCCGAGCAGACAATTGAGTATTGCAAGATCTTTCATTTCTACTGATATTATCATGGAACAGGAACTCAGTATAGATAGTCACAATCCTTCACACATCATCCCATCTGTTGCAAAAACACACGGCTTATGTCTCTCTCAGTTTCTGGGGAATTACAACACCTTCTTCTTACGTGGCCCCTGATGGTACACAAAGCCCTTTAACACACACTGTTTATGTCTCTCTCACCACTGCAGGGAAAAAAAAATCTCTTATACAATACCCTCCTCATTACAACATGCTTTTGGATACCTTCCAAAATCAACATTACCGAGGAAGCAGAAATGTACAATTAAGCTTTGCAGTGGCCTTCCAGAGAGGTTGATGGATGCAAACAGACCTGAAGCAGTTTAAGAGACAGTTGTGGAGAGTATAGGTTAATTGGGGTTCATAAACTAATGCTTGCTTGTCGATTTCTAGGAAACTGGTATTCATGACTGGCTTTCTGTGATTTAAGGCATTAAACCAGCCTGCCTAATCCCAGTAGCAGAATTATAGGCTCAAATTGGAGTCTTCAAATCGGCGGCTGAAATTGCAGACTTAGGAGTATTTTTGAGCCCCTGGTATGTCCCTGCTCTGTCATGGGGGTCCCAATGACTACTCCGTCATTCACGTAACTGAATCCCTCAGAACCAATGGAGTGGCACAGACCCTCAGACCTATTTGTCAATGGTGTGGAATGGTCCAACTCTGTTATTCCAACATGCATTTTAGCAAAGGCACCACTTTTAGTGGCAAGCAGCCCTTTTGATAAAGCAAATGCCTCCCACCTTGGGATGTGACATACCTAAGATGTGTGCAACTAAGAGCTTTGTACAGGAAGGAATGGCTGAAGATAGACACAAAATGCCGGATTAACTCAGTGAGACAGGCAGCATCTCTAAAGAGAAGGAACGGGTGACGTTTCGGGTCGAGAAGGGTCTCGACCCGAAATGTCACCTGTTCCTTCTCTCCAGAGAAGCTGCCTGTCCTGCTGAGTTACGCCAGCATTTTGTGTCTATCTAAGAGCTTTGTACATTGGAGTTGCACTCCAAGAGTTTCAGAGCCATAATCTATTCAATTTAACATTTTGGGATATTGAAAGCCACTTCAGTGCTAATCAAAATAAAATAATACCTCTGATTATTTTTTTTCATATTTCTTAATTATCTCATTCTATAATGACAATTACTCTCTCATTACTTGTCGGGTAGCACAGCAGTTTGCGTGCACATTTACAGTGACTCGGGTCCCATTCAGGTTCAGCCCCTAATTCTGACCTTCAGTGCTGTCTGCACGGAATTTGCACATTCACCTTGAGACCTCTGAAGAAGGGTCCCGTCCCGAAATGTCACATATCCACTTTCTTCAGAAATGAATAGAATAGAATAGAATAGTTTCTTTATTGTCATTGTAACATGAACCATGTACAACGAAATTTAAAAATGTCAGCCAGTCAGTGCATCATTCAAACATTTCTAAAAGCTAACGATACATACAAGATAAAATATTAAAAGATAAACAACTAAAATAAATATCATGAAAATAGCACGCATAAACACCCAACCCTCCATCCTTCTGTCGATTTCACAGTGTACCACAGTCCCTTAGTATGTATCTAAGTCCCTTAAATGCTGCCTTAACCGTTATGTTACTCTAGCTCTCTATATCATTCTCCATTGCTTTCAGTCTGGAGTTTGCATGTTCTCCCTGTGATTACATGGTCTTCCTCTGGGTGTTTTGATTTTTGTAACACATTCAAAGAAATGCAGGTTGTTAGATAAAGTGGCCATTGTAGTTTGTCACTTTGTGTGTGCAAGTGATAGAATCTGAGGAGAGTTGATGGAATGTGGGGAGCATCATATGGGATTATTGCTGGTGAGTTCAGACTCAGTAGGCTGAAGGGCCTGTTTCATGCCTTATATTCTATGAACAGTTTTTCAAATGTGTCTCCAGTACCTTTATCAAGTGGACATTGTCTATGTCAGAGTCTTGAATATTGACCAGAGAAGATATCAATGCAAAGCTTGCTTGGGATATGCAGCAGTCACATGGGAGTCTCCTGGTTCACAAAAGGTAGCAATTAAGTATGGGCAATAAATGCTGGGCTTGGCTGCAACAATCCCAAATTCCACAACTAAATAAAGACACACGTTGATGTGATTTTTTATAGTGGACTGGGTGAGCAGCATGAAGGTTCTTGCTCTAATGCGTCAGTTGAAGGATACTGATATCCACTGTGGTGCACTTACACTGCCCTTATGGAGGTGTGTTAACCTAGCACAGACAAACGCTAGGAAGGATCATTTATATTTCAAATTCTTCAGGGCCCAACTCAATTATTTAGAGCATGCTCAATTATATTTCCATATGGATAGCATCAAGTAAATCCAAATAGCTGTGACTGTCCTTCACTTCAATCTGAGCTCCTGTTAATGTTCCCGGCAGCGGCAAGATCTCTTGTGGATAGTAAATGTGCAAACTCAAGTCATTTGAACTCCTTAAAACATCAGCCTACTTGGATGATGGCCTTTGAATGGTCCAAATATAGACAACCAAATAAGCACACAAGGAAACTGTTCATAAAATCTTCTTATGGTTTGCAAAGAGCTGTCCTTACCCAGCCATTCACCAATCTAATATTCCTTCTTTATTAATCAACAAAATCTCTGGAGATAATCAACAGGTCAGGCAACATCTGTAGAGAGAGGAACAGAGTTAATATTTCAGATAAATGAACTTTCATTGGTTGTGAGGCCTGATGTCCTGCCTACAAACCACCTGATGGGCTTTTGATAGCTTGTAGATTTCAAAAACATTAGTGTTGCTTTTATATGCCTCTGATGAACTGTCATTAAAAACAGTACAAAAATATTTAAATAATTTAAAATGTTTGAAACAGTAACAAGTATTCCTGCATCTACCTTCTATGTTTCTATGTAAGTGCATTTCAAAGCACATTCAAATGCAAAAGGAACTACAAACACTAGGACCGAGTAAAATAAAAGCAAATCACATTATCGGTCATATTTCTTCAAGCAATAAAGGAATGGAATTGTGCTACAAATCACACCCATACTTGATGTGAAGACAAGAGAGCGATATGTATCTGGCCCCTTAGTTCAGTATGTTTGGACTCTGGCCTGCACCTGGCTCTGAACTGCACTCGGGCACCTTGGTCACAACAGTTGAAGTGGCAAAAGTCTGAAGGATAGTTAATGTTGTTCCTTTATTTCAGAAGAGCAGCAGAGATAAGCCAGACACCGCAGGCTGATAAGACATCAGTGGTAGGGGAATTATTATAGAAAATCCCAAGGGATGGCATTCATACACATTTCGAAAAGTGGAGGTTGATCAGGCTTTGTGCAGGGTAAATCCTGCCTCACAACTGTGATTGACTTTTATTGATGAGGTGACTCATAAGGCAGGGCTGTTGACATTGTCTTTCTGGACTTCCTGCATTTAACAAAGTCCTACATGGTAGGCATGGTAGGTAGATCATTAAGACACATGGGATGCTCTGGGTAATTGGATCCGAAATTGGATATAAGGCAGAGGATAGTGGTAGCAGAATGCTTTTCTGGTTGCAAGTCTATGACCAGTGGTGTACCGCAGGGATTGGTGCTAGAAACCTTTCTTTTTTTCATATATATTCATAACATGGTTGTGACCATAATAGGCATGATGAGTAAGTTTGCTAATGACCCAAAAAATAATGGTGTTGTGGATAGTAAAAGAAATGTTGTATATGGTAACAACAGGATATAGGTCAGATGGAAAGTTGAGTGTAGCGTTGGCTAATGGAAATTAACCCCAACAATTATGAGGTGAGGATTTTGGGAAGTCAAATCGGGATAGGACACATACAGTAAATAACAGGGTGATCTTCGGGTTCAAATCTATAGTTTCCTGAATGTTGCTACACCGTTAGATAGGGTAGTGAAGAACCCCAGGAATATAGAAGTTCTTGGTTGTTGGTTTCTTGGTCCTCCAAAATATTCCAAATGGAATTTAAACTGGAGGTGGTGGAGGGAGGACTTAAGCCAGAAAGGGTTATTGGGAAGAAAGAGCTACTTTAAATTTAGTTGCATCTGGTTGGATAACTATAGTAGGGTGGAGATTATTCCATGCTTTAATTGTGCGGCGGAAGAACGAATTGCTGTACACATCTGTCTTTGTAGCTGGGATCACAAATTGGATCGAATGCCCTCGTCTGCTCCTAATTGGTTTGGGTTTGGTGTAGGTCTTGTAATCTATGTCGAGCTGACCATTTAACATTTTGTAAAAACAGGTCAAACGGTGAGCTTCACGTCTGTCTTGGCGAGGGTTCCACCCCAGAGAATTCAGATGTTTGGGATGTTATCTCACAACATTACAAAATACTGGTTAGACTGTACCTGGAGTATTGAGTACAGTTCTAGTTGTCCCATCGTCAGAAGGATGTTGTCCTGCAGAGAGTGCAGATGAGATTCACCAGGATGTTGCCTGGATTGGTAGACTTTAGTGACGAGGAGAACTTGGATAAATTGGGCTTATTTTCTCTGGAGAAAAGAAGACTAACCAACTAGCCAGAAGTATATAAGAGGCATAGATGGGGTAGATAGTCAGAATCTTTATCCCATAGGAATATCAACAACAAGAAGGCATAGGTTTAATGTGAGAGGAACAAGTTTTAAAGGAAATTCAAAAGCAAAGTTTCTTACACCGAGAGTAATGCATGGAATGGGATGGACCTACTGAAAGCTAATGGGATTGTAGTAGATGAGCAAAAAAATCAGCATGGATGCAAAACTCATTTTTGTGCTCTACAATACTAGAACTCCATGGGTCTAGTACTCTAAGGAAATGCTGAATCAATCATGTTCCCTTCCTTAACACACAAAGGTAATGTACAATCTTTACAGATGTAGCTCCGGATGGGCACCATATTTGGTCGGTGTTACGTCCAGTAAGATCGGGTGAGATAATGCTACTTTTATTTTTGGAACCAAACTGAACCTTGTTTGGTTCGGAACCTAGGTTGGTGTTGCGACCATTTAAAAAAAAACACAGTTTGGACCAAATCCAGCCTTGGAACTGAAAAGTAGCAATTTCCAAAGATTTAATGCTGTAGGAACAGATCGTGCTTTTCATAAATTTTTCCCCTGAGAACTTCCTAAACCTTTGCCATTGAGAATAGCTGTTGTCAACAACTGATGTTGATATTTTAAGTAAGAAATGTGGCAGACTGTTGAAAATAGAACATGTGAAGACTAAAATTCACTCTCAATTGCATGCGCTAAATGCTTAATCTTGTGTTCACTCCACTTCTGAAAGTTGGTTCTGTTAACAATGGTAAATACGCCTGTGGCTGTTTTCCCATCTCTTGCCATTTCTCTGGAGATCCCATTGCAACCTCCATAGAGCTAGTAGTAGTAGAGGCTGTGTAATTTCCATGTTCTGCTATGGATGATCCAGGCTGTGTTGACATGAGTTGGAGCAGCTAGTCTGCTGGATGGTGGGTGGCCCATCTGGTTTTGCGAAGCTGAATTTAATTACGTGAATTGTCTTATACTTGCGTGATTTAATTACGTGAATAATTTTATACTTTAACCTGCAGACTTGCATTGGCTCGACAAACTGAATGTTACTAGTGTCTCATCGTTATCATGATCCATACATTAGATACAGTGAGGAACCATTAAACCAGTTCCCAGATGGGTAAGGAAGTCCTTCTGATCTCAACCCATCTCAGTCATCCAGTCTCTCTAGTTTTCTTTAACTTCGGATTTCCAGCCTCTCCCCCCTCCAGCTTTTTCCTTTAGCTTGAGAGCACATAGAAACCCTGCGTATGTGGCAGAAAGAGTCAAGCACCTACATGGAGAGGGCAGGTTTAGAAGGATATTGGCCAAACGCAGGCAGATTGGGCTAGTGTAGTTGGGACATGTTGGCCGGTGTGGGAAAGTCGGGCCAAAGGGCCTGTTTCCACACTGTAAGACTCTGACCTCACAAACTGCTCACTCAATTGTACATCAGCCACCACCTGCCTCATATGTGGAAGAGAATGTGGTTCCTACATTTGACCTCATCAGCCACCTGAGAGCCCACAAAACTAGACTGGAAACAAGTCGCTCGTAATTCTGAGAAAATACCCAAGAAAAAGGATATTGGCGAGCTTGGACAGTTTGCTGGGCATCAACGGATCTACCCTCTCCTTCACCAAAAACATCTGAATTTTGTATTATTTTTAGCATTACTGTCATACTCTTATTTGAGACAGTCAGCTCACCTTAACAGTTGGTGCTTGTCAACTTATGTTGTTACAATGTTCAACGCATACACTCTAGTAAACAATATTTGGATCTCATGACAAGTAGTTCTGCTATAGCATGTGTGTCTATGAAGCAAATCGGATACAAGGCAATTGATGAATTAGGGAGCACTTTTTGGATTAAATGAGCCAAATTTGTTATAATGCAATTTCATTGGGAACTAGAGAACCACATACTTTATAAATTGGCAGCTGTCTTGGGGGGGGGGGGAAACTATTTCTATGTAGCTTCCCTGTTGTAAATATTGTCCCTATTGTTTCTTAAGAACACAGCTACTACCTACACCAGGGGCGGCCAATTGAAATTGACAAATGATCATTTCCATTGACAATTATGCAGTGATACACTATTAAAGAATGTAACATACATCCTTTAGTATTGCCAAAATAGAATCAAGCTATTAAAAAGCCATTTAATTATGAAAATCCTGCAGAAAAAAAAAAACTGTTATTATAAGTCTAAAACTTTCCCTCCCGTAAACCCCTTTTCCCAATTGACACAATTGTTTATATAAAGTGTTTTTCTATAGCGCGAGGTTTCTTAGGATCACAACTATCTCATTCTAGCAGAACTACCTGTATTATCCTTTTTTGTAGAGGAATAGAAGTTAAATGTAATGTTAAACTAATCAAACCTAGGTTTTAAAAACTAATCCACATATTGTGAAACCAGATCTGTGAGAGTATGCTTATGGAGAAATATTGAGCAGGTTGGTTCTCTTTTCATTAGGAAAGTAAGCCTGAGGGGTAACAGACTAGAGACATAGAAAAATGTTCAAGGTTTTCATAGAGTAAAAGGTGTCTTGCTGCAGTTTTTAAGAAAGGATGGAATTCAGATATAAACACTTTACCAGAGAATGTTGAGAATGTGGATCTCTTTATTACAGAGAGAGAAAACAAGAAATGCTGGGAATACTCAACAGGTCTGGGCATATCTATGGTAAGAGAAACAATTTTGATGTAACACGCATCCCTCTCCACAGATGCTGCCTGACTTGCTGAACATTCTATTTTCTACTTTTATTTCAGATAAACAGCATTAGTACATGCTTGACTTTCTTCCATGGGGAGTACTTGAGCTGAATAGAATGGATGCATTTAAAGGGATATTTGATAAGGGGGAAGGAGAAAGGCGATTGTGCTTTTAGAGTTGGAGGTAAACGATGGAAAGAAAAGGCCATAGATACTGGAAATCTAAAACAAAACAGAAAATGCAGGAAATATTCGGCTAATTAAGTCGAGAATCAGCGTTAACAGTTTGGGTCAAAGGCCCTTCATCAGAACCGGGAAAGAGAGTAAAGAAACTTGTTCAGCTGCAGGGTGGGTGGGGAAGGGACTACCTCTGATGGAGTAAAACTTGGGTGTCCGTCGATCAGCTGAGAAGAACAAAAAGGGAAAGGAAACAAATAAGCTAAGTCGAAATCACAGATGGATGACTAATACAGAGATATTAACATTTATACAGAGAAAAATAATTAACAGACGTTGTTTTTATTTTTTACCTCTGTGACTGTAGTGAGTACCCTGCCCGACCTGCCAGGCATGTCTTCCTGCTCTGCATTTTGCGACTCCTACATCCTTTTGTCTATGTTCTCATTCTCTAACTGGACCCATTCACTTATTGACCAGAAACCTTATTTACACCTTATTCCCATGGTCCCATTAGCTTTACCCTGTTGTGATCTTTGCGAAAATGGAAGAAGAAACTAAGAAGTGGCACAGTGGTACAGCTAGTAGAGCTGTGGTCACACAGCACCAGAGACCCTGGCTTGATCCTGATATCAGGTACTGTCTGTGTGGAGTTTTCACGTTCTTCCCATGGATCACGTGGGTTTTCTCCCACATCCCAAAGACGTGCGGGATTGCAGGTTAATTGGCTGCTGTAAATTGCCCCTCATGTTTAAGGAGTAAATGAGAAAGGGGGATAATATAATTGGTGTGAATGTGTCTGAGGAATGGTCTTGTCCCGAATCGCCACCTATCGGTTGTGGTTGTGGAGCTCCAACCGGCGCGGCCTTGTCGGCTTCGGAAGCCGCGGCCTCCAGTACGGAGGCGGCCGTTCCAGGGTTCCCATGCCGCTGTGAGGACTCTCCCGACGCTGGAGCAACATCACCCGGCGAGAACGGCCTGGAACATCGGGCCTCCGTAGAGGCAACTGTCGAGGCCTCAATAGGCCCGACTATGGGTGAACTGGGGTTGGGGACTGGACTTTGTGCCTTCCCTCATGGTGGGAGCCATTGTGGGGAGATGTTCTTTGTGTTTAAGACTCTCATTGGTGTTATGTCTGTATTGAGAGGAGGGGGGGAGGAGGAGGGGGAGGAGGGGGAGGGGGAGAGGAAGGGGGGGGGAGGGAAGAGGGGGGGGGGAGGAGGGGGGGAGGGGGGGGAGAGGGGGAGGGGGGGGGGAGGAGGAGGAGAGGGGGGGAGAGGAGAGGGTGGGGAGGGAGGGGGGGGGGGGGGGAGAGGGGAGGGGGGGGGAGGAGGAGGGGGGGGGAGGAGGGGGGGGGGGGGAGGGGGGGGGGGGGGGGGGGGGGGGGGGGGGGGGGGGGGGAGAGAGGAGGGGGGGGGGAGGAGGGGGGGGGGGGGGGGGGAGGGGGATTGGAGGGGGAGGGCGGGATTAAAATGCCCTTTTCTCCTGCCTGTCCGAGATATATTTTCTCGGCCTGCCAGCTGATGCTGAAAAATCATTCCGACTTGCGTTCTCGGAAGTTTAAAAAAAAAAAAATTGCGGGACAATTTAATTGCTGGAGTAAAATAAAAAAGCTACTTATAATGCCATCAACGGGACGGATCTCATGTAGGGGACAAACATTTATTAATTAGGTAAAATCAGGTTATTTGGTGATTAACACATTTCTGTATGTGGGAGCTGCAGTGTGCAAGCTGACTGTTTGAAAACGTTTGTTGTCAATTGTGAAACATTTCATAATTTCTTGAAAAACGCTTACTTACTACAAATCTTTTCCTCTTTACAATCAACTAATTCTGCACATTAATGGTACTTCCCTTACATGCTAAGATATTGACAAGTTCTCCCAATCCAGCCAGGAACTAGTCTAAGTTATCCTTGTATAGGTTGATTTACAGGAGTTGCTGCCTCAAAAAGTCAGCCAGCATCATCAGAGACTCACACCATCCTGGCCACACTCTCATTTCACTCCTGCCATCGGAAAGAAGATACAGGAGCCTGAAAACTGTAAGGTGCATGTTAAGGGACAGCTTCTTCCCATCAGCCATCAGGCAATTAAATATTACAACATCCAAATAAACTCAGAACTACATAGACTTGGGGGCATTGATTTTGTCTTTTTGCACTATTATTGATTGTTTGTTGTATGTATGTGTGTATGTATGTAGGTATGTATACATTCATATATACATACACACCTTTCATTCCCTATACAGTGTGCTATGCTTACATATTCTGTTGTGCGACTACAAGTAAGAATTTCATTGTACTTTTTGGGACACATGACAATAAAATACTCTCGACTTGACTTGACTTTTGATTCAATTTTGGTCATAAACTGACACATTGGCATTGGAGCCATAAGCCACCTGCTGCACGCTTTTAAGTCTTCAAAAGCCGTGAATGGTTAACATTAAGCTATAAATATGTTCTTAAACTAGAAAACAATAACCTTGTAATATTGTCACTCTCAGAAAATCCAACAAACGATGGCTGGCATTATTCTATGTTGGCAATTCCAAATTATAATTCAGACAATAGTAAACTGAACCACTCAATTGTCATTTCCCATAAATAAGGAAACCACAATCCTTAATTCCTCAAAATGAGTATATTCAACTGCCTTTAAATACAGTATGCATTTCTCCTTTAGATGCAATTACAGTTTACCTAGACATATTAAAAAACTAGCTTCAGGTCTATTTCTTCCCATGAGTGTTGTGGTCTTCGTGGGTTATATAAATTCTTCCTGCAGCATTAAAATGATATTCAGACAAGCATCCGTTCCATCTTTTGCCAAAAAGGAAAGGAAAAGATCAAATATAATCATTTCATAGTGCAACAGCCTAGGCAACTGTCAAGAGATTTTTTCTTTCATTCTGTTGGCCTTGAATACTGCCTCCGGCATTAACTAGTTACAAATGACAACTACCATTTGGCTTTGAATGACATTCAGATTGAAACGAAACAGACTTTAGAAAAGAGAGGGTGACAGAAGAAGTGCTTAGTCTGAAGGAAGCTGTCGTACACTCCGAGATGGCAAGGTTTTGTGATTTTTGTGAGTAACATAAAGCATACGAGATGTTAAATGCTAAGTTTCTGGAGTCAAAGACAATGGTGTTTCAAAATTGTTATGACTTTCTCCTTTGTGTTTTTGCCACGGCAGGGAAATGTGAGCTGTATTTCATTACAGGGATAAGGCCTGGTCAGGGCAAAGCAAAGGAAAGTTCATAACTTAGTTCTTGTAACTTACAGATGGCAAGGATCTCCAGCACTCGCTTTTGACAATGAAGATAAAAATTGACAGATATCAGGAAACCACTTCATAAATGTATCCCACAGTATAGCAAATCCGAAGAGAATGAAATGTAATAACAAAGCAATTTGGTACAATACATAAAATATTTATTTTTTACTTGTTTGTCTTCTTTATTTAGTTTAGAGGTACAGGATGGAAACAGGCCCTTTGGCCCATCATTCATTCATACACAGAAACCCGAAGTAATTCAGCGGACAGGCAGCATCTATGGGTAGCAATGTTACAAAATTTTGAGATTTTAAAAATCGTTTGCAATTTATTCCATCAGATAAAGCATAAAAATAAGTTTAATTTGACACCTAATTCACTTGCATATCTTCAGTATTAAAAAGGTTATGGCCATTTTCATACTCTGAAATTAGCATCTTGTTCCCTATTGCTTTTCCATTGACTTAACACAAAAGCTGTGATCGAGGACAGTCAAAAGCCCATAACTTTCTTAAAAATTAAGAGAACTGAAAGAAATTTTCAATTATAGATTGAAGCATTCTGAAACAAATATGAAACAATCTTACTTGGATGACCTAAAATTAAAGCATATAATTAGTTAGTTACCTAATTGTAGCTAATTACAGAATTCAATTGCTAGATCTAAACATCTATCCATTTCTTAAGACAAGATTAACATTTTAAAATAGCCTAAGTGTCCAAATAACATTCACACACGAATTCACAATATAACATGATTTTTAAAACTCATTATCATGAATTTATAGGCCAAGGAAGGAATTTAATGTTTAATTCCTGTAAAATAATGGCCATTTAAATCATCTTGCGATTGAGTTTTTGTGGAACGGGATCAATTGGAACCTTGCGGTTGCAGTGAATTTGAACTCCATATCGGCAGGAAAAACACTGCCGGTTCGTATGGGGCCATAATCACATTTTCGCCAAGGAAATTTTGATTAAAGCCATCCATGGGAGATCAGAGCCACTCTCTAGCTAGTGAAAGTACAGTTCAGTTGCCTGATAGGGCATTGAAGAATGCAGGTGAACAGAGGGATCTGGGAATAACTGTGCACAGTTCCCTGAAAGTGGAATCTCATGTAGATAGGGTGGTAAAGAAAGCTTTTGGTGTGCTGGCCTTTATAAATCAGAGCATTGAGTATAGAAGTTGGGATGTAATGTTAAAATTGTACAAGGCATTGGTGAGGCCAATTTTGGAGTATGGTGTACAATTTTGGTCGCCTAATTATAGGAAGGATGTCAACAAAATAGAGAGAGTACAGAGGAGATTTACTAGAATGTTGCCTGGGTTTCAGCAACTAAGTTACAGAGAAAGATTGTGCAAGTTAGGGCTTTATTCTTTGGAGCGCAGAAGGTTAAGGGGGGACTTGATAGAGGTCTTTAAAATGATGAGAGGGATAGACAGAGTTGACGTGGTTAAGCTTTTCCCACTGAGAGTAGGGAAGATTCAAACAAGGGGACATGACTTGAGAATTAAGGGACAGAAGTTTAGGGGTAACATGAGGGGGAATTTCTTTACTCAGAGAGTGGTAGCTGTGTGGAATGAGCTTCCAGTGAAGGTGGTGGAGGCAGGTTTGTTTTTATCATTTAAAAATAAATTGGATACTTATATGGGCGGGAAAGGAATGGAGGGTTATGGTCTGAACGCAGGTGTATGGGATTAGGGGAGAATACGTGTTCGGCACGGACTAGAAGGGTCGAGATGGCCTGTTTCCGTGCTGTAATTGTTATATGGTTATATGATAACAGCTGGGAAGACTTAACTCTCCCTGAATCTGGAGGTATTGTTTTCAAACGTCTGTACTTCTTGCCTGTTGGAGCGGGGAAAAGTGGGAGTAACCAGGGTGAGACTGGTCCTTGATTATGCTGGTGGCTTACCCTAATCTAAGGGAAGGACTGAAACTGGGTAATAGATAGTGACTAATGCTTTTCCATTGGATAAATCAGCCAATAACACATTTTACATATATATCACCTTGTATTCTAGCAATTGTTAACAAGGTGCTTCGGAGCAGGCCGTTTACCTGTTCATTTGACCAAGGTCTCCATATTATAATATGGTGACTACAACTGTATACAATATTCCATATGTAGCCTAATTAAAGTTTTATACAGCTGCAACATGACTTGTCACCTTTTGCACTGAATGCTCCCAGAGATAAATACAGGTGTGCTCTACGCCTTCTTCATCACCCTACACTCATGTTGCCAATTTCAGGGAGCTATGGAGTTGAACCTCAAATTCTGCCCTGCATTTAACCTCCGACACTTGTCTAGATTAAATGTTATCTGCCAATTTGTTGCCCATATTTTCAACTGATCTCTATCCTGCTGTATCCTTGAATTTTGATCTATGCCCGTTACATCCAGGTGATACTGAAAGGTTCTGGGTAACTCAACGGGTCAGGCAGCATCTCTGGTGAAAAAGGATGGGTGATGTTTTGGGTCGGGACCCTTCAGGTAAATCCCATACTCTGGGTAAGAGACTGTGCATTTACTCAATCTATGCTTCTCATGATTTTGTACACCTCTATAAGTTCATCCCTCATCTTCCTGCGCTCCAAGGGATAAAGTCCTAGCCTGCTGAACCTCTCCCTACAGATCAGGCCCTTCAGTCCTGGTAACATCCTTATAAATCTTCTCCGCACCCTTTCCAGCGTTAACAGCATCTTTCCTATAACATGGTGAACAGAACTTAACACAATACTCTAAATGTGGCCTCACCAATGTCTTAAATAACTGTAACATGATCTCCCAACTTCTATACGCAATACTCTGAGTTGGGTTCAGTTTATTGTCACGTGTACTGAGGTACATGGGCGTAAATCCTGGGGGGGATCCCGGCTCACTTGCCCCAGGCCTGGTTGTAGGGCCCAGGTCGCCTGCGTGCCCCGGGACTGGCTGTAGCGCTTTAAGTCGGCTCGCAAGCCCCACACTCTAAAGACGTGTAGGTTTGTAGGTCAAGTGCTTCGGTAAATTGTAAATTGTCCCTAGTGTGTTGGATGGTGCTAGATTGTCGGTCAGCATGGACACGGTGGGCCAAAGGACCTGCAGTTCCCAGGTCGCCTGTGCGCCCAGGTCGCCTGCATGCCCCGGGACTGGCTGCAGTTCCCAGTTCGCAAAAACTAATTGAAAACAAGTACGCCTGCTGGCCGGATGATTTTGGGTTACGGGCCGGGTTCAGCATGTGGGCCGTAGGTTGCCGACCCCTGTCCTAGATGTTAGGCCTCATTGTATCCCCCCCCCATGTTTTAAAAGCAATTTCTGCCCTTGGGAAAGGTTTTGTTGCATGCTAACCAGTCATGATTACAATCAAGCCATTTACAGTGTATAGATCCATGATAAGGGAATAACGTTTAGTGCAAGGTAATGCCAGGAAAGTCTGATCAAAGAAAGTCCGAGGGTCACCAGTGAGATAGATATGTAGTAGTTCAGGACTACTGATGAAGGTCAATGTGCCGAAAGCCTTTTTGATCACCCAGTGATTCCACTTTCCAGGAACTATGTACTGCACTCCCTTTGCCCTACAACACCCCCCATAGCCCCTCCATTCACTGTGTCGTGTACATCCTGTCTATGTTAGTCTCCCAAAACGCAATTCTCACAGTTCTCTGTATTTAATTCCATTAAGCATTCCTCAGCCCACCTGCCCGAGAGATCAAGATCCTGCTGCATTTTTTCTTTGCAAATGTCTTCTACAATAAACAGAAGAGATCCCAAAGAGAGCAGAGGCAAGTGAAGCTTAATTTTCATAAGATACATTAGGTTATTAGTTTCAAATCATCCATTGATGATCAGCACTAATTAGATTTTGTTCATGAAAAATAATTTTGTTCAGACTCATGAAAATTGACAGAGTCATCTTGCATTTTGTCATATTATGTAAATAACATATTCACAATGAATCCTCAGAAATCTTAACATCAGCTCTATAACACAGGCTTGCAAAAAAGACAGGTTCAACTAGTCCAGGAATTGAGATGATATGCGTTATCAAGAGATGATGACAACTCCTCTTCTAAGATTAATTGACAAGGGTACAGGCCTTCCTGTGGCTTTGATTGATGAAACCTGGATATAGGCTGTAAAGATCTTCCACTGCTGCCTCTATTAGTAAAATGACTCTGGCCGCTATTCTAATGAATTAGCTAGTATGTTTGAATGAGGTTTTCTACTTTAATTACCGGTAAATAAATAACCTTGTTACAATAAATGGATACCCAGATTGTAATGGCATGAATTTCCATCAAACATATTAGCCCAATTCCTGGAAAATAATACAACAATAATACTCCCAAAGCCTCAGTTAGCCAGCAAAACCCCGCTCCTACTTTTGGAAACTCTAAAAGACTTGAGGATATAGTTTCTAAATTTAGTTTAGTTTAGTTTAGAGATACAGCATGGAAACAGGCCCTTCAGCCCATCAGGTACACTTCGACCCTTACACTAGTTACAACCTGCACGCTAGGAACAATTTAGAGAAGACAATTAACTAACAGACCTGCACGTCTTTGGAACGTGGGAGGCAACCAGAGCACCCAGAGAAAACCCACGTGATCACAGGGAGAACGTACAAATTCCATATGGACAGCACTCAATGTCAGGATCGAACTCAGGTCTCTGCAAGGCAGCAATTCTATCGCTGCGCCACTGTGCCTGAACTTTAACATTAATCAATATTAAAAAACATTAAAATAATGTTTTTTTTTACCCACTCTGCCATCCAATATGAAGCCCTACAATCCCAACCAAAATCTCAATGGGTCATGGATCTTGCACCAAGCTTATATTGACTGAAGATGTGGCAAATGGTGGGTGATAAAAGGCAGGTTGGAGGGAAGACCAAAATGACAGATTAATTGAGGCTAATTTGGATACTTGCTCACAGGTGGACTGAACTGAATTTTAACCTGCAGAGATGTGCAGATTCTGATGCCATTGGAGAGACTCAAATTGGTAACATTGACACTGCATTGTGAACTGGTTCCAAACCACCAACTTCCACATCTCTGCTGGGCTGTGCATGCTCAAAGCCTATGGGATTAGTGGGTCAGTTAGTGCATATTTCCACATGTTTAATTCCAAATAAATGGGTTTCCAAGCTTCCGGAAATTTGTTGACAAAAATAGGGAGAAAATACTTAGCAACTTAAACGGTTTCAAAAATACAGAGCTTTTTAAAATAAATCTGTTATTCTTTGGTTGGACCGCACTTGGAATAGTGTTTACAATTCTACATATTGTGTTATATTAAGAATATAAAGACAAAGTGGGAGGTGCTGTTCTGTTTACGTTTGCAGCTGTAACACCATCAGAATGTGGCTAATTATGCTGAGGGTGAACGTGAACATGTGAATTCAAGTTCTGATGGTTCTTGGTAGTCTATACATGGATGAAGAACTTATAAAAATGCCATCTGCCTCTTGTTTGTCATGAACTACCCGACATCAATGAAAGTTTAACAATACATTAACCATTTTCTGGTACTGGTGTGAAATCTGCACTTTATCAAAGGACCGCAGATCTGGAGCCAATTGAGCAGATTTGGAGACGGCCCTGCTTTCCAATAAGGTTCTAGACTGTGTCCCTTTCACTGCTGTCTACTCTTGTTCACTTATGAAATGTGAGGCATCAGGGTAGAACACAACTATCTCTCTAATTGATCCCACCAAAGAATGGAACTGCAGGTATCATTTGATGTTTTTGATTAATACCACTCCTATGAGGACTCTTTACCTATACTATCAACAGTTGCTTGCATGATAAGAAAATGCACTAATTAGTCTTGGTGATATAAAAATGTTGCAGATTAACAGTCATGGAGAGAGATATCATCCTGGAGAGAGGTATTTTCCAAACACTGTTGAATTCAAGTCAAGATGATCTTTGTTTAATTGACTTATGGGGTGGCACCATCTCTGGCAGGCCAGCATTTATTACCCATCCCCAATTGCCAAGGTGCTAATGAGCTGTCCTTTTGAATCACTGCAGATAGAGTTGTTTGATATTTTATACAAATGTAGTGCATTTTGAATCATTGGAATGGTTTGCTCAGCTTTCAGAGGGCAGTGCAGAGTTAATCATAGTTCTGGTCAGATCAAGCAAGGATGCAGATTCATTTGATAGATAATGGTTAGGGTGTATTTTTAATAACCATCCTGCAGTCTCATGTTTGCCGTTGCTAACATTATTTTTTGTTTCAACTTTAATATATTTAATTACCTACATTTAAATACCTCAGCTGCTGCGGTGGTATTTGAATTCGTAGCTCTGGATAGTTAGTCCAGTATGCCTCTGTACATAGGACATGTGGGTGGCCATTATTTAATTTATTACTGGGTAAACGAGAGTTCCCCAACTTCCCATTGTCACCATTTTCTTCAGTACTGCCTTCTTCACAGCTGTGAGGTGCAGAGAGGCCATTCTGGTTTCCTAGCTCTTGGCATTGTGTGTTCTCGACTCGTGTAATGATGAAAAGACAATAGACAATAGGTGCAGGAGTAGGCCATACGGCCCGCTTGGTAGGCCCAGTTCACCCACCGTGAATCGAGGATCCGCGCCGCGGACTAGGAACCAACCTGGAAAACCCGGCTTACCCGCCTAGAGTGGAAGGAGTTGGCAGAGGGCCGGTAAGCAGACCATCTGCAGGAGCCGGTGCTCTTATTCAACGGTGGAGTGGGCCGCTGGAGGCCCTGCAACAGCCTGGGGCTCAGCTGGACTGGGCACCGGACTGCACGCGGCCTACAGCGGCAGAGCAGCAGCAGAGAACACCACGGCTTGGCCAGGACGATCCTGCATCTTCGCCAGGACAATAGCCCTTCATAGTCAGGCCAAGAACTCTGCGCTTACAATAACTGGGCCTTGAAAATAGTGCCAAACTGACGATTCTGTATACTGTTACAGTGTACTACTATTATACACTTGTACTGTATCTTAGATGCATATCTAAGATGTATCTAAGTGCTTATGTATAGAACTGAACTGTACACAAAAATGAATTTCACTGTTCCTCAGTATCTGTGACAAATAAAGTATGTCACATACCATAAGTGGTGACGAGGAAAGTTTAGAGGAAATTTATGAGGCAAATTTTTACCCAGAGAGTGACAGGAGCCTGGAAGGTACTGTGAGGGGAGGTAGGGGAAACAGATATGATAGCAATGTTCAAGAGGCATTTAAACTGACACATGAACCATCATGGAATAAAAGGACATAGACCATGTGCAGATAGATGCGACTGATTTATTTTAGCATCATGTTTGGCCACAGACATTGTGGGCCAAATATCTTGTTCCTGTGCTGTTGTATTCCTTCCTTGTGGTCCTTCTCTATGTAGGACTTCCTTTTCTTCAGCTTAGTGTGGAGTTTTCACTGTTCCTTGTGGAGATCAAGAGTTTTCTGTTCCTTGTGGAGATCATGCGTAGATGCGGTGACTGGTTTGCTAAACATTTTGATTCAGCCTACAAGACTCAGTCACCTGTCTCTCATTCTCCATCCCACTCCTACTTTGAACCTCTTTGGCCTCCTACATGATTGCAATTGAGCTTGTGCACCAACTCGGCGTATTCAGCTGGGTGCATTAAAACTTTGGTGTCCAACATTAAGTTCAGGAGTTACAGAAAATCTCCCTGCTATCTTCCTTTATGACCGTAGGCCAATCTTTGTTGTTTTAAATTCCATTATCCACTCTTTTAGTCTTGCATGATCATAATCTCCTTCTTTGTCATGCTTCTTCCATTATGATTTCTTCCCCTTTCCCTTTTCTCCACCTCTTAAAACTTGAGACACTTTTTCAAAGATGTTGCGACATCATTGACATCTGCAATGCCACCTAACTTGCTGAATGTCTTCAGCCTTTTCAGATTTTATTCTGGTTTTTCACAGTTTGAAGTATTTTACTTTGTAAGCATTTCACAATTTGTGAAGCATTTCACATTGTGAAGCTTGTGAAGCATTTCACAATTTGTAGCCATTTTGAATTCACACAGTATTACTTCATAATAACATGCTGACTGCACAACCTTTGACATAAATGTTATTCTTCTTATGTAAAATTAGATATCTAAAATTAAATGAGCAAAGTGAATGGCAAACATAGTATTGACTCTCAATTGATGATGCCCTACAGGGACACAGGATAATCTGACGCATTTTTCTCATAATACTGAAACCTCTTGGGGGCGCCATTGTCACATATAAATCGCTCAGCAGTTGTTACACTGCTCCATGAGCCTGTACATTCTTGGTTGTGTAATCTTGTCTTTATGAATCATTGCATTCTGGATAGAGCCTTGGCATTTTATTGAGGAGCTTCACTGGTGCAGTTGGCTTCAATAGCACCAAAGACCAACCCAATTTGCGAATTGAGTGAAAACTTTAAACTCCTAGTACAAATGCATGTAGCTATTGTGGATGTGTTTAAAAAAAAAATGTGATTTTAACATGCAGGCATTTAATAAGTATTTGGCCTAGGTCTCAATGCATTTCACAAACCCATGGGAGAGTACCTTGCAAATTATACGTTATCATTAATTTTTGTCCCATTATGTGCTAAATGTCTGATCGAGTGATTAATGCATGATGAATTCTACTTCTTTGATTTATTCCCATTGACTTCAGAGGGGCCAAACTTTGTAACCGTAGTTCAATGTACACGTGTCACTACTTCACATGTCTAAAAGACATTCACTGAACCAATGTCAGATGCAACAGAGGGAAATTTCTATTCCATTTCTTTACAATACATGTTCACCACCAATTTCCCAGCAATTGGTGGTCCAGCACCTCCTTTAATCTGGACAAAATTATCCAAGCGCACTTGAAATCCCCCCCGGAAGTCACCCAAAATACTTGCTTAAGAAGCCCCAAAAGGTTGGTATTGTTGTCCTTTTTAGAAGTGGGGAAAGAAGCACAGGTCATGACCATGATATTCTGAAAAACCAATGGATTATAATCCGCTGGTCATGTTCCATTTCCATTTCCTCCAAGCGTTAGAATTGCTGCCTTACAGCGCCAGAGACCCGATTTTGATCCTGACCACATTTCCCTGTGACTATTTGGGCTTTCTCCAGGTGCTCCAGTTTCCTCCCACATTCCAAAGACATAGGCTAATTGACTTTGGTAAGAATTGTAATTTGTCTCGAGTGTGAAGGATGGTGCAAGAGTATGGGGGCGATTGCTGGTCGGCACGAAATCTGCTCCACACAGTAACTCTAAACTCTAAAGTCTAAAGTCTTACACTGTGAATTCATAACCTCTCCATATTATATAACATTTTAAGGCAGATTATGAAAGTAGGGAGAGAGGAAGATGTGAGGTTTTAGAAGGAGCTCCGAGTACCATGGGTGGTGACAAAAGGATGTTTAGTGATAATGCTTTGGGACTGCCAGACAGATTTTGTCCTCTTTCTATATTGTTGTCTTGAAGCTGTCTCAAGTGTTGGGGAAACAAAAGGCAGCAGATAGAACAAAAGAACACAATGCTAGAGAAACCCAGGCATCATTTGTGGAGGGAAATGGACAAATGCCGTTTCAGGTTAGGACTGTTGTACCTGACAGTGTTTGGGGTTTGTTTTTGCTTGCAACTCGGATCTCAGCATAACTTAAAGTAAATTATTTAACAAGACACTTATTTTTTTCATGAGACACTAGCACCCCTGTAAATAATTGGTATTATTATAAGGCATCCATTGTTTCGAAATTAAGTGGCTTCAAGTTATCAACATTTGATGACAGAAAACAGACTAAGGACAGTTGTGCAAAAAACAGATTGCTGGAGGAACTCAGTCAGTCCGGCAGCATCTGTGGAATGGAATGTACAGATAATGTTTTGGTTGGGACTCTTCTTCATATTGGTGGGAAGAGGGAAGGCAGGTGGGAAAAAGAGGTGAGAGGAAGGGATACTATATTTATGTTGTGAAGGGTGTAGCTGGTGGCTGGGAGATCTTTAACTAGCTATTCTGCTCTGTTGAGGGAGAAAACATTATGATATGTATCCAAAAGACAGATACTAACCTTCAGTTTAAATAAAACAAATAGAATTTCTGGACACCCACTGCACTCCAAGTAGTCAATGTATAAATTGCTTTGAGATGTAACATGCCCCTAGTGCGTAAGGAGTGGATGCGAAAGTGGGATATGAGAACTAGTGTAATCGGTGTGGATTCCGTGGGCCGAAGGGCTTGTTTCAATGCTGCAGCTCTACACTAAACTAAAGATCAAAGAACACTCAGATAAACACTTATCATTGCTGCATCTTTATTATTAGCTAGCCACGAAGGTGATGTGCAGAATGTACAGTATGGGTGGCATGCCCACGGCTTTGCAAGATATCAAACAGAATGACACTGGGCAATAACAAATGGAGATAGATAGCAGAGAGGGAAGTAGCAGGACAGGGCTTGCAAAGGAGATTATGGCCATTGGAGTCTGAAGAAGGGTCTCGACACGAATTGTTGCAGCATGCGGTGGCAGCTATCTCGGATAAATGCCTGTATTTATGTACTTGCCATTCTCGAAAACATTACTGGAGCATCTTTGGACACCTTGCCCTTTGTGTCATCTCTTCACATCAAATCTAACTTTGGATCAATCTGATTCACTGGCTTGGCACCAGTCAGTGACACAGGGACATAGGCAGCAATGATAATGGTCACCCAGGCAAGTCGGGAAAAGTGAAAGAAAAGCAACAATTGCTTGAATGAACCCCAATGGTTTCACAGATATCTATGATGAAAGCTCACTTAAAGTACCTTGTGTAATCAATTCTTTCATCCCAGCGTAATTACAATGACCTTACCATTCCCTTGGGAGCTACACCCACATCAACCTTACAAGCTCCAGTATTTGGGATGAAAGTAGTGAACGGCTTTTCACTGTTCATCGTGTCCTTTTCAAACCTGCCAAATATAAAATCATTGTTCTGTTAGTGTGCCTTGTGGCTAATTTTTCTTTGGGTTTAGTTTAGTTTACTAATTTAGTTTAGAGATACAGTGCAGAAACAGGCCCTTCGGCCCACCGATCCTCACCGAGCAGCGATCCCTCCACACACTAGGGACATTTTTTTAACATTATACATTTATACCAAGCCAATTAACTGACAAACCTGTTTGTCTTTGGAAACGAAAGATCTCAGAGAATACCCACGCAGGTCACGGGGAGAATGTACAAACTCTGTACAACAAGCACCCATAGTCAGGATCAAACCCAGGTCTCTGGCGCTGTGAGGCGGTACTTTTACCGCTACGCCACCGTGCCTCACTCCTTTTTTCCTTCTGTGTTTTTCCTCCTTTACCACATCTTTTTTAGAGATCATGAGTCAGGCTCCAATAACTGCACGCCAACAACAATTTAAAAGCAAATTCAGAGTGCCTTGCGGATTTGAATCGCAGTGGGGGGTTTAATCTGGTCGAACTTCAGTGTTATTGGTGTGTTGAAGTTGACAAAATTGCATCAGGTCAAGAAACAGGCTGTAACCTCCTGTTTTCCTTGGACTTAATAGACTTATTGGAGAGGCAGGTTGTCTATCAATGCCAATACTTAAATTGCAACAACATTTTGCCAATTTTAAAAAATTAATTGTATATTATCTTAGTTTCCTGAATCTCACCCATTGAATCTGAAAACATCACAATGACTGATGGGCTGGTTCAGTTGGACAGCACTGTGGTGCAGCTGGTATAGTTGCTGCCTCACAGCGTCAGAGACCCTGGTTTGATCTTGACCTTGGGTGCTGTCTGTGTGGAATTTGCAAGTTGTCCCTGTGGTCAGGTGGGTTTCCTCTGGGTTCTCCAGTTTCCTCCCACATCCCAAAGACACGTGCATTTGCAGGTTAATTGGCCTCTCTAAATTGCCCCCAGTGTGTAAGGAGTGGATGCGAAAATGGGATAACAGAAGCAGTGTGAATGGTCAATGGTTGGCCTACACGCAAATATATACACATGAAAACAAACAAACATACAAACAAACAATAATAGTGCAAAAGGAAAAACCAATGGCCACAAGTCTATGTAGTTCTGAGCTTATTTGGAGGTTGTAGTGTTTAATAGCCTGATGGCTGTAGGGAAGGAGCTATTCCAGAACTTGGACGTACAGATTTCCGGCTCGTATATCTTCTTGGCGATGGCAGGAGTGAAATGAGTGTGTGACCAGGGTGATGTGGGTCTGATGATATGGCTGCCTTTTTGAGGCAGCCACTCTTGTAAATCCCTTTGATGATGGGGATCAATGACCAAGATTGAGACTCATTTGATTGCCACAGTTTACAGGTTCAAAGAGTTCAAAGGGTATTTTATTGTCACGTGTACCAATTAATGTATAGTGAAACTCGATTTACCATAGAGTCATAGTATAAAAAATAACAAAACAAAAGTTAACCACAGCAGATTCCCCATGTTCCTCATTGTGAAGGAAAGCAATAAAGTCTAATCTACTTCACTCTTTATTCTACCGCAGACGGGGCGTCGAACCATCCGCAGTCGGGGTGATCGAAGCTCCCACAGCCGGCGATCAAAGCCCCACGTCGGGGCGGGTCGAAGCTCCTGCGGCCTGGAGCTCCCGAAGTCGATCCCTAACCAAGGGACCGCGAGTTCCACGATGTTAAGTCCTGCAGGCTCCCACGGTTGGAGCACCCAAAGTCGATCCCCAGCAAGAGGCCGCCAGCTTCTCGATGTTGTTAGGCCGCAGTGCGGACGGAGATATGATACGGAAAAAAAATCGCATCTCTGTCGAGGTAAGAGATTTTAAAAAGTTTCCCCCAAGCCCCCCCCCCCCCCCCCCCCCCCACATATAAAACAAAGCTAAAGAACGTTAAAATATACATTTCACACTTGCTAAAAACAACAAAGAAGAAAAGGACGAGTCAGACTGTCTCAAACCTGAATATCAGGGTTTATGGGGAGATGGAAGGAGAATGGGGTTAAGGGGGAGAGATAGATCAGCTGATTGATTGAATGGCAGTGTAGACTTGATGGGCCGAATGGCCTAATTCCGTTCCTATCACGTATGACCTTATGTCACCTATTCCTTTTCTCCAATACTATCTGTCCCGTTGAGTTATTCCAGCTTTTTGTGTCTATGATGTTCTGCCACATTGGCCACTAATCCATGCATGAAGACATGATTGTGATATTGTATTTATTTATACCTCAACCCAAGCCTGAGGCAGGCTCCTCTGTTCTCTCTGTAGTTGGGAACCCAGTGCATGGAAACATATTTACTGCTCGTCAATTATCCTATTTTGTTGACTGCACCAAGAATTCACCCCTTATATCCAGTTTCAGTGTCCAACTGAGGAGAGCTAAGAGAGGGCTCTATCTTCAATATAAACACTTGCTCATTTTAATGCCAGGTGAATATCCAACTGATATTCTGAGCTGGCCCGGCCAAAGTCTAAGGGGACACTTTTTACACAAGCTCGATTATAATTTCCATTGATCAATGAAATTAATACCAGGCTGCTGATATGATCGTATCATTTTATTGCCAGATGGATTAGGAATTACTGTGGGTGCAATTGGTTCACATGATGACATAACTGGAAATCTATGAGAATGAAGCCTACTGATTCTTCTGACTGCAGCAGTTCAATGTAAAAAGAATCTGGTCAGTGTTCAGTCATGGAATAACATTTTATGAATGCTGTTTTGACTCAAAGTTGTTGACCAACTAACACGAATCTAGTTCAGACCATTCTGTGCACAGTTTTGATGAATAACTTCTGTAGATGTAACATCTTAGTGTGAGTTGAATCATTTGGTTATAAGAGGTTATCATGGAATGTTCAGCAGGGAAAGATAACCTGACGTTCTTTCCCCTCCTTGACCTCTCAAACATTACATTTAATAATCTGTGACTGAATGAAAAGAATTCTAAAAATCTCGCTTGGGATAAGAAGTTAGTCAAAACAAGCTCTGATATTATGATGTTTGGCAATTTTTTGACAGCTTCGTCAGTGGTGGGCTTAATCTGTCTTGAGCTGCATACTGTTACAGCCAGGTGGCCACTCTCTGGATACCTGACCTTCCTTCATCTATTCGACACTGTGTCTGGACTGTGTCTTCCTGAAAGCCTTTCTCATGTTCAGGTAATGTACATTTACGGGAATTACTTTGTTCCTTTGCTTTCACAAACATCATTTTCAGATGGTGATTTTCACATTTCCCTCTTCGTATGACTTTTCTCCCCCTGGACGTTTTATTACTTGCAAATGAATGATATTGTGTGGTTTAACACTTCAAGCTGACTACTATGGGCCTTCTGGGTAAATATTGATATACGAGGTGTTAATGATTTCATTGTGCAGAATAATTACCAGTGTTGTTTTTTGTAATGTGTTCATACTCCATGCCTCCCCTGACTAACATAGCATTGGGGACTCATTCACCCTTCAACACTTTACCGAATGCATCTATATCGAATTAATAGAGGTTATTAATTGAATTAATATCACCATGAATTGAATTAATTGAATTAATATCACCATCCAAGAATGTTGTCATTGTGTAATCTAGAGTTGCAGAGAACTCCATCAATATAACAAAGCTTCATTAACTTTCCTTTCATTATTTACTCTTTAGCAGACGGGAATATAAACAATGAGTCACCCATTTTACATTCAACATTGGGCAAATGTACAATTAGCTTACAGCAAAGCATTATATATTTTTTTAAAGCTTTAAAGCACTTAAGATCTTGAGTTCTGATCCTTAGTATTCATACCAGAGGGCACAGGGTTAAGGTGAATTGGGAAAACTTGAATGGGATTCTGAGGGGTAACTTTTTCACACAAAAGGTGATGGGTGTATGGAACAAGCTGCCAGATGAGGTAGTTGAGGCTGGGACTATTACAACATTTAAGAAACAGTTAGACAGATAAATGGATAGGACCTCCAGGTTTGGAGGGACATGGGGGCAAATGCAGGCAGGTGGGACTAGTGTAGATGTGACATGTTGCAAGTTGGGCCAAAGGGTATGTTTCAACGTGACTCTAGACTGTTGGAAAAATAAGGTCTTCAGAACAATTACTACAATTTCTGCAGAAAGATTTGGATCTGAAACATTGCCTATCCATATTCTCTAGAGATTCTGCTTGACCTGCTTGAGTTACTCCAGCACTTTGTCGCATTTTTTGGTAAACCAGCATCTGTAGTTCGTTGTTACTACACTTTGTTACTCAGGTAGTAGTTCTGCTGCCATTTATATCACCAAAAGTTAGGCAAAGAACAGTTATCTCAAATAATCAGAAGAAATGAAGCCAAACTATAGAAGGACAAACCATAGAAAAATACCAACCAAATACCTTTTTGGTGGTTAGTGTGAATCCCTTGTTTCTGTGCTCTATGTCTATATGAATTACACAGACCTGTATAGAAACTACATCTCAGAAATAGGCCATTCACCTCAACCAGTCCATATTACTTCCACATAACAGCAGCATAAATCCCATGAGCCATTGATATTGACTGAATGTACATTACAGAAGGGGGAATATCTTTTATCCATGGGTGACAGTGTATCAGCTATCCAGTTTACACTTGGCTTCATCTCTGTTTTGAGCTCAGCAGGATGCATGGAATGGAATGGAATGCATCTAGTGAATATTGATTTCAAGTTCAAGTTCAAGTGAGTTTATTGTCATGTGTCCTGATAGGACAATGAAATTCTTGCTTTGCTTCAACACACAGAACATAGTAGGCATTTACTACAAAACAGATCAATGTGTCCATATACCATAATATAAATATATACACACATGAATAAATAAACTGATAAAGTGCAAATAACAGATAATGTGTTATTAATAATCAGAGTTTTGTCCAAGCCAGGTTTAATAGCCTGATGGCTGTGGGGAAGTAGCTATTCCTGAACCTGGTTGTTGCAGTCTTCAGGCTCCTGTACCTTCTACCTGAAGGTAGCAGGGAGATGAGTGTGTGGCCAGGATGGTGTGGGTCTTTGATGATACTGCCAGCCTTTTTGAGGCAGCGACTGCGATAAATCCCCTCGATGGAAGGAAGGTCAGAGCCGATGATGGACATCTAACATCAAGTGACTTGCAGTCACTCGAAGATAGACACAAACTGTTGGAGTAACTCAGTGGGACAGGCTGCATCCCTGGAGAGAAGGAATGGGGGACATTTCAGGTTGAGACCCTTCTTCAGACTGAGTCAGGGGGGAGGGAGACAAGGTATGGAAGGGTAAGGTGTGAAAACGACAGATCAAAGCCGATGTTAATCAAGGAAATGTAGAATGGTTCATTGTTAACTGAGAGAAGGTGAAAATTAGGCATTTAATCAGTAAAATTATTTAGGAGAATGGTGAAACTAGTTGGAGAACTAGGGTGGGGGAAGGACGGAGAGAGAGGGAAAGTAAGGGTTACTTGAAGTTAGAGAATTCAACGTTCATACTGCTGGGTTGTAAGCTGCCCAAGCGAAATATGAGGTGCTGTACCTCCAATTTGTGTAGGGCCTCACTCTGCCAGTGGAGGAGGCCCAGGACAAAAAGGTCAGTGAGGTGAATGGTAGAGAGAGTTAAATTGTTTAGCAACTGGGAGATTGAGTAGGTTTGGCTTAGGCGGACTAAATGGAGATTTTTAGCTAAACGATCCTGCATTTGGTCTCGTCGATATATAGGGGTCCACACCTGGAACAGTGGATACAGTATGATATGATATGCCATTTATTGTCACTGTACAGTGAAACTGAAAGCTGCTCGTACTCAGTGCATACATACAATTTTACACAAAAAACAAGAAACAGAAAAACAAAACAGAAGGGAGATGGGGGGGGGGGGAATAGGTGCACAAATTCTACGGCGCTACATACATATATACATATATACAGATGGAAGTCCGTGTTGGGCGGTGTAGTCAGTGCATGTGTGGATTTGAATTTATGGTAGATATAATTCTCGGGAAGCAGCTATTCCTGAGTCTGTTTGTCTTGGATTTGATGCACCTATAGCGCCTTCCAGAGGGCAGCAGGTCGAACAGTCCAAACGCAGGATGGGAGCTGTCTTTGGTGATCTTCTTTGCCCTGCTAAGGCAGCGGGAGGTGTAGATGTCCATCAGGGAGGGGAGAGGGCAACCAATGATCCTCTGCGCTGTCCTGGTTATCCTCTGAAGCCTCTCCCTGTCTGCCATGGTGCAGCTGCCATACCATGCTGTAATGCAGTATGTCAGCAGGCTCTCGATGGACGAGCGGTAGAAGGTCAGCAGCAGGTTAGAGTCCAGGTTGTGCTTCCTGAGGACCCTCAGGAAGTGCAGCCGCTGCTGAGCCTTCTTGATGACCGCCGTCGTGTTGTCCGTCCAGGAGATGTCAGCAGCGATATGGACGCCGAGAAACTGGAAGGTGTTGACCCTCTCCACACACTCGCCGTTAATGTGTAGGGGGACTAAGTCGGTGCTGTGCCTCCTGAAGTCGACAATGAGCTCTTTTGTTTTCCTGGTGTTCAGAGCCAGATTGTTTTCTGAGCACCAGGTTGTCAACTTCAGGACTTCCTCTCTGTAGGCTGCCTCGTCTCCCTTTGAAATAAGTCCGACCACAGTGGTGTCGTCAGCAAATTTGACGATGCGGTTGTTGTTGTGGGCCGGACTACAGTCGTAGGTGTAGAGACAGTATAAGAGGGGGCTTAGCACACAGCCCTGTGGGGAACCGGTACTCAACCTGCGAGTGGAGGAGAGGTGGGGGCCGAGTCTCACAGTCTGGGGCCGGTTTGTGAGGAAATCCTTAATCCAGGCACATGTGACAGTGGGGAGGCCGAGAGTGACCAGTTTACCAATGAGGATGTCCGGGATGATTGTATTAAAGGCTGAACTAAAATCCACAGTAGATGCGGCACACGGAGGTGCAAGTGAACCCCTACCTCACCTGAAAGGACTGTCAGGGTCCGGGGATCGAGTCGAGGAAAAGAGTTATCTCCCGGGGTTGCTCTCTCTCTGTCCCTCTCCCACTCTAGTCTTTTTGCTAATTTCACCATTTGTATTCCTTGGTTATCACCTCATCCCCAGCCACCAATGGGACATTGTGAGCTCCACCTTTTCTGAGTCATCGATGCAGGCTCTGCTTTGTTCTGTGCCTTCCCATACCCCCAGTGCCCCCCCCCCCCTCCCTAACTCTTAGTCTGAAGAAGGGGCTCAAACCGAAACGTCACCCATTCCTTTTCTCCAGCGATGCTGCCTGACCTGCTGAGTTGCTCCAGCATTTTGTGTCTATATTCAGTGTAAACCAACATTTACAGTTCCTTCTTACACAATGCATCTAGCTGCTGTTTCGCCATCACCCATTCCAGGACACAGATGAAGACTAATTTCAGACATAAAGAGAACGAAAGTTAACTAGGAGAGCCCAATCTTAAGTTAGTAATATTCCTTGCCAAATAATATTTGTGCTTGTGTGAGATAATGTTTGTTCTGTCAGCCATATGCATATATGCGAGGTTGATAGGGCTATCAGAAGGTGGTGCAGCAGCTTATTTATCTGTTCTATGTTTGGAGATCAAACCACTGTTTGGCTACGTTTACCCACCTGAGGTCTGACTGTGTAAAAAGCCTTATCATGGCTGACCACGAAAACCTCACCTATTTGTTAAAGGCACAAAAGTTAAACAATTCTTTTCCTCTCAGGATTAAATTCGGGAGCACCGATATTTCCCTGTGACATTTATAGAAGTATTCAAACAAACAATTTAGTTCCAAATAACCCCAAAGTTGGAATCAGTCATGCCTGACTCAAAGCACAATATTATCAACTGGCTGTATGATAACCAGGTATAATAATGGATGCAGGTGTGCACCAAACTAATAGGTTCAGTAACTGAAGGCAAGATTGAAAGAGATTGCAATAGTATCTCAGGTTTGTGCTCCAGCTTCGCACACTAGCCACATGCATATTTCCACATTTTCACAGATTGTCTAATATTTGTTAAGACAATGCATCATAGAATCAGGAGTATTGGAAGTCAAATGCAAAGCCTTCCCTTTTGTTTATTGCAGCCAAGGATCCTTGACTTTATGCAGACGTGCAAAGTGAATTTCAGATGTGAAATTGAATGTCGCCTTCACTGAATCTGCAAATATGCATTCATTTGATGAAATCACATTTTTTTTAAACAAGAAGCAATATGGTGATCAACATTGAATTTAAAGGGACTTCCCTTCTCTGTGGTTCAAGGTGATATCTTATTGCAAAGATGAACACAAAATGCTGGAGTAACTCAGCGGGACGGGCAACATCTCTGGAGAGAAGGAAAGGGTGACGTTTTGGGTTGAGTCCCTTCTTCGGACTGATATCTTACTGTGTCTGAAGGATATTGCCTTTCTTAACCTGTCTAACACAGTTCAAATGATCAAACTTGAAACATTTTGTCTTTTGGACTAAGTGGTGCAGGAATGGTGGTGAAGGAACCTGCGTTTGTTTAATATCTGGGGTATGGGGTAGTTGCAAACAATAATGGCTGATGGCTTTAAGGACAGTAAACAAGCAGTTGGATACTACAGTCCACTTTCATTGCAACAGTTGAACCCAAAGAGGCACATACTTAAATGTTAACTGGCACTGTGGCAGTATTAGTCCAAATGACATTTGTGTCTTCATTTGTCCAAATAATACTCTTCTGATGTCGGAAGAGGAAATAAAGTGGACCATCGGGGCAGGGTAGAGAGGGACATATACAGTAAAAGATTTTCTTAAACATTAAGTGTTTGTTTCCTCCTCTGAGAAGGTAAGTGGTGAGATCACCATGCTGATTGAAGAGTGGCACAGTGTGGCGTCATAGTGGTGCGGTGGTAGAGTTGCTGCCTCACAGCGCCAAAGACCTAGGTTCGATCCTGACTATCGGTGCTGTCTGTATGGAGTTTGTACGTTCTCCCCATGACCTACGTGGGTTTTCACCGGGTGCTCCAGTTTCCTCCCACTTACCAAAGACATACAGGTTTGTAGGTTAATTGGCTTCGGTAGAAATTGTCCCTAGTGCGTAAGGTAGAGCAAGTGTACGGGGATCGCAGGGCGGCATAAACTAAACTAAACTAAAGTAAAGTAAACTAAACAAAACTAAACATTGAAACATAGACATGGAAACCTAGAAAATAGGTGTAGGAGTAAGCCATTTGGCCCTTCGCGCCAGCACCAACATTCAATATGATCATGGCTGATCATCCAAAATCAGTACCCCATTCCTGCTTTTTCCCCATATCCATTGATTCCATTAGCCCTAAGAGCTAAATCTAACTTTCTCTTGAAAACATCCAGTGAATTAGCCTCCACTACCTCTCTTTTTCCTAACCTGATATTAATCTGCCTTCTTGTTCTTGCCACCAAAGTGGATAATCTCACATTTATCCATATTACACTGCATCTGTCATACATCTGTCCACTCACGCAACTTATCCCAGTCACCCTGTAGCCTCATAGCATCCTCCTGGCAGCTCACACTGCTACCCAGCTTTGTGTCATCCGCAAATTAAACTAAACTAAACTAAACTAAACTAGTCCAAATAAAACTTTTCTGATGTAGGAGGTGGAAAAAAAGTTGGACCATTGTGGCAGGGTAGAGAGAACCATATTCAGTAAAAGACTTTTCTTAAACTTTGAGCGTTTGTTTCGGCCTCTAAGGTAGTAAATGGTGAGATCACCATGCTGATTGATGAGTGGCTATGGGAAATCAAAGGATATTGGACTGCATTCAGAGACGCAAAAGCAGAAGTAAAGCTTATAAGTCTGGGGCCTCAATGCTGTCATCCAATAGCAGAAACTAGGACTAATGCGCCGTGATTCACCTTGATCCCTCAAAAAGGTACTTCTGGGATGGTAGCGCATTTTATTTGGCTTATCAGGTCAGAGATCATGTTCAAATTGTAAAGCAGCCAGTAAGGATACCAAAATATAAGATGAGATGCAATTGGAAGAGACAACTGAAAAGCTACTAGGACGTTTTGAACAAAACGGGACTCTCAACAGAATAACCATCGGTGATATTTAATGCAAACACAAACAAAATCTTAGAAATAGAAAGAAAAACGAATAATGTACATTGCTTTTTAATTATTAGGTGAAAACTCAGCAAATGACACCTCATCTTGGACGGGAGTTCACAGGCAAATTGGCTCAACCGTGAGTTCAACGTTTTTAGATTAAGATGGAACGTTGCCAGTGGAAGGGCTTTACATGACACAAGGGCTTTCCATGATGTGATGATGTTATGGGTGGTGGTGTAATACCTGTAGCCCAGAAATAGTGGAAGTAAACTTTGTATCTGGCTCTGCCACATCCTAGACTTAGCCTGCTGTCAAATCCTTCAAAAGCATAAACGTTTATTTTGTTGTCCCATAGGCTATAAAAATCAATAAAATTTATTTATTTTTTTTTTTAAAAGTAAAGACATTAAAGAATTTAAAGCACTTATCAAACACATTAAATCATTTGAGAAGCGATGAAAAATGTATAAACTAATCTCAAAGCTAATTTAAAAAAAAACTGTGAATTACCTAATACTTTTTAATAATAATACTACCCCAGCAATAAGATCTCTCCATTCCAATAAAATACCAAATGGAATAAAGCATAAAACACTATAATCAATTAAACAGCACGGAAAACAGGTGAATTACCATCTCGGCCCTACTGGAATATATATATATAATAACTGGATATACTTTGCCAGCATCTCTAATGTCACTAGTTGTATTGTCGCCTCTCAGTTGTTTTCTCCATCCATACTTTAATTCTTGTCCAATTGCTATTTTATTGTCATTTGCGGTTCCATCTCTTTATTCATCACATTTTCTGCAATTTATCATCCCACTGACTTTCTCTCTTTCTCCGATTTCATTTCCAATTCCTGGTTATTCCTTGTCCCTGCACTTGCTTAAAACCTTTACATGGCTGACTTTTTCCTTTGAACATAAACTTATAGAACACCACAGCACATGAGGAAGCCATTCCAACTCTGATGTTGTAGCAAAATTAGACTCAAAGTGCTGGCGTAACTCAGCGGGTCAGGCAGCATCTCTGGAGAACATGGATAGGCTATGTTCCAGGTTCCAGACCTGGCCAGTCTGATGAAAGGTCACCACCCAAAACCTTGTCTATCCATGTTCTCCAGGGATGCTGCCTGACCCGTTGAGATACTCCAGCAGTTTGTGTCTATTTTGGTATCCGCAGTTCCATGTGGCTTTGTTGTAACATCTTTTTTGAAGAACAATCCAATTTTTTTAGTTATTTAGTTTTAGAGGTAAGGCACGGAAACAGGTCCTTCGGCCCTCCAAGTCCGCGCCGACCAATGATCCCCGCGCATTTACACTATCCTACATGGACTTGGGACAATTTACAATTATTTACAATCTTTCCCACTTGCCCACAATGTTCTTCCTTTCTGTATCAAGCATGTCCTTTTTGAAGGCTAGACTGAATATATATTCCCATCATCATGAAAATAATGATTACCCTTGACAGTTGCTGCCTGATGTGCTGAGTATTTGCAGAATGTTTTGTTTTGTTCTAGGATGCTACATGTATATGCAGGCGTCAGCCATTTTTACACTTGCTATTTGCACAAGAGCTTACTGGTTTGGAGCGCCCAATGCACGTGAGATTGGTCAGACCTGCTAAAGCATTATCTCCTTTTCAAGATTTGAAGTGTTGTCCAAGTTCATGAGATGTAACTAAAACAAAACTAGCCGTAAAATCACAGTGTTTGAATATATTCAGCAGTATCTGAGCAACAGCAGTAATGAAAAGAAGAAACACTCCCTCTTGGTAAATTGTCTGCAGGTGAGATTGAGCAATGCAGGAGCAAATATTCCTACTAACATTGCAAAATACATTTTTTTCAAATGACACTCTAACTATGGACTGAACAGACTAGATTTTAATGAACAAACATTATTAAGGTATGGACACAATTCAAAAGCACACTGTCACTCACATATAAAAAATGTGTTTGTGAACTTCTACAAATTTGCTTTGCGTTAGCCACAATTGACAGAAGTCTTATCAGTGGTGGTATTTAACAGTTACTAAATTAAAAATTCATCATGCACGAAAACCCTCAGATTCAGATCTTTTAATAATTAATAACATTTTTCTTTGTCTCAATGGTTCTGGTTTAAACATGATTTTACCACAACAATATAATCACTGCAGAATGCATTGAGGAGTATAAATGTTTAATAATATTTCAGATTTCCATCATAAAGACCGTGGTATCTTTATACCCACTTCACATAAGCCTGTTGTATGACATTAATGCATGAAAGTTTAATGGCTCCGTATCAAATCTCACTATCCAGTATTTTAACAAAGGCGCCATGCTATTTATTTTAAGTGGTTTATTGCGTCTCCTAAAAGCAGAGGTGAAGGGATTTGATACAGATGCATTAAGAGTTTGCAGCAAAATATCATGATTGCTTTTTTCCCAATAGATATAGCACCTCCTCAAGGTATTCTCAAGAAGCATAAGCAAAGCACTAAAGATGCCTTACAAGGAAAATATTTCATATGTTGGAATCCATGGAAAATTAGTACCCTATTAGTCACGATTTATTGAATAATTTTAGTACAAAATGGATAAATGGACCCTTATCGGAAGGCATTTATATTTTGAGGACTTTAAGTTTATTGACCATGTTCTAATACAGGTATAAATAGCGATTAAGCTAACAAAACATGACAAAGCGGAAGGAAAAAAAAGTGATAAAAGAGTCTCGCAGTGCAAAAATATGGATTTGAACAGTAATGCTTTAAATTAGATGACCCACAGTCTTGGGGATGCTGAAATTAATTTATGTGACACAGAACAGATTGAGTTGCAGAGCAGTTATTTTCATTGGGACATTTTCTGATTGTTTTCTGTGCAAAATGAACAAAATTCAACTGTATGGAGAAAAAGCGAGATGTTCTTTTGTTGCCTGTTTTTCATCTGAGATTTTAGAATTGATTTAAACTGAATATGGATGTTTACCAAGACAGCATGCTCAAAGTACAAGAAATAGCAATACAAAGCATTTCACTGTACCTAGGTACACGTGGCAATAAAGTATCATGGAATGATTGAAAATACGTGGGTACCACATTGACATGAGCAGATGTAAGCCTTACATGTAGAGCTGGTAATATAATTTTGTTAATCACCAGAAGAATTGTAAAGGCTTTCCATAACCACTGTGAGATTGTTCATAGATGCATTGAAGGTCACATGACATCTCTGGAATTCTCTGCCACAGAATGTAGTTGAGGCCAGTTAATTGGCTATATTTAAGAGGGTGTTAGATGTGGCCCTTGTGGCTAAAAGGATCAGGGGGTATGGAGAGAAGGCAGGTACAGGATACTGAGTTGGATGATCAGCCATGGTCATATTGAATGGCGGTGCAGGCTCGAAGGGCCGATTGGCCTACTCCTGTACCTATTTTCTATGTTTCTATGACAGAAAGAAGCCTTTCGGCATTTCTTGACTGTTTGAGTAAAAAATAAATAAATATTTTGAGGCAACTGCAGTTGTGGCTTTTTGCAGTTTTGCTGAGTTTCTGATAATTCCCGTTTTTAAAAAGTAAGTAATGCATTTGAATTCACAGAGTAAAAAGCAGTGGAATATGCTACTTTATGCCAATGAAAAATAATTTACGGATTGGGTCTAATTTAAAGGTTTTGGCACATTATAATCAGAACAACATTTATTAAGATTAGACAATCATCTGGGCCAGTTGTGGATTTGTGTCCCATTTTAAAAATGCAATTGTAATCTAATTCAGAACAACAGTGTAGTGCTGTATTACTGGAGGTGATGTCCTTCAGATGAACCACCGGACAAGGTGTCCATCTCCCCTTTCTTGTGGAGATAGAGGATCTCTTGGCACAATCCAAAGAATAGCCAACAGATGATAACAATAAAATAATAATTTACCTCACTGTTGTTGCTGTATCGCTGCCCATGCGACTGCAATGAACAGATTATAAAGGTATTTGAACTATGTGGCATTTTAATGTCACAGTGAGATGCAATGGAAATATAACAGTGGGACATAGTTCAAGAAAACACAGGAATAGGACCTTTGGCCCACAATATCTGTGCCGAACATAAAGCCAAGTTGAACTAATCTCCTCAGTCAGCACGTGATCCATGTCCCTCCATTCCTTGCGTATCCATGTCCTGATCAAAAAGCCCTCATAAACACCACAAACTGGAGGCCTGTGACTGGTGTTGCGCCTCAGGGTTTGGTGCTAGTTACTGTTTGTCATCACCATCAATGATTTGGATGAGAACATACATGACAAAATTAGCAAGTTTGCTAATGAAACAAAAGTGGGTGGTTTTGCAGACAGCGAAGATGCTTTGTGAAAAATTGCAGCAGGATCTTGATCGATTGGCCAGGTGGGCTGAGAAATGGTCGATGGAATTTCATACTGTGAAATGTGAGGTGTTGCATTCTGGAAAGTCTAACATGGGCAGGACCTACACAGTGAATGATAGGGCTCTAGCGAGTGTTGTAGGGCATCGGGATCTAGGAGTGCAGGTGCATGCTTGCTTGAAGTTGGAGTCTCAGGTAGTGGTCAGAAAGGCTTTTGGCACTTTGGCCTTCATCAACCAGAGTATAGGAATTGGGAGGTCATGTTGCAGTTGTATAAGGTGTTGGTGAGGCCGCATTTAGATTATTGTGTTCAGTTCTGGGCACCATGTTATAGGAAATATGCTATCAAGCTGGAAAGGGTACAGAAAAGATTTACAAGGATGTTGCCAGGAGTAGAGGGTCTGAGTTATAGGGAGAGGTTGAGTAGACTGGGACTCCAGCCCTTGGAGCGCAGGAGGATGAGTGATGATGACATCACCTCCAGGGTTCGATTCTGGGGCCCCTGCTTTTCTCGCTGTACATACTTCCTCTGGGTTCCATCCTTAGAAAGCATGGCATCTCCTTCCACTGTTATGCAGATGATACCCAGCTTTATTTGCCGCTGAGGGGGGAAGATGCCTTTTCTGTAAAATCACTTCTGTCTTGTCTTGATGACATTAAGTCCTGGTTGGCCCTAAACTTTCTTGGATTTAATGAAAAGAAGACAGAGGTGATTTTATTTGATCCCAATGGCTGCCGTGAACCTCCATTTGTTGATTTAGGTCCATTGTCAAGGTACGTGAAGCCAACAGTTGTGAACCGGGGTTTTAGGATGGACAGTGACTTTAAATTAGATCGCCAAATATGCGCGGTGGTTAAGTCCAGCTTCTTTCACCTAAGGAAGCTGGCGAAGGTGATACAAGATACAAGATACATTTAATTGTCATTTGGACCCCTTGAGGTCCAAACGAAATGCCGTTTCTGCAGCCATACATTACAAACACATAGACCCAAGACACAACATAATTTACATAAACATCCATCACATCGCTGTGATGGAAGGCCAAATAAACTTATCTCTCCACTGCACTCACCCCCCCCCTTGTCAGAGTCAAAGTCAAAGCCCCCGGCTGGCGATGGCGATTGTCCCGAGGCCATTAAAGCCACGCCGGGGTGGAGGTCGCACACCGGGTCTTGGTGCTAGAGCCCCCGGCGTGCGCTCGCAAAGTCCCGCGGCCATTCCAAGCCGCGCGGGGCAGTGATGTCAGGCCCCGCTCCAGGAGCTCTTCAACCCCGCAACTCGGGCGGGGGAAGTCGCCGTTGCGAGAGCCCTGAAAAGCGGTCTCCCTCCAGGGACCCGCGGGCTCCCGGTGCCGCCGTCCACAGACCTGCCGTTGGAGCCTCCGACTCTCCGGTCGGGCCGCAGCAGCAGCAGCAGCAGCTCCTCCACCGCTCCACCCGCTCCGGACTCGGCCAGCCCCGCGACGGTGACGGTGAGTCGTAGCACCAGAGTCCCCGGTCTCTTCCTGTTGGAGGCCGCTCCTCGTTGCGGCCCCAACGACAACGGAAACCCGACGAGAAAAGGTCGGGTCTCCCGTGCAGGGAGAGATTTAAAAAGTTTCCCCCCCCTCCCACCCCCCCCCACACACACACCCCAACAAAAAATAACAAAAACTACATAAAAACACAGACAGAAAATAATAAAACGCGGACAGACTGCAGAGGCCACTGCTGACCAGAGTCGCGCCGCCCACCGGTGAAGCCCATTCTCGCAGCATTTTGAGACAGTAATCCATGCCTTTATTACATCTAGGCTGGATTACTGTAACGCGCTCTATTTTGGTGTTGCTCGTTCTTCACTGGCTCGTCTCCAGTTGGTTCAGAATGCTGCTGCTCGCCTTTTAACAGGGACTCGAAAGAGGGAGCACATATCGCCAATTCTGGCCTCCCTACACTGGCTCCCGGTGCACTTTCGGGTTCATTTTAAGATACTGTTATTTGTTTTTAAATCTCTGAATGGGCTCGCCCCGCCTTACCTCTCTGAGCTGCTCCACCTATACGCTCCTGCCTGGTCCCTCAGGTCAGCTGGTCAGCTGCTCCTGGAGGTACCGAGGTCTAATCGGAGGCTCAGAGGGGATAGAGCCTTCTCTGTTGCTGCTCCGGCACTCTGGAACACCCTGCCGTTGCACATCAGACAGGCCCCCTCACTGTCCATCTTCAAATCCAGTGTTAAAACGCATTTGTACTCCCTGGCTTTTGACCATGCCTGAGGCTTTGCTTCTGTTTGTGGTGTTTTTGATGTTTCTTTATTTTACATGTTTTTTCCTATTATTTCTTTTGATTGTTATTTTTGGTGTGTATAACTTTTTTGTCAATGATTAGTGATGTACAGCACTTTGTTGCAGCTATGTTTGTTTTTAAAGTGCTCTATAAATAAAATTATTATTATTATTATTATTAATTATTATGATCTTATAGAAGTGCATGAAATCATGAGAGGAAGAGATCGGGTAGATCAACAGTCTTTTGCCTAGTGCAGGTGAATTGAGGACCAATTAACATAACTTGAAGGCGAAGGAGAAAAGATTTAATAGGAATCTGAGGGGTAACCTTTTCACACAAAGGGCGGTGGGTGTATGGAACAAGCTGCCAGAGAAGGTAGTTGAGGCTGAGACTATCCCCATTTTCAAGAATCAAGTGAGTTAAGAGTGTTTTATTGTCATCCAGTACGTCCCAGATAGAACAATGAAATTCTTACTTACAATGTTTAAGAAACAGTTAGGCAGGTACATGGATAGGACTGGTTTGGAGGGATATGGACCAAACGAGGGCAGATGAGACTGGTGTAGCTGGGACATGTCGGCAGGTGTGGGCAAGTTGGGCTGAGGGACCCGTTTCCATGTTGTATCACTCTAACTCTATGAACACTATTACATCTGTTTCCACCACCATGCCTGGCAGCATGTTCCAGGCACGCATCATTTCTTGTGGTCACTATTACATCCCATTCTGCAGTGATTGTAGGAGCTTTTTTCAGCTTTTCTTTGTAAAGACAAGATAATAAAAATACAAGCAATCATTCTCAATTGCCCAAAGTACACGATTTGTGTTTCCTAAGATACCATCAATCTTTTCGCTATATATATGTAGAATTCCAGCGACACGTGGCAGCTATTTAACATGGGTTTGTGGAGTTTACTGTGACTGATTGTCTTTTTGCTTTTGTGCTTCATTAGCAATGATTTTAGATAGTCTTCAGATCTTTTAAGTGTTGGCACGGGGTAATTCTCTATCCAAATGGACTTTTTGAAAATTGTACAGGCATGTGATTTACCTGGGGAACTGACACCGTAAAAAGCTTAGTACTAAGGCAGCCATTGTTGGCTGAAGAAGGTTGGATGTCACTAGCTGAGGGATATTTGGAGGGTCGTTCGAGGATTAACGAGTACTTGGAAGCAGGAAGTCCTTTCTTTTTATTATGCACTGAAGTTCAAACAGTCTTTGTAAACTCCTAATTCAACCGATAAATCATCTACACATGGGTAATTTGAATCTGATTAGTTATAAGACATTGTTGGAAAGTGGATAGCTGGTTAAACAGTTGGAAATTAAGTAGCAGTAATTTTATATCTGTATTAATAAATCTAAACAAAAAATTGCACCATATCGAATTACAAAATAGTCATTAGTTATTTGTTTCTTGTTCTGGATGGTTAATCTGTTGTGTCTGAAAAACTGACAGGAAGGAATATTACACAAATATGGAACAAAACGCTGACCACAGAAATCACTAATTTCCTGACACCTAAGGCAATGGGATTGACACTTACCCGGAAGGAATATAGAACATAGATCAGCACAGCACAGGAATGGGCCCTTTGGCCCACAATGTTTGTGTCGAACATGTTGCCAAGTTAAACTGACCTCTTGTCTCCTGTAAGGCAGCAACTCTACCGCTGTGCTACCATGCCGCTCATGATGAGCACATGAGGTAGTGAGGGATTGAAGGTTATATTGCGGGGTGGGATGAAAGTTGATGACAGAATGCTTTTCTGCCATTATCTGCAGGCAGGAAGAGGTACTTTGTGTCTGCTGGCTGTGGAATATTGGGCCAGTATTGCCTTGCAGGTCTTTGGGTTAGAGTAGGTATTTTGGTTGAGTGAAAAGAATCTTGCTCAGACTCCCTGTAAACCTCCACCCCTTACTTTAATCTCATAGTACCTGTATTTTTTTTACCAGCTATTCTATTAACAATGTTGTACACCTAAGTCTCTTTTGCTCTCAGGAAACCTTACCCAGCCATTTACCAGAACGATGACTAGATCAGAGAGTAAGAGCTACAAGGAGAGGTTGGACAGACTTGGATTGTTTTCTCTGGAACGCCAGAGAATGAGACGAGACCTGATAGAAATAAATACAATTATGAGAGACATAGATAGGATAGACAGTCAGAACCTTTTTATCAGGATGGAAATATGAAATATTGGAGGGCATAGTTTTAAGGTGAGAGGAGCAAAGTTTAAAGGAGATGAGCAGGGCACATATTTTACACAGAGGGTGGTAAGTGCCTGGTATGCATTGGCAGGAGTGATGGTGGAAACAGATATGATGGTGGCATTTAAGAGACTTCCAGCCAGGCAAGTGGATATGCAAGAAATTAGGGATATGGATTATGTGCAGGCATAGACCAGAAAAGAGTTGGTCTTTGCATCATGTTCGGCATAGACATTTTGGGCTAAAGGGCCTATTCCTATCCTGTACTGTTCCATTCCTTCTCTTCAGAGATGCTACCTGTCCTGCTGAGTTACTCCAGCATTTTGTGTCTATCTGTACTGTTCTACATTCTATATAGACTCCTTTCTATCACCTTCTCAATTCAAGTAGGCACACTCTTGGTTTAAGCCACAGAACAATGGCATGAACATTTTTAACTTGTAGAACCGCTGAACCACACAGTGAAAATGACTTTGCTCAAGAAGCGCACTTGTGGTGATTTGTCATTTGCAGCAAATATTGGCAGTGCTTGCATAACCTTACAGTTACCAGGGACGGCTTTCCTGTTGATGTGGGTGTGGGCGCTCAGTATTCCTTTGTTCACAGTTTACTCATAGCGTGTTTACTCAGCTGGGTTTTTGTGCCCTGAACTCGCCACTTAAATAACTTCCAAGAATCAAGAGGCAAATACAGTTGAGCAGGTATAAAATAAAAGTAAATAACTTCGCAACCAGTGGGGATTGAAACAATTAACACCTCTTTTGTACATGGAATATCGCCACATCAAGTTTCTTCAACCCACCATTTAAAATGAACGTTATTTAAGTTGAGTCATACTAATATTGACATTTATGAATGATGCAATAAATGATCTGTGTATTATGTAAAAGATAAACTCTAAGGCCTGAATGCACTTTATTTGCACACTATTTGGGAAGGGCCATTGGTGCCTTTTCATACATTTTCTAAAGCATTTTCTTGATTGTTCATTGCAGGAGGGATTTTGTTTTGCCTCTTGAACTTTACACTGGTGTTGATCATACTATGCCAAATGGGCTGGAGTTACTCATTGTCCCTTTGCTTTCAGACTTAGCCTGGTGGTGGCTAAATAAAATTCATCTGCCTCATGCTGACTTTAATTGTTCTTCATTGAATTGGAATATATGCCAAATATCTCCAAGTTTGCGGATGACACTAAGCTGGGGGGCAGTGTTAGCTGTGAGGAGGATGCTAGGAGACTGCAAGGTGACTTGGATAGGCTGGGTGAGTGGGCAGATGTTTGGCAGATGCGGTATAATGTGGATAAATGTGAGGTTATCCATTTTGGTGGCAAAAACGGGAAAGCAGACTATTATCTAAATGGTGGCCGATTGGGAAAGGGGGAGATGCAGCGAGACCTGGGTGTCATGGTACACCAGTCATTGAAGGTAGGCATGCAGGTGCAGCAGGCAGTAAAGAAAGTGAATGGTATGTTAGCTTTCATTGCAAAAGGATTTGAGTATAGGAGCAGGGAGGTTCTACTGCAGTTGTACAGGGTCTTGGTGAGACCACACCTGGAATATTGCGTACAGTTTTGGTCTCCAAATCTGAGGAAGGACATTATTGCCATAGAGGGAGTGCAGAAACGGTTCACCAGACTGATTCCTGGGATGTCAGGACTGTCTTATGAAGAAAGACTGGATAGACTTGGTTTATACTCTCTAGAATTTAGGAGATTGAGAGGGGGATCTTATAGAAACTTACAAAATTCTTAAGGGGCTGGACAGGCTAGATGCAGGAAGATTGTTCCCGATGTTAGGCAAAAGTCCAGGACAAGGGGTCACAGCTAAGGATAAGGGGGAAATCCTTTAGAACCGAGATGAGAAGAACTTTTTTCACACAGAGAGTGGTGAGTCTCTGGAACTCTCTGCCACAGAGGGTAGTTTAGGCCAGTTCATTGGCTATATTTAAGAGGGAGTTAGATGTGGCCCTTGTGGCTAAGGGGATCAGGGGGTATGGAGAGAAGGCAGGTACGGGATACTGAGTTGGATGATCAGCCATGATCATATTGAATGGCGTTGCAGGCTTGAAGGGCCGAATGGCCTACTCCTGCACCTAATTTCTATGTTTCTATGTTTCTATGAGAAGGTGGGGTTATCTGGGAGACATCTGATGCCTGAGAACCTTAATTGAAGGGCAATGATCCACAGTGTGAAAAAAGATCAAGGCCTGAGGTGCAGGAGTGATATAAGAGCGTGGCAAGGGTGATGTGGTCCTTGATGAAGCTGTCTCCTATAAATCTCCTATAAATCCCTTCAATGTTGGGAAGGTCAGCACTTGTGATGGACTGGGCAGTGTTCACCACTTTTTGTAATCTCCTTCATTCCTGTGCATTTGAGTGCTGAACCAGGCCATGTTACACCAGTGTCATACAAGATACAAGATACAAGATACATTTAATTATCATATTGTCATGATGATAGAGGTGAATTTCCTTAGGAGATTGAAGGAACGAACCCAAATGAAAACCATTACATGGATAGGCCAAGTTTGGAGGGATATGGACCAAGCGCAGGCGGGTGGGACTAGTGTAGCTAGGACATGCTAGCCGAAGTGGGAAAGTAGGGCCAAAGGGCCTGTTTCCACACTGTATCACTCTATGACTCTTTGACGCATTTAACTATCATCAACAACTTCTCCTGGACCACCCATATTGAGGCAACTACCAAGAAAGCACACCAACGCCTCAACTTCCGTAGAAGGCTTATGAATTTCGGCATGTCCCCACAACTTTCACCAACTTCTACAGGTGCACCATTGAAAGCATTTTACCAGGATACACCACAGCTTGGTTTGGGATCAGGTCCATCCAAGACCAGAAGAAATTGCAGCAAATTGTGGATGCAGCCTAGGCCATCACACAAACCTACCTCCCTTCCATTGACTTCACTTGTATCTCACGCTGCCTTGGCAAGGCCAGCAGCAGAATCAAGGATGAGTCGCACCCTGGCCACTCCCTCTTCTCCCCTCTCCCATTAGGCAAAAGGTATAGAAGTGGGAAAATGCACACCTCCAGAGTCAGGGACAGTTTCTTCCCAGCTGTTATCAGGCAACTGAATCATCCTACCACAACAGTGAGCAGTCCTGAACTACTATCTACCTTGTTGCTGACCCTCGGACTTTCCTTGATCACATTTTGCTGGCTTTAATTTGCACTAAAATTATTCCCTTATCATGTGTCTGTATACTGTGAAAGGCTCGATTGTAATCATGTATTGTCTTTCCGCTGACTGGTTAGCACACAACAAAAGCTTTTCACTGTTCCTCGGTACATGTGACAATAAACTAAACTGTAAACTGCTAGATGTTGCATGTTGAGGGAGGAGGGGTTGGACAAGACCGTCTTGTCTACACAGCGACATCCACAAAATACATACTCCATTTCCCTTCTGTAAATGTAAAACATGTTATAGAATGTTCAAAAGGCAATAAGCTTGTTTTGAAGAAGATGGGTCTCGACCCGAAACGCCACCCATTCCTTCTCTCCTGAGATGCTGCTTGTCCCACTGAGTTACTCCAGCATTTTGTGTCGATCTTCGATTTATACCAGCTTTTGCAGTTCCTTCCTACACAAGCTTGTTTTGAAAGCTTGCGGTGAGGTTCAAAAATAAATTGCAACTCAATTACCTAGACGCTTCAACATATTATTCTTCCCTTTCCAACATCATGTTTTCAATTGTGTCATGTACACCATCTAACTTTTAATGAGATAGCACACCAGGTGCCATCATTGTCTTCTCCTTGCTTAGAATTTAATGGGCTCTAAAGCATGAAAACAAGCAAATTGATGCGTATCAGTGTTTATGGTGCGCACAATCATCATGCCAGCCTTTCTCTTAAACACCAGCTCCTCATCCTTCAATTTACTTCTCCCTCCCCTGATATCATATTTGCAGATGCTGGAAAATCATAGGTAGACAAAAATGCTGGAGAAACTCAGCAGGTGAGGTAGCATCTATGGAGCGAAGGAAATGGGCAACGTTTCGGATCGAGACCCTTCTTCACACCCGAAGAAAGGTGGCCCAGGAGCAGTTGTTGATGATAGTTAAATGCGTCATAGAGTCATAGAGTGATATAATGTGGAACCAGGCCCTTCGGCCCAACTTGCCCACACCGGCTGACATGTCCTAGTTACACTAGTCCCACGTGCCTTGGATAGGTAGTAGTACATTACAAGCAAAATAAGAGATAAAGGCTTAATTTGATATGTTGAAAAAATATGTGAATTAATGAACAAGAGAAGGAATCTTGCCAAGAGAAGAAATCTTCCAACAATCTGATTTACATTGTGAAAGATTTATCCCCATAATTTTTTTGTGTTCTTGAAGGTGCTAATTCAGAGCTTTTGTATTTCTAATTGGTTTGTTACCATGTTATTAATGCTGAAACTCTGCCACTAACCTAATTTCCCTCCGGGGAGGAATAAAGTTCTATTGTATCGTATATTTATTTATGTTGAACAAATAGAGATCTCAGGAGAAAAAGAGACTAATTAATCTACCTCGCATATCTCCATCTTAAACGAGCTCTTCCCAAACTGCTTTCGTGATTAATTCTGTTAGACAGGTTTAAGCAATTTTATTGCATTTAAAGACTGGATTATCTGAACAACATTAAAATTCCAGTGTTTGCTTCTCCATATCAATGTCAGAAATGTAGACATCTACTAGTGGAACAGCCCTGGAACAAGAAAATTGAATTATCTTGTGGATTCATAAGTCTTAATCATTGATTCATCTCTTCCCTAAACTGTAGCAATATTGCCAAGTGCTCAATGACGGAATGCAATGGAAATGATTCAAGGCTGTCTCACACTCAAGCTGGCTTCTTTTTTTAATGCAACCTCATCCGTTCCATTGCCCATTGACTACAGAGAGTGGTAGACACTGCCTGGTCTGTTTTAAAGTAAACTGATCTGTTTTGTAGTAAATGCCTACTATGTTCTGTGTGCTGAAGCAAAGCAAGAATTTCATTGTCCTATCAGGGACACGTGACAATAAACTCACTTGAAGTTGAACTTGGTCCACCACAGGTACTGATATCCCCAGCATCAAAAAGATCTAGAGGAGGCGTTGCCCCAAAAAACAGTTGGACAATACCCAAGGAAACATCCTTTCTTTATATTGTCATATCTTTTCAAATTATCGGAGGTCACTTTAAAACCAAATCTCTGACTAAATAATGCAATACATTAGTCGAAACAAAGAACTGCAGATGCTGGTTGCTGGATGCAATACATTATCTTTTTTTCAATAAAGAAGAATGCCGGTTATTCAATTTTTGAGAACATAACTGCCAGATCTTCTTCTGAAATGTCCACATTCATAAACAACAAAGGCAGGCTGATTTCATTGCCTCGTCCAGGGAGGTTGAGAGATTTTTGTTTCAATCAATGGCAAAAAGAAAACTTTATTATTATTATTATTATTATTATTATTATTATTTGGTTATTATCACTTCTAGCTTTGCTGTGAAGCAAATGAAGTAAGGCTATTACAGTGACAATATATGGTTTGAATCTGGCCTAAAAGGTTGTCCAGAATTGCCCAGGAACCTGGACAGGAATAACCACAATGAACGATATTAAGTTCAAACAGAACGGATTCTTTATTTTGCTGTTCTTATCCTTCTAATAATTTGATAGCAGCTGTTAGATGAGAGAAAACCACTCCAACGTGTGGGTAGTGTGGTAAGAAAGGCACGGCTTCACAGATACACAACCTCGTCTTTTTAATTCAAATTGATTTTGGCAATTTGACAGAGAGAACATACACTACAAATATGTTTTCTCTGTGATCTGTGTCTAGGCATGTACTGTACAAAGGTCTGGGAGTAGGCACGTTAAGGATTTTTTATGGTGCGAACTACTGATTGTGTAAAGATCCAAGTAGCTGCTTAATCTACCACATTCCAAATATTTAATTCAATTATTCAATTTAATTCACATTCAATTATTTCTCCCTTTTTTTTTGTTGTAAATTTCACTGTCTAGAACACGATTTAGAAATTATGGCGGTAATGAGAAAATGATTCAGAAATAAAGGTGCAGTGTGGTTACAGTGACTGGAAATATATGGACTCTTCTCGATGCTGTCAAAGTTTAAATCCAAACCTATATTGGTATCCAAGCTTGGCATAACCTGCAGCACAAATTTGCCAATGTTAATACAGTTCCTAAAGAAAGGAAGGCTGACTTTAAGAATGCTTGCAGCATGGATGGAGGTGATTTAGAATGGAATGGAATGGAATACTTTATTGTCATATGTGACTAGGCACAGTTAAATAATTTGCTTGCATACCCAAGGTATGCAAATAGTCGCCACATATAGGGCACTTACAAAGTTACAAAGTACGTCAGCTCCCCCTTTGTTCTCCATACCCCCTCCTCCACAGCAGGGCCCCCCAGGCCGGGTCCCCATTGTCCATTGTTCTTCCCCCTCCCTCACTCCGGTCCCTCCACACGTTGGTTCCCCCATGCTCTCATTGACCACTGACCGCGGGTCGACCTGTGTGGCTTCGCCACTGCTTCACCACTGAGACTTCACCCCTGACGAGCCCCCACCGCTGCCGAGACCCTTTAAATCTATATTAGCTAATTCTAAGGGCAACCCAACTAGTTTTGCTCCCCATAGCCCACAAATTATTTCATTTCATATATTTATCCAAGTCCCCTTTGAACACACAATGGGTCGAATGGTCTAATTCTGCTTCTGGAATTTATTATAATTGAATCTGCCTCCACCACAGTTCTTGGCCCTGGATACCAGACCCTGACCACTTGCTGTGTTTTCTTGAAAGACCATCTTCCCTTTGTATTACTTTTGATTCGTTTTGATTTTTTTTGCCAATCGCCCTGATCCTATGTTCTTTGACCTTTGAACCTCTTGACAATGGGAACAGTTCGTCTCTATCTAGTCCATCAGATCTTCTCCATCCATCATCCTTTCTACATCTGCTTGAAAGAAAAACACAAATTTGGAAACTTTCAGCAGATCAGACAACATCTGTGAAAAGAGAAACAAAGTTAACCTTTCATGTTGAAGACTCTTCATCAGCACGGGGAAATATATCTTTGAAGGCTATTACTACTTGTCACTATCATGCCACCTGCAAATGTGGAAACTATACCCTGTGACTCTCAAATCCAAGTCATTAGTGCATCTTACGAAACTATGAACCATCTTCAGGGACACTTTACTATTTTACCACTTTACAAATAGTGAAAGACCTGGATAGAGTGGAAGTGAATAGGACGTTTCCACTAGTGGGAGAGTCTAGGACCAGAGGCCATATCCTCAGGATAAAAAGACGTACCTTTAGAAAGGCGATGAGGAGGAATTTATTTCATCAGAGGGTGGTGAATGTGGAATTCATTGTCAAATCAATGGATATTTTCAAGGTGTAGATTGATAGATTCTTGATTAGTAAGGGTGTCAGGGGTTATGGGGAAAAGGCAGGGGATTGAGGTTGAGAAGGAAAGATTGATCAGCCATGATTAAACATTGGAGTAGACTTGATGAGCCGAATGGCCTAAATCTGCTCCTATAACTTATGAAATACATATTTCCAGTCTGAAAAACAACCTTTCTCTCCCCTTTTCTGCTGTTATTCAGCTGAGTTTCAATCCATGGTGCTACAGATTCCTTTATTCCACAGCCTTCAATCTTGATGACAAGGTTATTTTAGAGCACTTCATCAAATGCCTTTTAGAAGACCATTTATACCACATCAACCACAGTTCCTTCATTGATCATTTTTGTTACTTCATCAAAAAACTCTTCCAACTCTTTCATGATTTAAAAAAAAAAAATCGATGCTAACTTTCTTTATTGAAGTGACTATGAATTCTGTTCCTGATTGGCGTTTCTAGAAATTGCAGGTTTTTTGGTTACTAGGTTTGCCTCTAACCCCTTTTTGAACAAGAGCATAACAGTCGTAATTTTTCCGTTCTTAAAAATCACCTCTGAGTCGATTGACGATTGGAAGATTATGGCCAAAGTATCTTTATCTTCCACCTTACTTCTCTCAGCAGCCTCATATGCATGTCACTTATCCACTTTAAATGCAGTTAACATTTCTATTACCTTCCCTTTATCAATGTTTGGCTCAGAGAACCTCAACCGTATTTTGTTTGGTGAGACTCCAACAGTATTTTCTTCCTTGGTGAAGACTGATGCAAAATGCTCATTTACTGCCACAGCCATGTTCCCTACCTTCATAAATAGGTTTTGCTTCAGGTGTTTGATCGACTAAAACTCTGCCCATACAATCCTTCATCTGTTTGGAAGCCTGAAGAATATTTTTCAATTCCCTTTTATGTTGCTGTCAGTCTTTCCTCAAGCTCTTTGTTTGCCTCTAATTTATTTTTATCTCTTCGTCCCTGAACATTCTGTACTCCGCCTGGTTCACAAGTACACCAGCATCTATCATGTTCCTTTTCTCCAGATTTATTATACTTTCTAGCATTTTGCTCACCTGGGAAGCTTTGGCTTTACTTCCCCAATCTTCCTCTTTCTAGAGACGAGTTAAGAGTGTTTTATTGTCATATGTCTCAGATAAAACAATGACATTCTTACTTGCAGCAACACAACAGAATATGTAAACTAAGTACACTGTCAAAGATATAACTAACAAGAAAAAAAATGTTCAGTGTGTTTATATATACAGACACTGACACACTCGCACGCACGCACGCACACACTCACACACACGCACGCACATATATAATCACACACACACACACGGACACACACAAAATGCAAAAAATAATAATAATAGTCTATGTAATTCAGAGCTTTATGGAGATTATAGTGCTTAATAGCCTAATGGCTGTATGGAAGAAGCTGTTCCTGAACCTGGACAATACAGTTTTCAGGCTCCTGTACCCTCTTCCCGATGGCAGGGGTGAAATCAGAATGTAAGATTGCAGCTGATACATTTCTACCTTAAGAGCCTCTCATTGTTTAGTTACAGTTTTGCCAACCAACATTGGTTCCAGTTTTCCTGGGACGGATCTATTCCCAGCTCTTTGATATTTGTGTTTCTCTGGTTGACTATTTTTATCCTGGCATGGTCCATTTGTTCCCTCTTCTAACTTCATATCGCCATGAGCAATTCTTCACAGATGTTCTCCCATTGAATCTTGATCCCACCGTTCTGATTCACTTCCCAGAACCAATTCCTGCAATATCTTCCTCTGCATTGGGCCAGAAAGGTATTGATCAAAAATGTTCCCCTGGACACACTTGCTATCTGGTCTGTATTAAAATAGTTACTTTTATCTATAAATTCTCTATAAATTATGTGTTCAATTTCTTTCCAATTAGCTGGTGGCCCGTGGCATAGTACCAGTAGTTTAGCTTAGTTTAGTTTAGAGATACTGCACGGAACAGGCCTTTCTGCCCACTGAGTCCGCGCTGACTAGTGAGCACCCCGTACACTAGCACTATCACACACACTAGGGAAAATATACAATTTGCAGAAGCCAAATTAACCTACAAATGTGTACGTCTTTGGAGCGTGGGAGGAAACCGGGGCACTTGGAGAAAATCCACGCGGTCACAGGGGACATGGACAAACTCCGTACATAGAGCACTCGTGGTCAGGATCGAACCCGGGTCTCTGGCGCTGTAAGGCAGCAAATCTACCGCTGTGCCACCATGCCATTAAATTGTACCTCTATTGTTTCTTAACTTTAAACAGTTGGATTCTATCCAGAATGTCCTCTCTTTCTCTCTCTCTCTCTCTCTTTCTCTCCAGCACAAAAATATATACCTTCACCAGTGTTGCCACATGCCTCTGTTGTTCCTGAACAGATTGTATCGAGGAATGGTTAAAGCTTGTTCCGAACCTTTTGTAAGTCAGCTTCTCTCTTAGTGACACAACAGTGTAATTCCCTGGACTAATTATGCCTGCAACTCATGAGCATTCTGAATAATAGACCCTGGAACCAGAACTACTAAGAGTTAAAGACCTGTCCCACTGTACGAGTTCATTTAAAAGCTCTCCCGAATTAAAAAAAAAATCAAACTCGTGGAAGCACGCAGAATGTACGTAACGGGTACGTCGGAGCTCGGGGACGTCTCTTAGCGGCTCGTAAAGCTAACGGCAGGTACTCGGGAAACGCGGTAAGCTCGGGAAGACTCGTGAAGATTTTTCAACATGTTGAAAATGTCCTCGAGAGCCCCGTGTACCTACGAGCGGCCATTACCGTAAATCTCCGAGTTCGAATCAGGGCAAACTTGGGAGAACTCTTGAATGGACTCGTACAGTGGGACAGGGCTTTAACTTTGCAACTTTGTCAGCACCCTTTACGTGGTGACTATTTGCATACCTTGGGTATGTAAGCAAAGAATTTTCACTGTGACTTGTCACATCAAACAATAAAGTATTAAATTAAATTTAATCAATCAATTCAATTTACTCAAATTATTTTCCTCCATGACTTCAGAAAGGATAAAGGGAGTATTGAACATTAAAGTCTCTCACTTATGTAAAGTGGGCAATTTGGGTGGAGTGTTAAAATCAGGACAAATCTTACCTCACCCCCTTTAATCCCCTTGGCTCCTGATATTAACCTATTCTTTGAGCAGTATCTGCAAGAAGGAAGGGGGAGACCCACTGTTAAGATAGTGATTCTAATCTACTGTAGTCTTGATAAAATATTTAGAAAATCTTTTATCTTCCTGTGAGAGAAAGGATCTAGATGACATTTTTGAAATTACAACGCTAACCATGAGTAACATCATGAATTATTTCAATACGATTTGCAAAATAGTGTTCAATGCTGCTAAACAAATTAGAGAAGTGAACTCGCTGTAACGTTAAACAATGATGAAGGAATAACTATTGACTAATGGGAATCAGCCAATGTGCATTTGTGAAGCACTGTTGCAGATGACAAAAATCGAAGATTTATTTACAGTTGTGCTGATTTGAATGTAAATGTAAGCTGATTCATAAATTTCCAAGTGACATGGAAATTGGTAGAGTTCTGTACAGTAGGCAAAGTTGACAAAGTGTACAGCAAGGTATAGATCAGTTGGAAATTTGGCCGGAGAAATGCTAGTTGGAGTTTAATCTGGAAAAGTATGAGGTGATGCATTTTGCGAAGTCAAATACAAGAGGAAAGTATACAGTAAATGACAGGAACCCTAACAGTGTGGCTGTACAGAGGGATTTAGGGGTGCAAGTCCATAGCTCCCTGAAAGTGGGAACATAAGTGGATAGGATGATCAAGGTATGGGGCATGATTGCCTTCATTGGTTGGGACATCAGGTATAAAGGTAAGCAAGTTATATTACAGCTGTATAAAACTTTGATTGGGCCACATTTGGATATTTTGTGTGGTTCTGATCACAATTGCAAGGATGTGGAACAGGTTTACCAGGATATTACCTAGATTAGAATGTATTACCCATAACGCTTACCACCAAATTCAGGTACAGTTTCTTCCCAGCTGTTATCAGGCAACTGAATCATCCTACCACAACCATTGTGCAGTGCTGAACTATCTACCTCTGATGACCCACGGACTATCTTTGATCGGACTTTGCTGGCTTTACCTTGCACTAATCATGTTCCATTATCATGTATTTATACATTGTAAATGGACCGATTGTAATCATGTATTGTCTTTCTGTCGACTGGTTAGCATGCAACAAAAGCTTTTCACTGTACCTTGGCACACGTGACAATAAAGTAAACTATAAGGAGTGGTTGGATAAACTTTTTCTCTGTATTCTTTGGAGTGTTAAAAGCTGAGGGGAAGTATATAAAATTGGAGAGAGGTAGATTGTAGTATTTTTCCCCAGGGTGTAACCGTTAAATACAAAATGGCTTTAAGGTGAGAAGAGTACAGTTTAAATGAGATTTGTAAGGCTATATTTTTACACGGAGAAGTGAAGGTGGTTGCCAGGGGAGGTGATGCAAGCATATACGATAGCAACATTAAAGAGGGATTTAGGCAGATACATGAATAGGACAGAGTGGAGAGAAATGGATCATATGCAGCCAGTTGTAGTTAGTTAGATTGGCTCCATGGTCAGCATAGACAGTGGCCTGAAGGGCATGCTATGTGGTGTCCTATGTTCTATCATTGTGTTTCTCTCTGGCTACAGTTATGGATGGAAACAGAGAAGTGCACCAATGGAAGAAAGGTTTACCCATTCTGTATCTCTCACAAGAGAAACCATTTTGAATACCTATGGAAGAATGGTTAGATGTTCTCCAGAGTGCATGAATAAATTTTGTCTCCATTTGCATGAAATAAATAACCGAGCAATAAAATAATGCTTGGGGCCGAATGATTTTTAAACTAAATGTAGCATAATATTTGTTGTTGTTTCCACTCTGATCTCTGCTCTGACTGACATCAGATAAGAGGATGGTGGTTAAAAACAGAAATCTTTCAAAATAAATGTTTGATTAGATCATCAGCTTTGCTGCTTAGATATAGATAAGTATAGCTTATTTATCTTGGGACAGATGGTTGAGGCTTCCAGCATGTCCCAGCCTGTAGCATTGACAGTTTGTGTTCAGCTAAGAAACTTGCTTTGCTTTAGATGCATGTTGTTAAAGTAGCCTTCTGATGATGCCAATAGAGGAAAAATATTATAAATCTGAAGGAACTGAGTGAACCCTGCACCATTCCTAATGAGTTTACTGACATCCATTCAAACATTAACCAGACCTTCTGTGGTATTCATCAAAATAATATCAATCCTGACCAAATTGCACGGAATATTCTTCCCTTATATAATCTGGAATGATCCTGACTATATCTGGTGCACTGCACCCACATTGCCAAGTTTCTTTAGGCACAGTAAGGCAGAATTCCCTTTGTATTGCTTAAGTAGAGAGATTATACTGAATTATATATTTTAAGGTAACAAGGAACAGAAACTTTCTGTAGCAACTTTAGCATGTTGAAATATCTCACGCGCCAAATACAAACTACTGGAAGGAACTCAGCAGGTCAGGCAGCATCTGTGGAGGGAAATGGACAGATGGTAGAAGGCCAGCAGAGTTTGTACAATAGCCGGAGAGGTATTAGAGATGGGAAAAGAGAAAGAGTCGGGGAGGCGCGGACTCCTTGCCAAAGAAATAAGCATGAAGGTGGAGGCACTGGAAAAAGTGTTCAACATCATGACGGGCTTGGCATTAATTGAGATGAGGTGCAGGGATACAGTGGTAAGATCTCTGCTGAGAATAGACTGCTCAACATCAGGAAGGAGTAGGTCATGGAGGATGGTGAAGACTTGGCAGAGGTTGGCGTGGGGGCAGAAATGAGATTGGACGAGGGAAGTGGGGGGGGGGGGCGGAGGGAGGACTTAGGAGAGGTAAGGGCCTGTCACACTTTCACGACTCAATCCAAAACCTCTGCCGAGTTTAAAGGACCTAAAAAAAAAATCAAGATTTTGGTAATCTACGAACTCCTACGACCTTCCACGAATATGCTCACGAACTGGAGTGACAGAGGTCACGAGCCAATGTTGACTTAAGCTTTTTTTTTTCACTCACCTTTTTTTTTTGTCCAGCTGCCGAGCTACGAGTACCCACGAATATCTATGAGCCCCCACGACTACCTACGACTACTCTTACCGCCTACTATGGTCTGCCCACGAACTAACTACGAGTAAAAAGTCGCAATTTCTTTCATCCCAACAATTTTTTTACTCGTGGACATTTTACTTGTGAAAAAAAGTCCTGACTTACCTGATGCCCCGAGTACCTATGGCCAGCATAACGAGCCGCTACGATATATCTACGAACTGATACGGCCTTGTTACGAACGTTCTGCGAGTTTGAATCAGGGGAAAACTCGGGAGAATTCGTGAATTACCTCGTGAAAGTGGGACAAGCCCTGTACTCTGCTGAGTGGAGGGGAGCTCAGAGGAGAGAGGAGAGTGAGGGCTGGTGCTATCTCAACAGGCTTCATGAGAACATCGCAAATCAAAATTTATCACGATCCTTTAAAAAATGCTTTAAGAAAGGGGTTTGGCAAAGATATATGTTTTCATAAATCTAAAAGGAAAAGGGAAAAACAGTGGAGAGGTTTATGGCGTTAAAGTTAAAGGCTGAGCCAGATGAAGGCATGGCTGACAACTAGGTTTGAAAATTATGTTTTATCATTGTTTTTTTTAGCTCTGGCTTGTTCCTGATGCATTTCCTGTTTCTATCTGTTTCTTTATCAGCTCATGTTTCACTTATATTTCACTTCTGCGGCTCCACACCAATCTGGAGACAGTTTCTTTTCCAAGGGGATTCTATATAAACATTATTTACTAAAACAGGCTATCCACCAAAGATCTTGCCTGGAGACTACTCACAGGAGTAATTAAGTTTTTAGTTTCTTGACCGATTGCAATAAAATATTCAGCAGTAAAATACTTTAAAAAAGGGACATTGTTTAAATGGCTAATAAAGTATGATTATGAGTACGATTATGATTATGATTATTAAACAAAATTTTAATATATGTTATAAATAAAATGTTCGCCAGATTCTTGGTAATTTATGAAGTTCATCGGCCAAAATAAATGAGTAGCATTTTGTGTGGTGATGAACGAAGTGACTTCTGTTGGAGTTATTGCATTGTTTTTTAAATGAATCGGTGCTAATGTAAATAGCTCGTTCGAAGCTTCCCCCAGTCTAGTTTCAGTCAATTAGATACTGAGTCAAGCACTTGCGCAACTAAACTTTATTTTGGAAAACACAAATAACAGTTCCCCACTACTATACGAACAACCGCGGGTTCGATCCTTGTATCTGCTTGGCCAAACCCTTCTAGCCTCGTGCAAGCAGAGACACTCCAAAAGGTCACACAGTCCCAAGAGTTCTTCCAGAAGATCGACATCGGACCTCATGGGAGGTACCTTTTATAGGTCCCTGAACCTTGAGGGGCCGAACCATATGGGGGTGGTCTCTATACAGTCCAATAACAAATATCGATTAACACAGTACATGATAGACATTTCCCAAACCCAATAAAACAGTGACTAATACAATGTATCTGACGAAATTTCTAGATGCAAGTTAACAAAGATGAATTATGCAACATGTGCCTGGAAATTCAAGAAACCCAGACAAGGCTCAACACTTAACCCAATCAACATCTAGCAAAGTAAAGCTTTGCAGCATTATTTACAATGTGTATATCTGGTTTGCATTCACCCAATGTGTTTCATGCAATTTACACCTAATTGTAGGAATCTACCGCTACGCCACCGTGCCGCCCCGTAGGTTCATAGAACAAAACAGAAAGGGCTATTCAGCACATTGTATCCAAGCCGGGAAGGGAATAGTTATATCGGTGTTTCGCACAGTCCTGATCATAGTCCACGGCTTTTAGATTACAGGGTGATTCATTCAGCTTTGGGTTCATTTTGAATTCTCTGTTTTTTCACACAGAGAGGATATGGTGAATCTCTGGAACTCTCTGCCACAGAGGGATAGTTGAGGCCAGTTCATTGGCTATATTTAAGAGGGAGTTAGATGTGGCCCTTGTGGCTAAGGGGATCAGGGGGTATGGAGAGAAGGCAGGTACGGGATACTGAGTTGGATGATCAGCCATGATCATATTGAATGGCGGTGCAGGCTCGAAGGGCCGAATGGCCTACTCCTGCACCTAATTTCTATGTTTCTATGTTTCTATGTTTACCTGTGCTACGAACAAAAAAGATGGGAACGTTTTTAAGGTTGTATAAATATAATTTAATTTATTTGCCACCTGAATTCAAACATTGCTTTGAATACCTCATTCATTTACTTGATATTCACAGAGATGTCACCTTATCTTGCATGGGTGTGAAGGACCATCTGTCTTCTGTTTCCCAAATTTCTATCACTCTGGAACAATATTTTCTAAAAAAGATTAAGTAGATCAACTCAATTCCAAAGCGGCGCCTATCCATGTCCTCCAGAGATGCGGCTTGTCCTGTTGTGTTACTCCAGTACTTTGTGTTTTATTCAAGATTTCAGTGCCTGCATTTCCTTATGTGTCCTGATGTTCATAGTCTTGATAGTGACTTGTAAAATGATCATGCAGCTTAAACAAGGAATAGCATGTCAGTCACTTCATGACCAAAGTACAGATTCAAAACTGAACCTGCAACTATATGAGATTACACCAGAGCAAAAATATCACTGCTAAACACATCATCTGCTCGATGCACAACCGTTGAAGATAACTGATCCTGGTTTTGAGTGGTCTTCCAGTTATAGCGCAAGTAGTTTCCATTTTCCAAACAAACTGAAATCTTCCGCTATTCGCATGTTTAGCCCACAGCTGTTATGTATCCAGGAGAAAGTTGCTTCACCACAATTTGCACATCTTTTGGGAATTTATTTAATGTCATGAAAGAAGAAAAATGAAGCATTTGTAAAGGCCATGTCAAAATGGTAAATATCCAAGGCTTAATGTAATAAACAGACAATTACATAACTGAGCTCAGTAATTTCATCAACAAAGACTTATCAGTAGCATATAAAACTATTGAACTGTAGCAGTAACCAAAAAGGTTGGTATGGTGGCACAGCGATAGAGTTGTTGCCTTACAGCCCCAAAGACCTGGGTTCGACCCTGACTAAGGATGCCATCTGTATGGTGTTTGTAAGAAGGGTCTCAACCCGAAACGTCGCCAAATCCTTCTCTCCATAGATGCTGCCTCGCCCGCTGAGTTTCTCCAGCAGTTTTTGCTCCAAATACTTTGGAGTTTGTACGTTCTCCCCGTAACCTGCATGGATTTTCCCGGGAGCTCCGGTTTCCTCCCACACTGCAAAGATGTGCAAGTTTGTAGATTAGTTAGCTTGGTAAAATTGTAAATTGTCCCTTGTGTGTGTAGAGGATAGTGCTAGTGTATGGGGCTCGTTGGTCGGCGCGGATTCGGTGGGGCAAAGGCCCTGTTTCGGTGCTGTATCTCTAAGCTAAACTAAACTAATCACAAGACCATTGAAGTTGTCTCTATGGACTTTAGCAAGGCATTCAATAAGGTTCTGTATGGTAGGCTTCTCTTGCAGGTTAGTTCACATGGGATATGGAGAGAGCTAGCCGACTGTATAGAGAATTGTCTTCATGGATGGAAGCAGAGGTTGATGGTTGAGAGTTATTTTTCATCTACCCACAGCATCATTTATAGTACAACTTCTGGCTACATACTTGAGGATGTTATCTAAAGGAAGGCAACTTAATCACAACAACCTCTCTTTCCAATGGTAAAGCAAATATTCCAAATTGCTATTTGGAGAATAATATATATTTATTACATAATTACACACAAAACCTTTGGATTTGCAAATTGCAGTTCTATTCCTTCCAAAAGGAGATTGGGGAGATTGGTGAACTCACAGTGGTGGATGTTAATTTGTGTTTATTGTGTGTTGTTTATTATTACATGTATGGCAGCAGGCAACGACATTTCGTTCAGACCGAAAGGTCTGAATGACAAATAAAGGATTCAATTCAATTCAATTCAATTCAATTCAAAAGGTATTAAATCCAAAGACATATTTTAATACCTGGATTTGTTTCTTAAGCAACCTTATAAATTATAATTATAAGAAGGAACTGCAGATGCTGGTTTAAACCAAAGATAGATACAAAAAGCTGGAGTAACTCAGCGGGACAGGCAGCATCTCTGGAGAGAAGGAATGGGCGACGTTTCGTGTCGAGACCCTTCTTCAGCATTATAAAATATAATGCCACATATCATTGTCATTTGAAAATGAATGCCAGAAAAATGAATGTACTTGTATGCTTTCCACGTGTATCCATGTGGATGATCAGCCATGATCACATTGAATGGCGGTGCTGGCTCGAAGGGCTGGATGGCCTACTCCTGCACCTATTGACTATTGCCTATTTGTCTATTGTCTATTGTCTATTGTCTTTGTTGTCCCAAATATTCTCTCAGGAAATTGAGGAGAATTTCTATGGGACTTCTTTCAACCTTGGTTGGAAGTTGGTGAAAACACAGCGGAAAGGGTTTAAAGTTAATTTCTATCCTTTTAGTATGTTGCAACCATGCACTGAGAAGATCCTCTTGGAAGGTTATGGCAGTACAACAGGAGAGCAATGAGGAACGTAAATATTTCCAATTACACTGGAGAGATTAAGCTTTGCGCTGAAACTGGGAGGACATATTTGAAAACTTTCTGGTCAATTTCTTATGTCAAACTCCTTTAGAGCCACTGCAAATCTGGTAAAAATGAAAATGAAATTCATCTGTCATTTATCGTTACCTACAAATATTTGATTTGTTATATCAACACAAAAAAAGAAGCGAATTAAAGAGAAAATTTAGGCAATGTCCTTGTGATTTCCGCTAACAATGGATTGGCAACCATTCAGTCACGTGAGTCTGATCTGTTTTACACTAAAGTCACATTTGGCCATTTAATTCCGCTCTTCTGCCTTGGCTCAATCTCTTTTAATACTCTCATCTAGCAAATGCCTATTGATCTCAGGTTTCAAATTAACATATGATCTTGCATCCGTTGCCTGCCACGAGAGAGAATTCCATATTTTGTGATTATATATAGATAGATTGAGTGAGTGGCCAAAAGACTGCCAAATGGCATTTAAAGTGGGGGAATTGTGAAGCCAGGCACTCCAATTAAATAAATCAGAAGGCTGATTATTATCCAAGTGGAGAGAGACTGAGTGAACAACAGAGGGATCCATGTATTTGAATCACAAAAAGCTGGAATGACAACTTTTGGACTTCCAACACAAGGAAGGGCACTGGAATTTTAAAATAGGGAGGTTTTGTTACAATGGTGGTCAGGCCTCATCTGGAATACCGTATATAGTTTTAATCCCATACCCTAAAAAAAATAATATCGTAATATTGGAGGTAGTCCAAAGGAGATTGATCAGGCCAATTCCAGGGATGAGAGGTTTGTCCTACTAGGAGAGACAAAATAGTTTGATTCTGTCATCCTATTTTAGAAGAACGAGGGATGACCTTTTTCAAATATATATGGTCCTAAAGGGACTTGACAGGACAGACAATGTGATGTTTCACAGGTGCAAGAGTCTGGAATAATAAGACATAACTAAGGGGTCGCTCATTTACAATTGAGGCATGTAAACATTTCTGCACATAAAGAATGATGTATCTCTGGAATTCTCTACCCAGGGTAGTGGTGGGAGCTGTAAAAGGCGGATAAATAGGTTAAGGAATAGAGAAGTTTAGAGAAGTCGCACAGAAGAGGAGTTGAGGCCAACATAGATCAGCCATGATCATGTTAAATTGTGGGGCAGTTTTTAAGTGTCTCATAGGTTCCTCTTGCTCCTATCCTCTTCTGTTTGTGTTCTTATTTAACTGCTATATTTTAGTAAATTATGTTAATCGTCCCAATAAATCTTCCAAAAGCTAGGTTGACTTTCATCATTAAAGTTATATTTAACTCTAAATCAGATATTTGTCAAAATCAGATTAGGAAATGTCCTAATGCTAGATGAAAAATTATTTACATTATTTTCTCTTGACGCACATCTGATTTTGTAAGTTGTAACATTCCACTATTACACAAGTTGTTGGTTTTCCAAGGAACGTTATTGACTCAGAGTGAGGACAAATGTCCTCCACACACAACCTTTTTCCTGGACATGAAGCATATGTTGTTAATACTGAGAAGAAGGGCTTGCGAGGGGAGTTGCAGGGGTTGGAGTAGGAAGTGCTGTGTTTTTTTACAATGAATAACTTTGTGGGTTAAAATGGTATCATTTGACGTTGGTCTAAAATTCTTCTGGCTAGTATTTAAATAAATACATCAGCCGAGGGAAATCGATGGATGAACATACTCTGCAAGTATAACTAGTTAGGAAATTTCATATGCATATTGTTATTTACAATGTCCAAAGTTCAATTGATGCAACTGTTGAACAACACTGAAACAAAACAAAATAGAAAGAAAACACCATAATGTTTTATTTTAAGCAGGATAAATTCTATAAAGAGTGGTCTCAGGCCAATTCATGGGAATATTAGAAACATAGAACTTAGAAAATAGGTGCAGGTGTAGGCTATTCGGCCCTTCGAGTCATTCAATATGATCATGGCTGATCATCCAAAATCAATATCCTGTCCCTGCTTTTTCCCTATACACTTTGATTCCCTTAGCCCTAAGAGTTATATTTGACTCCCTCTTGACTCCCTCTTGAATTGGCCTCCACTGCCTTCTGTTGCAGAGAATTCCACAGATTCACAACTCTCTGGGTGAAAACGTTTTTCCTCATCTCAGTCCAATATTGCAAGGAGCTGCAATTTTATGCTTGAGGCCCTATTTTTATGTCTAGCATTATCAGTCCTTTGAAAAGTCTGTGCAGAAACCAAAAGTAAAATAATCTTGAACAAAATACAATGGTGCCTTTGCCTCGTGTCACAGGCTAACTGCATTGCTCACTCTCTTAGACTCATGTCAAGCATTGGCACTGGGTAAAGTCATGTGCATTTCCATGTAAATGCTGACAGGAATGGAGGCCTGGATCCTTTTAGATGAGTTGCTGATAAATAGAACAATATTGCCAGCATTTAAGCAGATTCTCTTCATACCAGACATCATGGGCGATAAAAATTCCCTATAAAAAGACTTCTAAAAAAGGAATAAATGCTCTAACTAGCAGCAGCTTTATTGCCACATCAATGAATGTACCAATGATTTGCTACTGTTTTGCTTGTGCTGGAGCCAGAGAGTCTGATGAGTAAATCCTAAATAATGATATTCCTATTTTGCATGTCTTTTCCGCATTTACGTTGATTCATGTGGCCAAGGACCCAAGATTGGAGCAAATGTCCTTGAGTTGCCTCAAGAGGCTGGATGGACACCAACTGCAAGACCATTTGCTCGAACATGGTCCCAGAAAGTCAGAAAAACGGACGCAGTTACGAACCCAATAAAACGAAAGGGCAAACAGAAAATGTCTCTGCTGAGCACGGTCACGTGCATTTGTGAAAGAGCTCCTGCTAGGTAGGAATTTTATGATGTTATTTAATTAAACTGGAAAATGTCAGCAATTGGAGGCTGAAGCATGCAGAGAAAAAGGAAAATACTTATCAGGACTTCCTCTTTTGCTTCATCGGGTTCTATTTTTAGGAGATTTGTACTTTCCACGCAACTTTGCAATGGTTTAATGGCATTGGACTTGCTTTACAAATAAGAGCCAAGACCCTCAATCAATTAGTGTCCAACGTTTAGGTGTGAATTGCACAAAAAGCGTGTTTACCTGCAGCAAATTGTCTTTTTAGCGATCATTGCAGGGTGAAATATCATTAAACACAAAATTACATCAGACTGTGACCATACATGGACATATTGATGCTGCTATTCATCTAACACCCAATTTTATCCTTGACACAAACTAAAATGCAATGGTTACCTTGTGACTGTCATAGAACAAGGAGCATTCTATCTATGTTGGGAGAACTGAATCGGCAACCCCGACCGTGAATCCCCGACCACGGATGAACATCTGGGAAGATCGGAGGGGAGGCTGGCTGGACAATGGTGCCTTCCTCACCTTGGTGCCACTGTGTTGTGTTGTGTCGTGGACTTTCTGTGTTTGTGCTTTTTTTTTAAATTTCTATTTTTTTTTTTAATATGTTTTAATATTTATTATTTATTTATTTTTATGATACTGACTGTAAAGGGAAATTCATTTTGTTGTCTCTAATTGAGACAATGACAATAAATTTGAATACAATACAATACAATCTTCAAACCCAATTGCAGGATTTAGCTAAATGAGTACTTTGCATCTGCATTCACAGAGGGGAAGAACTTGGAGGACAGCGAGATTAGTGTGGATAGTACAACTACGCCAGGGCGATTTGGATCAAGAAGGTGGTAGTGCTGAGGCTCTTGAAGAGCATTAATCAGAATCAGAATCAGAATCACACTTTATTTGCCAAGTATGTTTTGCAACATACAAGGAATTTCATTGGTCAAGTCAGTCATACAATTAAAAGCAACAGATCACTCAAAAACACATTTTAACATGAACATCCACCACAGTGACTCCTACACATTCCTCACTGTGATAGAAGGCGAAATAAAGTTCAAGCCCTTCCTTTAGTTCTTCCTCGGTCGTGGGCCTCGAGCCTCCATTGACGGGACGATCTTGACTCCCGTAGCCGGAAGCGTTCGGGCCCTCCGCATCGAGGCGATCAGCTCCCGCATGGGGGGGGGGGATGTCAGCTCCCCCGCACCGGGCGACCGAACCTCGAGTCAGGGCTGGTTGAACCTTCTGCGACGTTGGAGCTTCCTGACTAGCCTCTCCCGACTACGAGCTTGGTAGTAAAGTCCGCGGTGGCGCGGTGGGAGCGATCCCAGGCCAAGGGATCAGCTCCGATGTTAAGTCCGCACCCCGCGATATGGCTCAAAGTCAGTCGGAGTAGTTCCAGCTCCATCGATGGAAGGCCGCAGGGCGCGCCGGAGAATGTGATCCGAAAATTAATCACATCTCCAGCAAGATAAGAACTTGAAAAAAAGTTTCCCCTGATCCCCTCCCCACACATAAAACAAACTGAAGAACATTAAAACAAATTTTAACACACTAAAAAATAACAAAAAGAATGAAAAAACGAACAGACTGCCGGGATAAGACCCCAGGGCCTGATCAGATCTTCCCCAGATTATTGAGGGAGACAAGAGAGAATATTGTGGGGGTCTTGTCAAGGGTCTTCGTGTCTTCTCAAGCCACAGGCGAGGTTTCGGAGGACTGGAGAGTGGCCAATGTTGTTCCTTTGTTTAAGAGAAGTTGCGAGAATTCAGGGAACTATAGGCTGGTGAGCCTCATGTCAGTCGTGGAGAAACTATTGGAGAGAATTCTTCAAGAGAATATTTACTCCCATTTGGAAGAGAATGGGCCAGAGATAGCCAGCACCACTTTGGATGCGACAGGTCGTGTCTTACTAACTTGATTGAGCTTTTGAAAAGGTGACAAAGGAGAATGATGAAGGTAGGGTGGTGGATGTTGTATGCATGGATTCTATTAAGGGTTTTGACAAGATCCCTCATTGTAGGCTGATGCAGAAGATTAAGCTTCATGGGACTAATGGTGGCTTGGTCGATAGATTCAGAACTGGCTTGTTCATAGAAGAAAGAGTGTTGTGGTGGAAGGAAGATATTGTGGCTGGAGGTCAGTGACCAGTGGAGTTCCACAGGGATCTCTGCTGGGATCCCTGTTATTTGTGTTATATCTAATGACTTGGACGTAAATGTAGATGGGTTGGTGAGAGAGTCTGCTGAAGGCACCAAAATTGGAGGAGTTGCAGACTGTGAGGGAGACTGCCAGAAGATACATCGAGGTAGATCAGCTGCAGAAATGGGTGGAGAAATGGCAGATGGAGTTTAATCTGAGCAAGTGTGAGTTTTTGCACTTTGGGAAGTTGAACGTAAGGTGAGAGTATGCAGGTAATGACAAGACCTCTAACAGCATTGATGTGCAGAGGGATCTCGGAGTCAAGTTCATAGCTCACTGGAGGTGGAAGCACAAGTAAATTGAGAGGTAAAGAAGGCGTTGGGTATGCTTGTCTTTATTGCTGAGGACATTGAGTATGAGGCAGAATGTTATGATGCAGCTTTATAAGACGTTGGTTAGGTCGTATTGGGAGTATTGCATGTAGTTCTGGTCACCCTATTCCAGGAATGATTGGAGAGGGTGCAGAGGAGGTTTATCAGAATGCTGCCTGGGTTAGCAGGTTTCAGCTACAAGGAGAGGTTAGATAAACTTGGATTGTTTTCTCTGGAACATTGGAGGTTGAGGGGAGACTTTTTTGAAGCATATAAAATAATGAGAGGCATAGATAGGGTAGAGAGTCAGAACCATTTTTCCTAGGTTGGAAATGTCCTCCAGTAGAGGATATTGCCGTAAGATGAGAAGGGAATATGGAGATGTGTGGGGCAAGTATTTTACAGAGAGTGGTGGGGGCCTGGAATGCATTGTCCGGTGTGATGGTGGAGGTAGATACGATAGTGCAGTTTAAGAGGCTTTTAGATAGGCACAAGGAAGCACAAGGAACAGAGGAAAATGGATCATGTACAGGCCAATGAGATCAGTTTATCTTGACATCATGTTCGGTGCAAACATTGTGGGCTGAAAGACCAGTTTTTGTGCTCTGACAAACATAGTGACTATTCAGTTAAGCTGGAAAGGGTGCAGAGGACATATATTTGAGGGGCTGAACTATAATGAGAGGCTGAGCAACCTTGGACTTTATTCCTCGGAGCACAGGAGGATGAGGGATGATCTTATGGAGATGTACAAAATCATGAGAGGAATAGATCGGGTAGACGCACAGAGTCTGGTGCCCACAGTAGAGGAATTGTAAACCAGAGGCCATAGGCTTAAGTTGAGGGGGGAAAGATTTAATAGGAACCTGGGGGGTAACTGCTTTACACAAAGGGTGGTGGGTGTATGGAACGAGCTGCCAGTGGAGGTAGCTGAGGCAGATACTATCGCAATGTTTAATTAACATTTAGACAGATACATGGATAGGATAGGTTTAAAGGGATATGGGCCAAATGCAGGCAGGTGGGTCTAGTGTGGATGGGACATGTTGGCCAGTGTGGGTATGTTAGGCCACTGGGCCTGTTTCCACGCTGTATGACTCTATGAAACTACAGGAGTATAACTTCACTCAAAAAGCAACAATATTAGAATGACCAGATAGTCTGTTTTGGCAATGTTGGTACAAGTAGTGCATGATCCATTAGTTGTATATTTTTTTTACACAGAGGGTGGTGAAAACTTGGAACGCGCTCTCGGGAGTGGCAGTGGAGGTAGATAGTGGCATTTAAGCTTTTGGATAGGCACACGGATATACAAGGAATGGAAGGATATGGATTGTCTGCAGACAAGAAGAGTTTGTCTTGGAATCATGTTTGGCCCAGACATTGTGAGCAAAAGGCCTGTTCATGTGCTGTACTGTTCTATGTTCTAAGCTTCACAGTGGAAATGAGTGGCTGTGCTGTTCTTCGTGTAGGCCCATGCTGGCCTGTGGGGTTGGCAAACTACACCACCTGAGAGAAACTGAAGAAGAGAAGGTAATTAAGCAGAACAGAGCCTCTTTGCCTGAACCTGTTGGTGGTATACTCCTCATCGTTCCAGGAATCTATTGCCTCTGAAATTCAACTATGCTATGAGCAGGTTGCAGGTGACACTTCTCACTTTTTCTCCCATCCTCCTTGTAGGTACGGTCACTGTTTTGTGTTGTGGATTCAGCTGAGATTGGAAACCACTACACAAATTGTTAAGGGAATCCAATGACCTGTGCTTTGGCTGATCTTCCACAGCCCTCTGAGGTAGGGGATTCCAAAAATATACCATCCTTTGAATGGCGAAGTTGCTCCTCAGGTCACTGCTAAACGGTAGACTCCTCTGAAATTACAGTATGTAGTGTCACACTCCCTAGCCAGAGGAATCGTCTTCCTTGCATCTATTCTTTGAGAATTTTAAACATTTCAATGACATCAAAGATTCAAGAGAGTTTATTGTCATGTGTCCCTGATAGGACAATGAAATTCTTGCTTTGCTTCAGCACAACAGAACATAATAGACATGACTACAGAACAGATCAGTGTGTCCATATACCATTATATAAATATATACACATATGAATAAATAAACTGATAAAGTGCAAATAAACAGATAATGGGCTATTAATGTTCAGAGTTTTGTCCAAGCTAAGTTTAATAGTCTGATGGCTGTGGGGAAGAAGCTATTCCTGAACCTGGTTGTTGCAGTCTTCAGGCTCCTGTACCTTCTACCATCTATCATTCTTAGAGAACACGGACCTAGTCCACCCCTATCTCTCCTCATGTGGAAAATTTGCCACATCTGGAACATGTCTGTAAATCTTTGTGGCGGTCCCTCTGTAGCAAGTAAGGAGACGACCATTGGTCATTAACACATTACTAGTTGTGGCAGCTTGCAATAGATAAACAGCCTAAAAGATTTACTATAAAAGCTACTACAGTTCATAAGTAAGCCATTGGTTGTAAAGTCGTTCGGGACTCACTGAATGGGATCCAATGTGGACTTTATAAATTCAAATCTTTCCTTTATAGAGAAAGTTCAAAAGTCTTAATGACCAACTGTTGCCACTAAAGGTTCCACTTTTAATCTTCACATCTATACTCAACACAAATAACAAGGTTAGAAAACTTGGCATTTTCTTCCCTTCTCCCACCTCCTTCCTTGAATCCTCCACGTCACTGTAGTGCAGCCCATCACTGTGTACTGCCACCAGAGAGACTGTCAGTTGGGGTGGTAGAGGGAGCCGTAATGGGGATGGCTAGGAAGGATAATCTCAGACCTATCACATTTAAGTAGGTCTGTTGAAGGTCCGTGTAGGAAGGAACTGGTTTAAACCAAAGTTAGACACAAAAAGCTGGAGTAACTCAGCGGGACAGGCAGCATCTCTGGAGAAATGGAATGCGTGATGTTTTGGATCGAATGGTCTCGACCCGAAACGCCACCCATTCCTTCGCTCCAGAGATGTTGCCTGTCCCGCTGAGTTACTCCAACTTTCTGTGTCTTTCTACGAATCCTCAGCTGCTTCCAGTTGCACTGTTGTTATTGATATTTTTATAGCCCCGCCTTAGAATCATACAATTGTTAACATCATTTGGTCTGCTAACCTATCCCATTCAATCCCATTCCTCTAATTGTTCCCTTGTCCTGCAAATTATTTTCTATATTCTATCTAGTTCCCTTTTGTGTGCATATAACACTCCTACAGGCAGTGACCTCTAGATCACAACTATTCTCATTGTAAATAAGCGATCCTCACATCACTCCAGTCTCTTTTATCTAAATGGTGGCCGATTGGGAAAGGGGGAGATGCAGCGAGACCTGGGTGTCATGGTACACCAGTCATTGAAGGTAGGCATGCAGGTGCAGCAGGCAGTAAAGAAAGCAAATGGTATGTTAGCTTTCATTGCAAAAGGATTTGAGTATAGGAGCAGGGAGGTTCTACTGCAGTTGTACAGGGTCTTGGTGAGACCACACCTGGAGTATTGCGTACAGTTTTGGTCTCCAAATCTGAGGAAGGCCATTATTGCCATAGAGGGAGTGCAGAGAAGGTTCACCAGACTGATTCCTGGGATGTCAGGGCTGTCTTATGAAGAAAGACTGGATAGACTTGGTTTATACTCTCTAGAATTTAGGAGATTGAGAAAGGATCTTATAGAAACTTACAAAATTCTTAAGGGGTTGGACAGGCTAGATGCAGGAAGATTGTTCCCGATGTTGGGGAAGTCCAGGACAAGGGTCACAGCTTAAGGATAAGGGGGAAATCCTTTAAAACCGAGATGAGAAGAACTTTTTTCACACAGAGAGTGGTGAATCTCTGGAACTCTCTGCCACAGAGGGTAGTTGAGGCCAGTTCATTGGCTATATTTAAGAGGGAGTTAGATGTGGCCCTTGTGGCTAAGGGGATCAGAGGGTATGGAGAGAAGGCAGGTACGGGATACTGAGTTGGATGATCAGCCATGATCATTTGAATGGCGGTGCAGGCTCGAAGGGCCGAATGGCCTACTCCTGCACCTAATTTCTATGTTTTTATGTTTCTATGTCCCTGATTTTAGATCTATTTCTTTGCTCTGAACAACATTTTCCTATTAACCCTCTCTAATCCAGTCACAATCTTGGCCACCTCAACTTTGCTGTTGATTTGTCCTTGTGCATATCTTTCATAAATTTGTTCTATGTACCTTTTCATATATCTCGTTTCCCTCTACTCTGGCTCTCAGTCTGAAGGAGGGTCTCAACCCGAAACGTCACCTATTCTTTTTCTCCAGAGAGGCTGCCTGACCAAACCGAGTTACTCCAGCTTTCTGTGTCTATATTCGGTGTAAACCAGCATCTGCAAATGCATTGCTTCTCTGTCAACTTTCACAAGAACAGTTGCAGCTTCTCCTATCTGACTTGCAGTTGGAATCCCTCATCCTTTCTGAATCGTATCCAGACCTTCACCTCAAAGGCTTTGAAATGCTGTGCATTTACATCCAAAGGCTCCACTGAAGGTCTTGCTGCTACCATGATCATGTTCTTAGCATTCATGACATAAAATGCAACATATAAAATTCATGATATAAGATGCTGTCACTTGCCCATACCAAGTGAGCTCCACCCCAGTTTCGTGCCTTTGGAATAGCTTGGAGGGCTCCTTTCTGTGTGTTCAGCACTCGGACCTGTTCTCGCCAGCCTCCTCTTTAAGTAGCACACAGGGAAAACTCACCCCTGCTGTGTCTTTTCAAGTCACTCTGATGTCAGCAAAGCAATATCTCAATGTTTTTTTACCGAAAACGTGATTTATTCAGTGAGTTACTCGAGGACCGTTTCTCAAAAGTTGCCTTTCTAAAGCACTTTACAATCTCCGTGGCTGTCGAAATGATGGCGAGTTTAGGCCCATGTTAATGGTCACCATTGCAATTAGCAGGAGAGCTGTAAGAGAAAATATAAGTTTGTGATCTCTGCAGTTAAGAGCTAGATGGAAAACTAATCAGTGCAATGATCATATAAAATGGTTACACAAAGGCTGTGTTTTAAACACTCCTCTAAAGAGTCTTTGATGTACTCAATGAGTCCTTTGGGGGATTTCATTTCCTCAGCACATTTATGTTAAATTCATGTCTCCGCTCTTCTAAAATAAAGATGTTAATGATTGTGTTAAAATAGCTTAGACAGGAAGTTAATGTGAACACATTATCAGTGTGTTAAAATTAGAACACAGAGGAAATTAAACCCATTGCTTTACAAGCATTCGGTAGTTGCAAGTCAGATACTTGGCAAGCGAGAAAGGAAAGTTTCCAGTCGCATGCTCGTGCTGTGGGATGGATGGGCTGCTGTGAGCTATGCACTTGCGATCTATTAGGAACAGCTGATCCCCCCTCGTTCTTCCTGGCACCAGCTCATGCTTTCAATGCAAACTCCGGGCTTTTTTCGCTTGGGCTTCTCCCTGGCTGAGGGCAGGAAATCCAACGCAGCTGTGTGATCCTCAAAGGGGCGAGCTCGGTATTCCTCGCCGAGCAAAAGCAAGAAAGGGGACAATCATTGGGCCTGCCTACCAAGATTCAGATGTGGACTGCACCTCCAGGAGCTGGGTGAAATGAGGGTGTCGGGGGGGGGAGAGCTCCCTGCAAGGGGAAGGGGCGGCACAAGGTTTCAATTAGACTACGGAACAAGCCTGAGGGGCTGAATGGTCTGCTCCCAAGTTCCTGTGCTCCTGCACCGTAACAAGCTAAACTTCCCAAACCACAATTTGAAACTATTCTTTGTTTTGGCACGTGTAGAGATGAGACCACAAAGTCCGACTGCCTGTTGAGTGTTTGCTCCCTGGTGCACAGTGTGATACAGGGCTGGGCATTGCTGGATGTGTAATTTTGAACTTCCAGAATCTCAACGCTAATATTCAGCTCACTGGGGAAGGCAGCAGAGTACGGTAAATCTGAACAGGCAATGACAATTACTATAAAACCATTAGTCCTTTTGAAGGGGGAAAATATGCAAATCATGGGGCCCAAATAAATGAGGATAAAGACAAAGTCCTCCTTCAAGCCTCGAGATGTTATCATTCAGTTCCCTTGCTCTTTTTGAAAACTCACTCACTCACTCACTCACTCACTCACTCACTCACTCACTCACTCACTCACTCACTCACTCACTCACTCACTCACTCACACTCACTCACTCACTCACACACTCACACACTCACTCACTATGCTCACTAGAATGTCACCATGGCACAAGCAAACAATAGACATTGATAACTTGCCTCTTGTCCAGGGGATGTTCAAAAGCAATTTACAATTGTGAATGTATGTAAATAATGGCATTGTATCATGTCATCATGGTGTTCACAGTGAGACACCACGAATAGCAATAAATAAGATTTAGATTCAGTTTTAAATTTGGTTTACTTTAGTCTCATATACACAAAGTTGCAATTAAATTTCTTTCAATGAAGCTCATAGAGTAAATAGGGGAGGGCGGCACGTTGACGTAATGGTAGAGCTAATGCCTTACAGCAACAGATAGAGACCTGTGTTCGATCCTGACTACGGGCGCTGTCTGTACGGAGTTTGTACGTGCTCCCTGTGACCACCTGGCGTTTCTCCAGGTGCTCCGGTTTCCTCCCACACCCCAAAGACGTGCAGGTTTGTAGCTTAATTGGCTTTGGTAAAAAAATGTAAATTGTCCCTAATGTGTCGGATAGTGTTAGTGTACGGGATGATTGCTGGTCGTCCGGACACGACGGGTCAAATCGCCTATTTTCGCGCTGTATCTCTGAGGTCTAAAGTAAAAATCACCAATTCCCAGATTGGCATCATCTTGATTTTAAGATTCTTAGTTCTGTTTTCCCATCAAGCCGTGTATTTGCACTCCATTTTACCGTTTGACTAAATCCCTTTGCAATCTCGGTGGTCCTCCAGTCTCGGGCACCTGTGTGTCACCCCTTTGATGTTCATATTTCAGCTGCTATAGTTTAGGCATTCCCTGTCTGAACCCATTTTCCTCTCTAGTCCTCTGTATTATTTACCTTAAGCATTACTTTTTATTAATCAATCTTTTGGTCACCTGGTTTTGCTACCAGATTTTATTTTATAATACGCCTGTTAAGTGCCTTCTTTTTGACAAGTGTAATTGTGGGTGGCACAATGGCACAGCTTGTAAAGCCGCTGTCCACAGCGCTGGAGACCTGGGGTCAATCCTGGCCTTGGCTACTGTTTGTATGGAATTTGCACATTCGCCCTGTGACTGTGTTTGTTTCCTATGGATGCTTTGGTTTCCTTAGGTCATAAGGTCATAAGTGATAGGAGTAGAATTAAGCCATTCGGCCCATCGTCCACTCTGCCATTCAATCATGGCTGATATATCTCTCCCTCCTAACCCCATTCTCCTGCTTTTTCCGCATAACCTCTGACACATGTACTAATCACTAATCTATCACTAATCACTAATCATTAAAAATATCCACTGACTTGGCCTCCACAGCCTTCTGTGGCAAAGAATTCCACAGATGCACCACCCTCTGACTAAACAAATTCCTCCTCATCACCTTCCTAAATGAACGTCCTTTAATTCTGAGGCTATGACCTCTAGTCCTAGACTATCCCACCAGTGGAAACATCCTCTCCACATCCACTCTATCCAAGCCTTTCACTATCTGTATGTTTCTATGAGGTCCCCCCTCATTCTTCTAAACTCCAGCGAGTACAGGCCCCGTGCTGACAAACGCTCATCATAGGTTAACCTACTCATTTTGCTCCCACATCCCAAAGACATGCAGATTAAATTGGTTGCAGTAAATGACCCCTTGTGCTGGAATCTGGGGGGAGATATTGATAACAATATGGAGAGAATAATAGGTAGACAAAAATGCTGGAGAAATTCAGAGGGTGCGGCAGCATCTATGTAGCGAAGGAAACAGGCAATGTTTCGGGCCGAAACCCTTCTTCAGACTGGAATTTCACAAGGGTTTCGGCCCGAAACGTTGCCTATTTCCTTCGCTCCATAGATGCTGCTGCACCCGCTGAGTTTCTCCAGCATTTTTGTGTAACTTCGATTTTCCAGCATCTGCAGTTCCTTCTTGAACATGGAGAGAATAAAGGTGGATTACATGGATAAGAAAGGGATTTGGGCCAAACGAGGGCAGGTGGGATTAAGGTCTATGGGGCATCTTGGTTGGCATGGACAAGTTGGGCCGAAGGGCCTGTTTCTGTATTGTTTGACTCTATCACTCTATGACAAGATGAATGTTGGATTTGTGTAAATGGTGGAATGATGGGCATGGACTTGTTTCCCCGCGGTATCACTCGCTCCAATAAATGTAAACAGTAGTTGTTTTCTTCCTTTTCATCTCCTTTGTCTGTTTTTCTTCTTCTTAGGCATTCTAGCTTTGTGAGTTCTGAGGTGCTTACTGAGGTCAAGTTGGACACACACACTCATTCACAGATGGACAGAAGGGACTGAGTGGTCAGGCTATGGCAAGTTGGTGGGGTGGTGCGATCCTGCCCCTGTTTTTTCAGGGCTTCTCTTTGCACCCCAATGACTGGACTCAAGCTTCTCAATACATCCTGCATTCTCTGTTTGCACTCAGATGTTTCAGATGTTTCCAGGAGTCGGTGGAGGTGCTGTGTGTCTTCAGGAGGCTTTGGGCACATCTTGAATCTTTTTCTCTGTCTGCTTGCTAATCTCGCTCCCTGACAGAGTTCTGATAGTATCAGGCGTGGAATCTGGTATCGGGCATGGTCTGGAACCATAGAGATAATCATAGAGCTATAGACTCATGCTGTACAGAAACAGGCACTTTGCCTGACTTGTCCATGGCGACCACCATGTCCCATCTAACCTAGTCCCATTTTCCCTTACTGGGCCCATATCCCACTAAATATCTCCTTTCCACGGATCTGTTCAAATGAATTTTTAATGTTGTTACTGCACCTGCCTCAACTATTTCCTCTGACAGCTCTTTCCATATAACAACGACCTTATGTGTGAAATCGTTGCCCCTCAATTCCTATTAAATCTTTCCCCTTTCACCTTAATTAAACCTATGCGCTCTGGTTTTTGATTCCCCTACCCTGGAAAAGAAGACTGTGCATTCACCTGATCTATTCCCTTCATGATTTTATACACCTCTCTAAGATCATCCCTCAGACCCCCGTGCTCCAAGCCCACCAAACCTCTCCCTATAGCTCACGCCCTCATGTCCTGGCAACATTCTTGTAAATTTTCATCGTTTAGATTAGTTTATGTACCAAGGTACAATTAAAAGCTTTTTTTGCTGCCTGCTATCCAGTCAGCGAAAGACTATACATGATTACAATCAAGCTGTCCACAGTGTACAGATAAAGATTTAGTGCAAAATAATGTCCAGTAAAATCGTATGAAAGATAGATCGAAGGTCTCCAATGAGGTAGATGGGTGGTCAGGTCCACTCTCTAGCTGAGAGGACGGTTCAGTTGGGAAGAAATCGTCCCTGAATCTGGAGTATGAGTTTTCAAATTTCTGTACCTCTTGCCAAATGGGAGAGGGGAGGAGATTGAGTAACCGGGCTGAGACTGGTCCTTGATTATGCTGGTGGCTCTGCTGATGCAACATGAAGTGTTGATGGAGTCAATGGAAGGGAGATTGGTTTGCGTGATGGTCAGGGCTGCAATTTCGGCTGGTGTGTACGATAGTGTTAGTGTACGGGGTGATCACTGGCCGGGGCGGAGTCAGTGGGCTGAAGGGCCTGTTTCTGCACTGTATCTCCAAGTTCTAAAGTCTATCACCTTAATTCCATAACTTCTAGCTTTAAGCTGCCCTACTCAGCAAACCTGAGAAACAAAAACTATGACCATCGATGCCTCTCATCAACATACGGTCTATTCAACATAGTTGACTAACTAGGACATCAGTGCTGGAATTGGTGATCAAGAGAGTCAAGAGTGTTTTATTGTCATATGCCCAGATAGAACAATGAAATTCTTACTTGCTGGGAGAGTGCACTGATATTGGTTTGCTTATCCTTTCAGTGAATTTGGAGATTTTATTTATTGCAATCTAACAGTTCGGAATGGCTGATGTCATCTGATCAAAAACTCCTTTTGAAGGAAAATCCACCTGGATTTCCTGACTACACTGGGAGTTACTGGTTTGCACATGGAAATCAATATTCCAAGTTCGGTCTCTGTAACATCTGTAACATAACATTGCAACTTCTATACTCAGTTCCCTGATTGATGAAGTATAGTGTGTCAAAAGCATTCTTCATCACCCTATCTACCTGCAATGATAGTGATATCTACCTCCATTGATGGTGTTAGTATGGGCAATAGCAATCCAGCAATCCAATTAGTATTTAAGAAGGAACTGCATGCTGGAAAATTGAAGGTACACAAAAATGCTGGAGAAACTCAACGGGTGCAGCAGCATCTATGGAGCGAAGGAAATAGGCAACGTTTCGGGCCAAAATCCTGAAGGGTTTTTGTGTACATCCAAATAGTATTGTAGTGTGTGATCGCACTAAATCGAGACAGGAATGTTAAAAAATAAGTTTAAGCTGGAGTCAATTTCTTCCCCACTCGAGAATGATCAACAGATTAACCTAGAAATTCATGTTCACAACTCCTGAAAAACTGACAACAAAACAGAAAAAAATGTGTTGGCTCTGCTTTAATGATCTTGTGTATGTTTTTGATGAGTTGAAGTTGAAGTCAGTCAAGTGCAATCAAGTGTAATTTGTCAGCGAATTTCACGTCCCGCTCCTGGTTTTACAACATGTTTAAATGATTGATGCTGGTTTATTATTGTCATGTGTACAGATACAGGGAAATGCTTTGTTTTGCGTGCCATCCAGGCAGACCATACGTGAGAACACTCATATCATACATGAGTACAAGTCAGTGGCTGTGCACCGAATAAAAGGGCAGTGGGCACTGTTCTCACCCTACACGGGTGGCACGGTGATGCAGCAGTAGATTTGCCTACAGCGCCAGAGGCCAGGGTTTGATCCCGACTACGGGTACTGACTGCACAGAGTTTGTACGTTCTCCCCGTGACCACGTGGGTTTTCTCCGAGTCTTCGGTTTCCTCCCGCATTCCAGAGACGTACAGGTGTGTAGGTTAATTGGCTTTGTATAAATGGAAATTGTCCCGAGTGTGTGTTGGATAGTGTTAATATGCGGGGATCGCTGGTCAGCGTGGACTCGATGGGCCGAAGGGGCCTGTTTCCGCGCTGTATCTGTAAACCAAACCAAATTTAACTAAATAACAAGAGAGGGATACAGTACACAACAAATATTAATGATTCCAAACAAATATGAGACTAGCACGGTGACAGAGTAACTAACCAGAGTAAGTAACTAGCGTCACTGCCTTCTCATTTCTGGGATCCAGCTTTGATCCTGACCTTTGTTGCTTTCTGAATGTAGTTTGCATGCTCTCCCCATGACTGTAAGTTTCATTCCGGTGCTCTAGTTGTCTGCCACATCCTACTGAGATGCTGGATGGTTACTTGGTTATTGTAATTTAACCGTTTGTGTATGCAGATGATGAAACAATCAAAGAGAAACAGGACAAGGTGCACGCAGCGCTGGAGGAGAGGAGAGAGGATGATGAATATATGGGACGAACTGTCAGAGGAGGTTGTTGAGACAAATAGTATAACAATTTTTAAAAGACACTTGAATAGGTACATGGATAGGAAAGGTTTAGAGAGATACAGTATGGGCCAAATGTCAGCAAACGTATCTGGCTTAGATGGGGCATCTGGGTTGGCATGGACGGGTTTGGCCAGTGTGGACCTGTGGAACCATCTGACCTCCTTCTATGTCGTAGCAGTTGGTAACTTTAGTTCTAGTGAGATTTTCATCACATTGGTCTAAATCATGTCTTATACCATTCATTCATTTTAATAATGCTAAATAGACAATAGACAATAGGAGCAGGAAAAGGCCATTTGGCCCTTCGAGCCATCCTTGCCATTCATTGTGATCAAGGCTGATCATCCACAATCAGTACCCCATTCCTGCCTTCTCCCCATATCCCCTGACTCCGCTATCTTTAAGAGCTCCATCTAACTCTCTCTTGAAAGCATCCAGAGAATTGGCCTCCACTGCCTTCTGAGGCAAAAATTCCAAAGATTTACAACTCTCTGGGTGAAAAAGTTTTTCCTCATCTCTGTTCTAAATGGTCTACCCCTTATTCTTATACTGTGACCGACAAAAGTGCTAGAGAAAAACAGCGGGTGCGGCAGCATCTATGGAGCGAAGGAAATAGGCAACGTTTTGGGCCGAAACCCTTCTTCAGGCCTTAAATTGTGGCCCCTGGTTCTGGATTCAAGGCTTGGATTATTTATACTCAGACACACCGCTCCTTGCCACAACATAGTACAACTCTCTGCTAAAATATCTTCCAGTAGACTGATGCAGGTTGGAACTCCATTCATCATACCGCATTAAAAAATAGGTTGTTTCATGATCATCAGATCAGAAATGATAGAGAAAGGTGGATAGAGGTATCATTCATGGAAGAACATTGCCAGGCATGTAAACTTCTCTGTGACCACCTTGAATGTAACATAGAAACATAGAAACATAGAAAATAGGTGCAGGAGTATGCCATTCGGCCCTTCGAGCCTGCACCGCCATTCAATATGATCATGGCTGATCATTCAACTAATAACAAGGAACTGCTGATGCTGGTTTACCAAAGAAAGACACAAGGTGCTGGAGTAACTCAGCAGGTCAGGTAGCATAATTTCATAAGTTCTAAGAGCAGAATAAGGCCATTTGGCCCATCAAGTTTAATCTGCCATTCAATCATGGCTGATCGATCTTTCCCACACAATCCCATTCTTCTGCCTTCTCCCCATAACCCCATAATTCCTAATCAAAAATCTGTCAATCTCTGCCTTAAAAATATCCATATCTACAGATCTTGGGTAGGTGATGTTTCAAGTCGGGATACTTCTTCAGATTGTTGTAGAAGGGGAGGGAAAAAAAGATGCAAGAAAGGAGTGGGAACTTTCTTTGCCCACCATGGATGTTTCTGTAGGATTCTGAATCGCAACCTAGAAGTAGAATCGCTGCCAAATGCCCCTTAGAGGTGTAAGTGCAAAGGTTGTATTTATCTCTCACTTTGCCAGTAAGGTTACCCTTAGCTTTTGTAATGTGACAATGAGCAGAAAAGTTCCATGCATGATTGATATCCACAGAAAGAGCCTTTGAGGATCTTGAGATAAAGTTTCAAATGGTGGGAGTTACTCTGAATTTGTGTCTAGAGCAGTACACACACACATTGTTTAGGATATCAACCTCAATAAACAAACAACTTCTTGCCCCATGTGGACAAAGAGGATGTTTCTGACACAAATTGCTGGAGTAACTCAGCGAGACAGGCAGCATCTCTGGAAAGAAGGAATGGGTGATGTTTTGTGTCGAGACCCTTCCTCAGATTGTGTCTCCAATGTACATTCGAATTACCACCAGGGACGCCGCATGATTGGCAGCCCCGCCAACTGTTTTTTCGTCTTCTTTTTAATTTTTAGTGGGTGTTAAAAGTTTGTGTAAATGTTCTCTGGTTTGTTTTATGTGGAGCGAAGGGGAGGGGGTCAGGGGAAACTTTTATTCAGTTTCTTACCTTGCCGGAGATGCGATTATTTTCCGGATCGCATTCACCGGTCACTCTGCGGCCTACCATCGATGGAGCTGGAAGCCTCCTCGGACTGACTTTGTGCCCCACCGCGGGGCCTGGACTTAACATCGGAGCCAATCCCTTGCCTGGGATCGCTCCAACCGCTGCCTGCGGATTTACCATCAAGGGCTCACAGCCTCGGGAGAGGTGAGTCGGGAGCTCCAACAGTGCAGAGGTTCAACCAGCCCCAACGCGGGGTTTGATCACCAGTGTGGGGGAGCTGACATCCCCCCCGATGAAGGAGCTGATCGCCCCGATGCGGAGGGTCCGGCCGCCGGCTATGGGAGTCAAGATCGTCCCCTCAGCGGAAGGCTCGAGGCCCCCGACCACGGCAGAGTGAAAAGGGAGGAAATTTGAACTTTTTTTGCCTTCCATCACAGTGAGGAATGTCGCGGAGTCACTGTGGTGGATGTTTATGTTAAAATGTATTTTGTGTGTTCCGTTGCTTTTTATTTGTATGACTGACTTGGCAAATAAAATTCCTCATCTGTTGCAAAACATACTTGGCTAATAAAGTATTATTGTGATTGTGATTGTGACATTGGGCTTCTGAGCCAAAGCAGGTTGCTGTGGTCATCTGGAAGAAATCCGCAGTCCCCAATCCCAGCTCTGTACAGGCACTTATTCTTTGCCTGCACTCTCGAGTGATGGAAAGATTGATGGTTGTTTTGCTTCCTTTCCTTTGGGAGGCTAACTTTCTGAAGGCAGAACTGTGAGGAAAAGGTGTCTTTAATACACAGCTGCAGAGCGGCACAGTGGAGCAGCGGTAGAGCTGCTGCCTCACAGCGCCAGAGACTAGGGTTCAATCCTGACTATGGGTGTTGTCTGTATGGAGTTTGGACATTCTCCCTGTGACCGCGTGGGTTTTCTCTGGGTGCTCTGGTTTCCTCCCACACTCCAAAGACATATAGATTTGTAGGTTAATTGGCTTCTGTAATAATTTCTCCTAGTGTGCTGGATGGAATTAGTGTACGAGTCATCAATGGTTGGCATGGATTCAGTCAGCCGAAGGGCCTATTTCTGCATCTCTAGAATCTATACTAAACCAAACTAAATGCAGGATGTTTAATACTTAAGCCTGTCATTCCTGAAACAGATGGTGTTATATGAATGAGCCCACCGGCCCTGCTTTGGAACTGGCAGTAACTAATTTAACGATTTTAGTGTTAGAGATCATTGATAATGATTTAATGCCAGAATGATGGTGCAGATGAATTTCGGTACCATCGTCTCCTGCTCTGTGCTCAGAATCAGAGTCAATTGCTGTGAATGTACCATAAATTGTAATTGATGGAATGAATGAGCGTGGCACTTTTAACTGATTAGTTAAAAAAATGCGCCGTAGAAAGCATTTTATCGGGATGCACCACAGCATGGTTTGGGAACAGATCCTTCCAAGACCGCAAGAAGTTGCAGAGAGTTGTGGACGCAGCCCACAATTCTCAGCCAAACCAACCTCCCTTCCATTAATTCCATCTACACTTTACACTTGGCAAGGCCACCAGCACAATCAAGGACGAGTCTCATGCCTGTCACTCTCACTTCTACCATCCAGCAAGAGGTACAGAAGTGTGAAACCGCACACCTCCAGATTCAGGGCCAGTTTCTTCCCAGCTGTTATCAGGCAACTGAACCATCTTACCTACAACTAGAGGGCAGTCCTGAGGCACTAACTACCTCATTGAAGAACCTCGGAGTATCTTTAATCGTACTTTACTGGACTTTATCTTGCACTAAATGTTATACCGTTTATCCGAAAATGTATACTGTGGTGATGGCTCGATTGTAATCATGTAAAGTCTTTCCGCTGACAGGATAGCACGCAGCAAGAAGCTTTTCACTCTACCTTGGTACACTTGTCAATAAACTAAACTAAACTACAGCTAAACTCAAAATGGAGCTTGAGCTTGTCAATTAGCACGGCACGATGAATTGTCCCACAAAAAATAATTTTCGGTAAGTTCAAATTTCATGGTGTAAGCGTCGGTTATCCTTATTTCCATTTTAATCTTTATCTTGGATCTGTTGAAAGAAACAAATATCCTGCGTGCCATCGGAGATCGAAAAATTCCATTCTCTACCTACCCTGAGGAAGGGTTAGGCAGGAACTTCTGCTGAAAACAAACCAGCATGTTTACCCCTCCAGCTCTAATCTTCCATGGTTCTACCTTCCCTCCACACCTAATGCTTTGTGGCTGTTACAGTTTCCCCACCTACTTCACTGACTAACTCTTTTGGCGAATCCAAAGGTTTTCTTTATTTTGTTTTCGAGGATTAATTGGCTCGGCTTCACATAGCAGTCGTTAGGAAGTGTCTAGTCATTTGCAGGATGCAGTGTGACTGCCTGTTTCAACTTCATTGCAACGTGAATGCAAGAGAGTAATCCCAGACTAGAGTCTGACCTGAATCGAGAGGAAAGAAGTGGTAGGCCCCTGGAGGAAACCATTTTGCATTGCTTGAGTTTGATATACCATATGGAGAATCATTCTTTACTGTGAAACCTAATTAGGATTGTGCTCAGAGGGTTTTTTTTTTACCCTTTGGATGCCTTAAAGAGCTCGTATCATGAAGAATATTCACCCCTGCTTCTGCTCCCATGGACTTTAGGTTTGGCAGCGGAGAGCAAAGTGCTGAGCCCATGTGTAAACATGTTCACACTCAGAACCATTTCCTCGTTTGAGGAATACAATCCCCAGCCAGACAGCATTCACAAGAAACTTGCTGGAAATCAGTCTGAGGTTGGTAACTATAGTGTGATTACAATTTATGAGAGTTTAAAAAAAAAATTCAAATAACAAGAGAGATTAAACATTTCAAATGTGTAGGAAGGAACTGCAGATGCTGGCTTAAACCGAAAATAGACACAAAAAGCTGGAGTAACATCTCTGAAGAGAAGGAATGGGTGACGTTTCGGGTCAAGACCCTTCTTCAGACTGGTGTCAATTCAAGTATTTGATTCATTTTCTCTTTCAACTTGTTTTGGAAAGATGGTATGTGAGGGATTGTTTCAAATTTTTATTGAAATTTTGTCTACCATGTTCCCTCAGAGTTAGGACTTGACCAGGTTGTCTATGGCTATGTTGATGCATCAGAGAAATTGGTGCATTGTGTAAAGTGACGACCTTCTTTGTGATGAACATCAACAAACAAAAAACCTGAAGATGCTAGAAATCTGGAATAAAAATCTGGAGAAAATGGTGGAAACACTCAGCAGGTCAGACATTGTCTGTGGAAAGCATAACGCTGTAAAAACTGGCAAAGGGTCCAAGTTGAACTGTGGACTGTTCCTCTTTCCACAGATGCTAAATGACATGCTGAGTGTTCCTACATATTTTTAGTTTAAATTGCCTCTATATGATTTTATACAGTGACTCGTTCAAATATGGGTGTTTCTGTAAATACAGCACTAAGTAATGAAACTGAAGGTCTCCATAACGTCCAGGTTATTTTCCTGTTTTTTAATGTAATATTCCCATTGTTTCATATCCTGCATTTTAAGTAGTATAGATCACGGTGTATAGCCAAATTAATGAGATGAAGCAAAAATAAATAAATCTTTTTACAACGAAAAATATCAGGTACGTGTTTTCTTGCCTTTTTTTGTGACATTTTTCAAGCAGGATTTCATCGAATCCTTAGGCTAATTTATACCAGAAAGATTACATTAATTTTGCAAGTAAATAACTCTATATAAGCCAAATTCTGATTATGCTTATGATTTTTATCATTAATCTCCCGATTAGATTGTTTTCTGATGCCTCAAGTTTTTGCAGCACAACATGAGTAGCAATGTCCATTTGGTCAAGTATGAAATGTGTGAATTAAAAGCAAAGTAACCGTTTATATAATTTTTGTTTCTTTTTTTATTGTATATATTTTGTATTTAAGCTTTCCATTGAAATACTTAATAACGAATAGAACTTAAACTCATGAAATAAAAATCTACTATTTGCTCACGTATTTAGCGACATCTCCTTCTGTGGTCCATTCCGTTTTTTGACGTTATCAATGCTGTCACGTTTTTTTTGCACTCGTCGCCATTTAAAAAAAATTCAAACAACGCGGTTGTAATGATCCTGACCTGAACTATGTGCCTGGATGGTGGGTTACGTGCCGACATTTTGAAATGGAGCTTAGATGATCAGCCATGATCATATTGAATGGCGGTGCAGGCTCGAAGGGCCGAATGGCCTACTCCTGCACCTATTTTCTATGTTTCTATGAGACTAGTGGTCACGTTGTGGGCATCTGTACTCTGGATAACACTGTGTTCACTTGTTTTTTGTTTGGAATCATTGGTTAGTAAAAATCTTTGTGCACTTTTTCGTTCTTTTCTCGTAAATGTTGCTTCTGGTTTGCTGTAGAAATGTTTAAATTCAGTTAAACTTTCATTGCTTGTTGCTATGTTGTTGTAAAGTGCGTGCACTGTGACGAAGGGAATCAAAAGTGACCTGGCCCCAGATAATGCCATGTCTCGTTGAAAGTATGCTCCTGTCTACACGGATGCTTTTGGTTCCAGGCAAATTGCAAGTAAATTAACATTGAATTCGATGAAACGTTACTATATTCTTTCTCATTTATGTACATTGAAAAAAAAATTATAAATGTTTTTTTTCTCTTTTTTTTTCAAATTTTGAAAATATTAACTTTTGGTCAAATTTTGGTCGATTTTGATCACAAATTAGCTGAAAAGGATCATAGGTAGGCCATTTTTAAAGTGGTATTTCGGTATAATTTAATAACGTTCAAATTTGGGCACCCATGTCATGGGTTGCTACCCTTATTTATGGAAGCACCCATATATGAGCATTAAAGATTCTGTGATAGGTGACTTTATTCCAGTAAGTATGATTATCTCAACCAAATAGTTAGTTTAGTTTTGAGATACAGTGTAGAATCAGGTCCTACGGCACACCAAGTCCACGCCGACCAGTGATCACCCCGTACACTAACGCTTTCCTACACACACTAGGGTCAATTTACAATTAAACCAAGCCAATTAACCTACAAAATCTGTACGTCTTTGGAATGTGGGAGGAAACTGGAGTTCCAGGAAAAAAACCAGGCGGTAAACGTGTAAACTCTGTACAGACAGCACCCGTAGTCAGGATCGAACCCAGGTCTCCGGTGCTGTAAGGCAGCAATTCTACCGCTGCGCCACCGTGCCATTCATTTGTGTTATCTGATGTTCCCAAGTGGCCATTGCATTAACCTATGAAAACACAAATGCATTTCAATAGTTATAATAAACCTGCGGATGCCTTGAGATTGTGAAAAATACTTGAATGAATGAATACTTTATTGTTCCATGTGATGAGAAACAGTGACATTCTTTGCTTGAATACCAAGGTATGCAATTAGTCGCCACATAAAGGGCATTGGCAAAGTTACAAAGTATCCTTGCGCCATGTCCCCCTTTGTTCTCCCTCCCTCCCGCTGGTCCCCCGATGCCGGGTCCTCCATTGCTCCCCCCACCCCCACCCTCATGGTGGTTCCCCCCACACCGGGTCCTCCTTTCTTCCTTCTCCCGGCAGCGGCATCCTCACTCCATGCCATTCGACCTCGTCCATTGGTCACTGCCATCATCGACCACCGCACTGACCTCTCTAATATCGCCGCCGGATCCTCTCAGGATGCCTCCGTGGCGCTGACCCCGGCCCCAGCTGCGGGCTCGGTCAACTAGCGCGGCTTTGATTCCAACCCGCGAGGCTCCACCTCAGACCCGCGAGGCCCGGGCTCCAGTCCGTGAGGCTTCATCGACCCACAAGGCTCCTCCTCCTCGGCTTCTCTGGTGGCCTTCCTTATATAGACTATAGACTCCTTTTATATATATATATATATATATATATTTTTTTTTTTAATTGTCAACCCAAGATTTTATTGGGGCTTTTTATTCTCTATTTAACAAACCGAATCAAATACATTTAGGGAAATTCAAGAATCGACAAATGCATCAGCGGAAAACTTTAGTCTTAATTAAACTTCGGTACACAAAAATGCTGGAGAAAATGCTGCACCCGCTGAGACTCCTTTTATATTTTAAAGCGTCCTCCTTTGTGTTCTTCCCCACCCCTATTTTTGAAAGAAATGAGGTAAAATAGTTAAACTGATGAACTAACTTAATTCCAGTTTGAATTGAATTTGCAATCTCAGTGCCAAACCAAGTTGCGACGGTTTCAACAGTAAGCGATGCAAGTGATAAGCCAGGGTTGCAGTTTCACCAGTAGGTGTCACTAGTTACCTTTCTTTGAGAGGATACCAATGTCCGGGTGAGAGTGGTGATATTACTGACATTCTGCTGCGATAATTGATCTGAAATGTTTGAAGAAGTTAACTCCTCCATTGCATCAGTCATCTTTGTGAATAACGCTGCACAGAACCAACACAAAACAGTTTCTCCTTCAGGATATTCTTACCACATCTCGGGCAGCTCTTTTCTCTCATTGCTATCATCATTATCTCCTTCAGTTTATTTCCTTGTGTAATTTTCCCTCAATAATTTTTCAATTTGATTTCATTATTGGAATTGTATGTGATGTTTGTATTTTGCTGCTTTGCTTTGCATGATTCTGTATATAAATCTAATTTCTAGTGTTCATTTCAGTCATTGAGTCATCGGTGTCAGCTCTGATTTGTTCTATACCCAATCATACTTGTAGCTTCCCTCTCCCCTGACTGTCAGTCTGAAGAAGGGTCTCCACCCGAAACATCACCTGTTCCTTTTCTCCAGAGATGCTGCCTGACCAGCTGAGTTACCCCAGTATTTTGTGTCTATCATAAGTCTTTAACTTAATTATGTCAATGATACCAGTGTTTGCAAATACACACAGTTATTTGTACGACATGGTGGCGCAGTGGTAGAGCTATTACCTTACAGCGCCAGAGATCCGGGTTCGACCCACTAGGGGCGCTGTCTTTACGGAGTTTGTACGCTCTCCTCGTGACAGGCATGGGTTTTCTCTGAGACCTTTGGTTTCCTCCCACACTCCAAAGGCATATATGTTTGTAGGTTAATTGGCTTGTTATAAATGTAAAATTATCCCTAGTGTGTGCTGGATAGTGTCAGTGTGTGGGGATTGCTGTACGGCATGGACTCAGTGGGCCGAAGGGCCTGGTTCCACGCTGTATATCTAAACAAAGCAAAACAATCTGATGGTGCCTGTCACTGGTAAACAAAACTGTCCATTTAGGAACTACTGCTGGCCAATTTCAGACCCCGTTTGATAAACCCACAGCATTGCCTGCTTTGATATTTTCAGTAAAAGTCATCCACTGCAGAGTACCCTGTTAACCAACACTCCAATAAATCCATTATCATCCAGCAGAAAAGTCATTTGTATACTGAATCTTTAATCAGCTTAATATATCTTCACAAGGTGTTAGAATCGGTGGATAAAAGCCTGAACGCAGTGATGTTTTTTAAAATAAAGGTGACTGAGATACTGAGCCGGCAAGATTTAAGGAGAGCAGCTGAGAGCTTGGGGTCTTTAAACTTGGCATAGCAGCAAATGGAATGATGAATATCTAGGCCCGAAGTGGAGCAGTACAGTGCTCTGTGAAACTGGAGCAGGAAAAGTATTGCTTTGGAACATGATAAAAAAAAAAATTCCACCAATCATTCCTTCTCCAAGAGTACACATCTTAAACAATTACTTCATTTTCAATGGTTCAATGGTACTTTATTTGTCACATGTACCGAAGTAAACACATTTTTGTGTACAGTTCAGTATATGTCACTATAAATAACTGATATGAGAGTGCCAAAAACCCGGGTTCGATCCTGACCACGGGTGCTGGAGTTGGTACATTCTTCCTGTGACCTGCGTGGGTTTTCTCCGGATGATCCAGTTTCCTCCCACATTCCAAAGACCATACAGGTTCGTGGGTTAATTGGAATGGTAAAATTGTAAATTTTCCCTAGTTTGTGTAGGATAGTGTTATGCCCCTGTCCCACTTAGGAAACCTGCACGGAAACCTCTGGAGACTTTGCGTTCCCGGAGGTTTTTGTCAGTCTCCCTACCTGCTTCCACTACCTGCAACCTCCGGCAATCATCTGCAACCTCCGGGAATGGCACGGAAACCTTGGGTGGGGCGCAAAGTCTCCAGAGGTTTCCGTTCAGGTTTCTTAAGTGGGACAGGGGCATAAGTGTGCGGGGATTGCTGGTAGGTGCGGGCTCGGTGGGCCAAAGGGCCTGTTTATGCGCTGTATCTCCAAACTAAACTGAATTAAATAGGAAGGAACTACAGATGCTGGTTATACACTGAAGTTAGACACAAATGCTGGTTGATGTTTCTGGTCTGAGATCTGAAGAAGGGTCTCAACCCAAAACGTCCCCCATTCCTTCTCTCCAGAGATGATGCCTGCCCCGCTGAGTTACTCCAGCATTTTCTGTCTCTGGTAAACTAAAATAAGCACTGAGATACAACTTAGATAAGCATCTCAGATACAGTACAAATGTACAGCAGTAGTACACTGAGACAGTATACAGAGTCGCCAAAAAGCTGGAGTAACTCGGCGGGACAGGTAGCATCTCTGGAGAGAAGGAATGGGTGACGTTTCGGGTCGAGACCCATCTTCAGACCACAGAGTGGCCAGTTTGGCGTCATTTTCAAGTCCCAGTTGCACGTTCTGCCTCCATTGAATACCATTTGGTTGTAACAGCCATTCCCAGCATCACTTAACATTGAGGCTGAAGGTTAAGTTGGACTTCATATCAGGCAGCCTTCAAAAAGCCTTAGGTGTTTTTTCTATTTAACAGGTGGAATTAGCGAGGCAGCTGTGTGATCAAAGGTAAGTAAGGGAACCTGACCATTTGCAGCTTGTGTTGACGTGGAAGCACTTTCAGCTTTTCATCGACACAAACAAATTGATGTAATTCTGGCAAAAAGTTAGTCAAAGTTCATTAATGGAAGAGATCTTAAACGTCCTCCCATGCTGCGGGACTTTCCTCAAGGCACAGCGTAATTACAGTCTGATGTGATGCCAATTTTTGTAATGTTTCCAGATAGTGTGAGTGATTACATTTCATTTTCAATATTGTTAATGATGAGTGACGGCTAATGTTGGCCAACATCAGATTGTGTCTACTCTTTCAGTTCGATGGCTGCACAATCTGCTTTGTGTTCAAGTGCCGTCCAACAGTACTAAACTAAGTTCACTATATTTGATAACAATTAATGGTTATCTCAGGAATTCCTGGCAGTTTTAATAACTTTATGGACCCTCTGTGAAAAGTGGGAGAAGGATGAGAGCAGACCAGATTATTTATCTGTAATCAGAAAAGTCTCCATGAAATACTCCCTCAGTCAGCACCAATGCCTCTTGAGTCATTCAGTCTGTCTTGGTCTCCATCCTCTTATAGATATTCCCTATGTTCGCTTGACTTAAAACAAACATGGGCGGCATGGTGGTGCAGTGGTAGAGTTGCTGCCTTACAGTGCTTGCAGTGCCAGAGACCCAGGTTGGATCCCGACTACGGGTACTGTCTGCACGGAGGTTGTACATTCTCCCTGTAGCCGCGTGGGTTTTCTCTGAGATCTTCAGCTTCGTCTCACATTCCAAACTCGTACAGGATTGTAGGTTAATTGGCTCGGTATAAGTGTAAATTGTCCCGCGTGTGTGGGATCTCTGGGCGGCGCGGACTTAGTAGGCCGAAGAGCCTGTTTCTGCTCTGTATCTCTAAGCTAAACCTGTTTTCAAACTTTTACTTCTAATGGAAAACTACCATTCTTGAACAATAACGCTATTTCTCTCTCCATGGATGCTCACTGACCTGCTGAATATTTATTGCATTTTCTGATCAGATTTACTGCATCTGCAGTTTCTTTGCATTTGAGCCGAGTATTGCATTTAATTTCTTCGCATACTGTATAACAATGTTGAACAGTGTCTAGCAGTCCAAGCCATTGATCATGACAAACAGGCTTTAAAATTTATCAAATATAAAATTTACCAGATGTAAACTTCGGCAAATTTTAAATGACAATTTGAATTACTAGAATGGAAGCCCTCCCAAAATATTAACGAGAGGCTTTCCATTATAATAATTCAATTTAATATCAGTGGTGATAATTGCGGGCAGTGGGCAGGTGCTATAGACCTGCTCGGGAAGTTAGACGCTCCCACCCCCACGAGTCTCGGGCAGGTGGTGCTCGTCAGCCTGGGAAAAGGCAGTCAATCTAGCCTTGTGGCCATATCCAGTCATGGAAAAGGCTCCAGGAGTAAACCTCAAGAAAATCTGGAGTCACAGCCCCTAAGGCAGTTTGTCGTTGTCTATAACCTCGTTCTGGCAGCTCCTGCGATGGCGCTGGTGCCAAACTGTAACGGCCCTGTTGTTCCTTTGGATCGATACACGACGTGGAGAGGGGGGACGTGCTACATGGGCAACAGCCTGTCCTCCATGTGACATCGCCCAGGCTTGCATCCGACCAGGATGCATCACCCATGGTCAGTCATGACCGAGAGGGGCCTACGATAACTGTGAAGCTAATAGAATGTTTTAAAAACTCTTCTGGTTTATCACAAGAGACTGCAGATGTTGGAATCTGGTGTCAGAGGCTATGGGGAGAAGGCAGGAGAATTGGGTTTGGAGGGAGAGATAGATCAGCCATGATTGAATGGCGGAGTAGACTTGATGGGCTGAATGGCCTAATTCTATTCCTATTCCTTATGACCTTATGAATCTGAAGCAACAATCTGCTGGAGGAACTCAACGGGTCAAGCAGCATTTGTGGAGGGAAATGGACAGATAGTGTTTCAGGTCAGACCCTTTCATCTGGGCTGGTTTAATTGGCTTCCTAATTTGAGGAAAATTTGAATAGACAAAAATGGCCAGAGTTGCCCGTGAAGTTGACATCCTGTGAATGAATAAACAAAATTACAGTGATTGATGCCACCAAGGAAAGCCCACAGCGTTTTATGAAATAAAAGCATTGTTACTAGTTGAGCAATTGGAGCACTTGTGTATGCACACTTTCTGTAGACGGTGTCCCACCTGAAAATTATTTATAGAATGTGATACATTGTTCTGCAGACCACTCTAACAAATGGGTTTCAAAGTGTTGTGTCAAGTTGCAGATAAGTTTCAAGGTTAAAGGCACAAAATTGTTTTTGTTCTAGCTTCTGACCTTGCTGCCACATAATCTTAACTCTATCTCATTTGGTAATTCTGTTTTTGCGGAATCGAGAACCAAAGGTGAAGGGGGAAAGATTTTATAGGAATCTAAGGGGTAACTTTTTCACACAAAGGGTGTTGGGTGTATGGAATGAGCTGCAGAAGGAGGTAGTTGAGGCAGGGACTATCGCAACTTTAAAGAAGCAATTAGACAGGTCCATGGATCGGACAGGGTTAGAGGGATATGGGCCAAATGCTGGCAAGTGGAACTAGTGTAGAAGGGACATGATGGTCGGTGTTGGCAAGTTGGGCCGAAGGGCCTGTTTCCACATTGTATGGCTCTATGACTATTGCATTTTGGCTTTTTTTTGCTCTACTTTCAATTGCAATATCTGCACCACTTAGCTTTTTTGCATTGTTTACAATATGGACTTCGTGTGAAGAAGGGACTTCTTTGCACCCTGGTATGCATGAATGTAGACAAAAACAATAAACTGAACTAATCATTTCCTCTTTGTTTTTACATGTGCCATCAATGTGCAACTAAGATCACAATTATTCATTATTGTATGCAGTCACGTGTTTTTTAAAGCTCATGATTTACATGAGAAATGTAAATGCAACATCCCGTGTATGTATATTTCTGCATAAATGTAAACCTCAAATGCTTCTTTGAATTGCAAATGTTAACAATGCTGGATGTATGGTTACCAATGAATTGGCTATATTTCAATGATGTCAGTGGAGAATTGATGCTATGGCCTTTCATATATAGTGGTCATCATGCAATCACTACTGTTGAGGAATCCGCATAGCATGAAGACCTACTAAGAGGGAAATATGGCGGATGTTTTCCAAGCTAGCACTTCTAATGAACCACACCCTACAATTTCAAGTAGGTCATCTACTCTATATTTAAAGTTGGCCATTGCAGCAACAGGAACGCTGCCAGTAGCTCCCTCTTTCTCTCTCCCTCTCTCTCTAACACACACACACACACACACACTCTGTAAAAGGGTCTCGACCCAAAACGTCACCTATACCTTATCTCCAGTGTTGCTGTCTGACCCGCTGAGTTACCCCAGTCTTTTGTGTCTATTTTCAGTTTAAACCAGCATCTGACGTTTTTTCCTACACACTCTCACACATGCACGCTCTCTCTCATACACAGACACTCTCCCATAGACAGACACTCTCTCATACACAGCCAGTATCTCTTACACGCTCAATCCACCTCATGCACACTTTCCCACAAACCCAACACTCTCTCCCATGCATGCTCTCTCTCACACAGACACTCATACACACACTCTCTTACACAACCACTCCATCTCACACACACCTTCTCACACTCACCCGCTCTCCCACACTTACATAATCTCACCTTCACTCTCTCGTGCACACTCGCACACTTTTACACACGCTCACATGCACAATTTCTCACACACCGTCTCTTCCTTTTTCTCACATACTCACTCCCTTGCGCACTCACGTTCACGTGCTCTTACACACACTTGCAGTCCTCTCTTAAACACCCTCTCTCTCTCTCTCTCTCCCTCCCTCCCCCATTTTACGTTCTCAATATTTTTTATTTGCCCCTCTTTCACATTTTCCATTTTCTCGCTCACTCTCTTCTCTTTCTTACCACTCCTCTTGCTTTCTATCACTCCCTCCATCCCCTCTCTCTGTTTCAGTCACTCTCGCTTTCTATCTCTCCTCTTTCATACAATCCCACTCCCTCTTTAACATAGACCCACGGGGTATATTTTGATTTGCTTCCATTCCAGTTCTGTGCGTTCTAAGTTGGCCGATGAGACTAACATGAGATCTTCGGATTCTGCCATTGAGGGGCAGGGTACACTTGATGATGGTGGCTGGATAGGTAGGACGAGAGGCGGCCTAGTCTTTCTACCATTTTGGCCAGGCTCCGTAGTCTCCTGCTAAAGAAAGCGAGCTTGTGGAACCTTAGTGTGTACGTCACCACTTTCACAAGGCGGTGGGAATATTACTGAGCAAATTCAAAGTTCAACCTGTTTCACTTAACAAAAGAAACTTTGTCTCCAAATATGCAAATACAACCATTTCAGGTCCAATGTTTTGTCATGATCTCAAAAAAAAACAGTTGGCACACCCAAATGCAATAAGGAGATGTATGAATTTAGATGTATGATGTATACTTTTTTGATGTATGAATTTAGCAGAAAGGAATGTGAATATTGTTTCTCGCCTAACGTATTGAATGGTATGTCTTTATGATTCTTTGGCTTTCTATGTGCCTAATTGCTATTATCTATCAGAATTCTGCATGGTAGCTTCGAGTCTCATACGCAGATGAGAATCATTAGTGTTATTTTAGAAATGTGATCCATTTGATATATCCTGCTCTTTTTATGATCACAAATGCCACTCCTAAATTACTTTCAAGGTTGACTGCTTCCTACTCGGTTATATTTGCCTTACAGGTTTGTTGCTAAAGACATCAATAACAGTATTTAATACAGTTTGAATTACCTTAACAATGGAAGGGTGTGGGTAAATTTTATAAACTGCATAGCTAATCTTTGAGAGATAGATGCACCACTTGACAGTTTGAAAAATTTCCAAACACAATATCTATCAGGATCCAACGACACATCATCCAGGATTGGAATTTTCATTATTAATGAACCAGGTTCATTTGCCTCACAGTAAGACGTTGATTAATAAGGTTTTCATTATATCCATTGGGATTGCATCCAATACCTTCAGTGACACGCTGTGTCTATACATCACTCCTGTGTACAGGTCATAGTACTAGCACCAAGTGCACTGACAAAATGCAACCATGGTGACTCGGCACTTTAAAATGACAATACATTTATTTGCTCTATCTGTAGAATTTCGTATACTTAAAGAAAGTTCTATTGAAGGTTATTTTTTGCAGCCCTGACTAAAGCTGTAGTTTACCTGTAGAGGTGCTGAAAGATGGGGTGGATGAGCGTAGTAGTGGTCCGGGGGGAAATGGTGAGACTTCTGAATGAAGCAACATGGCTGTCTGCCGGCAATTAGTTTATCGCAGTTATTTTCCAGTCTTGATCACAAAGGAAAACATAAGGAGTTTTGGATGTTTTAACAGGCTGACCTATTGAAAAGACAATCTGAAGGATAGGTGCGGCACAATGACACAGCGGTAGAGTTTCTAAGCCTTACAGCACCAGAGACCCAGGTTTGATCCTGATACAGGTGCTGTCTGTAAGGAGTGTGTACATTCTCCCTGTGGCCACGTGGGTTTTCTCTGGGGACCTCCAGTTTTGTCCCGCACTCCAAAGACATGCAGGTTTGTAGGTTAATTTGGCTTCAGTAATTGTAAATTGTCCCCAGTCTGCACGATAGTGCTGAGATAGTGTATGAGATCACTGGTCGGTGTGGACTCGTTGGGCCGAAGGGCCTGTTTCTACGCTGTATCTCTAAACTGAACTAAACTAAACACAAGTTAATTTTCAGCTATTTCCAGGTTAGTTTGTTGGAGATGGAGATACCAGAGATTGCAGCTGCTGGGACATTTGAGTGAGAAGCAAATTGCTGGAGAAACTCAGCAGGTCAGGCAGCATCCATATTGTCTATTCATATCCCTCCACAGATGCTACCCGAGCTGCTGAGTTTCTCTGGCAGTTTTTTAAATTAGTTTATTTAAGAGTCCTATCCTTGCTCAACCAAATGTGGAAGTACAAAATAAACTGGGAGGATCATTCGAAATGTTCACTCCATTGCTGGACTCACCACTGAACAAAGTGGACCAGGTGCACTTCACATCTGGCCCCTCAGGGATCGGCATATGAACTGCAACCTTATTCATTTGACTGGGGTTACCAGTGCTTGAATTATTAATATTGTTATTTTGTGGTAATTATTTCTCAGTATTTCATACTGGGTTAACACAATAGTAAGCCTGGTTAAACCTAATGACAAAATAAATAGCTAAATCCAATGTACAAAGGACCTAAAAGCTCAATGGGTATCTGGAACACGTTGCCATAGATGGTGGTGGAGGCAGATACAATAGCGGTATTTAGATTTTTAGGTAGGCACAGGGATAGACAGGCAATGGAGGGATTTGGATCATGTGCAGGCCGAGGAGATTAGTTTAACTTGGCATCATGTTCAGCACGGACATTGTGGGCTGAAGGGCCTGTTCCTGTATGTCTATTGTTCAATGTTCTAAGTTCTAAATTTAAGGCCAAAGGTGTTTTGGGCACGATTGAGTGAACAGTTTAAATAAAATTCGGACCGCTCGGTCTGCCGAGGCCTACTGAATCTCCCGGTTGCCAACAATTTCAACTCCCCCCTTCCCATTCCCGCACTGACCTTTCGGTCTTGGGCTTCCTACATTGCCAGAGAGGGGCCACACACAAATTGGAGGAACAGCACCTCATATTTTGCTTGGGTAGCTTGCAACCCAGTGGCATGAACGTTGAATTCTCTAATTTTAAGTAACTTCTACTAACATTCCCCTCCACTCCCCCCCTTGTCCCCTTCCTCCACCCTAGTCATTTAACCAGTTCCATAGTTCACCACATTGTATCCCTCTTGAGATCACACCTTCCCTAGCCACCAATAGGGCCTTCCAGGCCACCCCTCCCTGCCTGAGGTCATTTGTTACCGGCCCTGTTTGCTCCTGGTCTTTTCTTGCCTCCAGCTCTTCATCCAGTCTCTACTTCCAGTCTGAAGAAGAGTCTCAACCCGAAAATGTCACCTATCCTTTTCCTCCAGAGATACTGCGTAACCCGCTGAATTACTCCAGCAATTTGTGTCTATCTTTGGTATAAACCAGCATTATATAATTCCTTCTGTGCAAAGCTCTTCACCTGGGATACTTTTCATAGTATTCTGCACAACTTCATAACTGATTACAGGTGGATACACTCAAGTCATTATAAACTAATAATAGTATTACATCTATTTCCCAGTCATATCTCAAAAACAATACTCAGTTAATTGGTGAAGGAACGAACTGCAGACGTTGGTTTACACTGTATATTGACACAAAATGCTGGAGTGAATTGGCTGGTCAGCCAACAGCGCTGGAGAGAAGGAATGGATGACCCTGCTTCAGACTGACCTTTTGATTGTTCTTCAGACTGTTCATTTGATGAAATGAGTATTGCTTTTGAGGTACGACTGGAAAAATGGATGCCGTATTATTATTACATTGCTACACGCCGGCACCAGACATGTTCTTCCTGCAGCAGCCTCATTGCGATGAGGACAAAGTTCAGCAGCTACAGAAGCAAAACACTGGTTGGTGCACCATCTTTAAAGCATAAAATCAAAATGTGCAGGAATTATCACAGTCCTGTCTCGGATTAAGACAGTGCATAACATTCTGTCTGAGGCCAGGCAGCAACATCCAAACGTCAGGTGGTATTGATAATGCACGGCAGAAAGCCTTTCCCATTGTTCTAACGATGCAGAATGCAGGCCCGATATGTCCTGACAAGAAACTCCACGCTACATCTTTGTATTATTTTCATTTGAGTCATGACATATGAGAGCAACATTTACAATCAGCACAAATCCAACACTGATTTGATTATCCTGAGTTTTTCTTTCTATTATTTTAATAATGAGGACAGAAATCTGGTACAAAAATGTTTGGTGTTAATGTGGGAATAACATTGATCTGTGAAAAAGTGGCATCTTTCTTCAGCTTTGGAAACATCCATAACAGAGCCAAACTTAGTCTTACAGTTTGCAAGCTTGGATAGAGTGGATGTGGAGAGGATGTTTCCACTAGTGGGAGAATCTAGAACTAGAGGTCATAGTCTCAGAATGAAAGGACGTTTTTTTAGGAAGGTAATGAGGAGGAATTTCTTGAGTCAGAGGGTGGTGAATCTGTGGAATACTTTGCCATAGAAGGCTGTGGAGGCCATTAGTGGATATATTTAAGGCAGAGATAGATCGATTCTTGATTAGTACGGGGGTCAGAGGTTATGGGGAGAAGGCAGGAGAATGGGGTTAGGAGGGAGAGATAGACCAGCCATGATTGAATGGTGGAGTAGACTTGATGGGCAGAATGGCCTAATTCTACTCCTATTACTTATGACCTATGTGTGTGTCTTCCTCGCACATTTTGTACTGGTGAGTGTACTGGCCAGTGCCGATAGTCATTTGGCCAGAGTGCACTTTGTGTATCTATTTCCAAAAATGCAACAACAAAGCAAAGGGAAGGCATTGTGAAATTCTGGAATTTACACATGGGGGACTTAACCCATGCCAAAGATTGTACGATAGATCCCTTTCTCTCAGAAGTTTGTGGCACGATCTTCGGGTCTATTAGCTGGGTATGTGGACTCAAATCCAGAGTTGGAAAGGGACCTAGTTGATTTATTGGCTGGATATGGATTCACGTACGCTGTATGCTGATTGATCACTTGCCCGGGCAGCTTTTCTGAATTACTATTACTTTTAGGATGTCAGCTTGCATCAAAACAGGCAGAAAATAGATAAACTACATGGATCTATTGGACATTGAAATTCAGTAAATAAACAGCAAGGAGAATGAATAAAGTGCCACAAATGCACCAGTGTCAAATGTAGCAGATCTTTTAGGACCAGATTAGCCGCGGGAAATAAATAGCTTGACATTCTCTGCACAGTCACATGCTGTGCTCAATTCCACCTCACCTGTTAATTTTAATGTTAAAAAAAATAAGGATCGGCCAGTTATGGGTAAATATTATAAAAAATTTGAAGTATTGATAATTCCAAGCTGCTTCACAACACTGCACAGAAAAAGCAAGATATGTTGATTTTACAATTTAGTAGCTTTTTTAAAATTTTGCAGAATTAGGTTAAGTATGAGATTATCGGAATTCCTTACTGATTTTTTCTTAGAAATTGGATTCATTTTTCCTAATGTGTTGAATCAATGTTGTGTAGTGTGAGCAGCAAACCGTGTCTCTCAAAACAACTGTTGTGAAACTGGTTCCCATTGAGATATCTACGTTGCGGTGTGTGTGGGCACTTCCAGTTTATTGCAGTTCTGATGCGTTGTTGTACAGCAACCAGAGAATGACACCCGCTCATAAAAGCACATTCCCACCGCAGCCAACCATGGAGGAAAGAGAGACACAAAATGCTGGAGTAACTCAGCAGGACGGGCAGCATCTCAAGAGTAAAGGAATAGGTGATGTTTCGGGTTGTGATCCTTCTTCAGACTCTTCAGGGTCTGAAGAAGGGTTCCAACTAGAAACATTACTTAAATCTTTTTTAATACTGCCTGACCCGCTGAGTAACTCCAGCTTTTTATGTTTATTTTTGATATAACCCGGCATCACCAGTTCCTTCTTACACATGGAAGAAAGAGAGGCTGGAGATGACAGGGTGATAGCACCAAGTTTCTCTGAAAGATTGATGTGGTCATGAATGTCTTACTTGGTAAGAGAGAGAACTAATGTAATGGAAACAATATTGTCACAGCTGGATTTGTCATGGTGATTTCTACAGCAATTCTTTACACTGGACACTTATTTATGCATACAGTATGTGTAGGTATGCACAGACACACACACACATGCACCCACCAAGCCCATCCCTTCCAACCCCTCCAGCACTTTGCCATTTTCTCACACTACCCTTCTCATCTAGACAGTTTTACTTCACACCGAGCAGGTGATATGATGCCGCAGTGGTAGTGCTGCTGTCTTACAGCACTTGCAGTGCCAGAGACCTGGGTTCCATCCTGACTACGGGTGCTGTCTATACGGAGTTTGTATGTTCTCCCCGTGACCGCGTGGGTTTTTTTCGAGATTTTAGGTTTCCTCTCCCACTCCAAAGACATACAGGTTTTAGGTTAATTGGCTTGGTACAAGTGTAAATTGTCCCTAGTACGTGTAGGATAGTGTTAATGTGCAGGGATCGCTGGTCGGTGCAAACCCAGTGGGCTGAAGGGCCTGTTTCCACTCTGTATCTCTAAAACTAAAAAAAACTATTTTGCACCATGGATCAAGTCTCTATGTGATAAACTAGAAAGGCTTTTGGGCAGCACAGTGGCACAGTGGTGGAGTTGCTGCCTCACAGAGCCCCAATACTTGGGATTGATCCTGGCCTCGAGTGCTGTCTGTGTGGAGTTTGCACACTTTCCCAGTGACAGTATGGATTTCCTCCCGGTGCTCTGGTTTCTTTTCACATTTCAAAGGCATGCAGGTTTGCGGGTTTCTCATGAAATGCCTAGATCCCTTTAACACTAAGAAGTATATCTACTTAAATGTATTTAATGACTTGGCCAATTTTGATAGGGGGTTCCACAGGTTAATTACCCTCTGGGAGAAGAAATGTGTCATGATCTGAATTCTAAATGGCATCTCCCATACTCTGCAGGTTCTGGACCCTCCAACCACTGGGAACATGGTCCGTTTCACTGTTGATGTAATTTCATATAGAAATGATTGAAAATCCAATTTACTCCGAGCTACATTAGTTTCATTTCTGCACTGCTGATAATACTAGGGCCATACAATCCAATGTTTAGGCTTTAAGACTTTTCTTTTAACTTTGAACTTGGATTTACATCAAGCATGTTAAAAATACCTGAGATACTCACGCTGAATTACTTTCCGTTAGACTAATTGACACGAAAGCCAATCCTCCAGCCATTTTTATTTACAGAAATGACAGATACTAAGCGGCACAGTGGTGCAGTAGAGTTGCTGCCTCGCAGCGCCTGAGACCCAGGTTCAATCCTGGCTATGGGTACTGTCTGTACGGAGTTTGCACGTTCTCCCTGTGACTGCATGGGTTCTCATCGGGTGCTCTGGTTCTCTTCCCACACTCCAAAGTAGGTTTGTAGGTTCATAGGGGAAGGAATGCAGGAGTTGCTTGAAATTGGAGAAAAATCAATGTTCATACCGCTAGGTTGCAAGCTGCCCCAGCGAAATATGAGGGACTGTTCCCCCAATTTGTGTGTGGCCTCACTCTGACAATGGAGGAAGCCCAGGACAGTAAGGCCTGAAATGTTAACTCTCCACAGATGCTGAGTGTTACTGACATTTGCAGCTTTTACCGTTGAAAATATACTTCAATCTATGACACGGTTTACTGAGGCGCAGTAACCGTTGAACAAACTCACTTGTTCTAATGAAACTAATATTATATATGAGCGTTCCTCAGGTTCCTCAGCTAACCTCTACAAAACTGGGCACATTTTTAAATAATAAAAGCCCAAATTTGCTCGATTTTGCCAACCGCTCTGCATGGAACAGCTGTTATTTCTCATTTTGCGGATTGCAACTTTGGACTGCAACATGGTATATTGTGTTTCTGAATGTACTGGCAAAGCTTTGCTGGTGATTCCCCAGCTAAGTCCTCTTGCTGCGTTCAACATGAGCCTGCAGGAATTTTACACAGGGGAATCTGGCTCTGCATGAATGGAGACTAATGGAGTTTACAAGGATCTTTTGCACAAAACAAGTTTCCTTTTAAAATGGCAGTTAGCTGGAAAAATAATCTTAGACTAGGATTTGAATGTTTTATAAATTAATGGCTTTTAGCTCATGGGATTTCCATTCTAATGAACTGGGACCTCAAATTAGCTGGATTCAGATCACTACATGCTACCACTCAAGGGTAACTTTAGGGACTGGACAGAAGTCGAGAGAGAGAGAATGTTCTCAGGGAAATATGCCCAGTTACACAAGATTTCAATGCTTTTGGGAATGTTTTTTGTAAATCATAGTCTATGATGCATTTGGCTTTGGATCTATCTATTTTGTGTATGAAATTTATGGAATAAGCATAAAACTCTTTTGAAATTCAGTAACGTCACTGGGCAATTACTCACCAAACATGAAAGCAACTTTTGTATATGAAGTCCTCTCACTGAAATGTGGGGAGGAAGTTGATCACTATGTTTTACTAATCCAGAAAACATTAGATAATCAGCAGTTCATTGTGTTTACAGCCATTAATCTCATCTAAGCGTAGATATCATTTCTAAATTATGTAAATTTAAAGGGCTTCAGTTAGTGATTAAAAACAGCAGTAAATCAGAACTGATTTTTATGCTTGTCGATTTTGAGCATGCTAGTGTCGGGGCCTCTGCTGTACGCTAAACAAATCAAAGTGTTGTTACACGAATCAAACATGATTTAATTCTCATTTGTGTTTGCTCAGGAAATCAGCAATTTTAAAAAAGAGCTCTGAATTTAGTCTATTTTTTTCCTTGACTCCATTAGCCCTTAACCTGAGAACAAATTAATGTCTAAAATAGATCAGGCTGTAAATTAATTAACATTCATTTGTGTGTTGATAGAGGGGGGTATTTTTTTTTTACCTAACAGGGCAATTTGATTGTGGTGAAATTAGGTGAAGAAAAGCCATTTTAGTCCTTATGTTAGACTCAAATTCTGGAGTAACTCAGTGGGTCAGGCGGCACATCTGGAGAGAAAGGATGGGTAACGTTTCAGGTCAGGACCCTTCTTCAGACTCCTCTTCAGTCCTCATGTTCTTTTCCTGAAAGCACAAATCTTGCTGGGGAGAAAACCTTCAGGATCTTGCCCAGAATTATATTTTTAATGTGCAAGACGCTGTTTTTTGAACTTCCCAATGTTAATTTTGCTGTGATATCAGCTATTGGGATCCTCTATATCACTGAAGGCTCGAATTCCAGAACAAACTAGTCAGGCAATTCTTTAATAACAAGGAACTGCAGATGGTGCTTCATACCAAATATAGAATCAAAATGCTGTGGTAACTTAGTGAGTCTGGCAGCATCCTTGGAGAACATGGATAGGCAATGTTTCCAGTCAGAACCCTCTTCAGACTGAATCTTCTTGAGTTTTTTGACAGTTCTTGAGTCTGAAGAAGTGGTTCAGACCTGAAACGTTGCCTATCCACATTCTCCAGAGATACTGCCTGACCCGCTGAGATGCTCCAGCATTTTATAGTCAGGTTATTCTAGTTCAGTTCCAACACTGGTATATACATAATAATTGCTCAGATTTGTCCTGCCTAATTAAAGAAGGATGGATCCAACCCAGCTCATCACTGGCTGAAGATTTACTTCCATCATAAGCAGAGTATGGAAGATGTTATTATAATGCCCCTGTCCCACTTAGGAAACCTGAACGGAAACCTCTGGAGACTTTGCGTCCCACCCAAGGTTTCTGTGCGGTTCCCGGAGGTTGCAGGTGGTTGCCGGAAGTTGCAGGTAGTGGAAGCAGGTAGGGAACTGACAAAAACCTCCGGGAAACCCGCACGGAAACCTTGGGTGGGGCGCAAAGTCTCCAGAGGTTTCTGTTCAGGTTTCCTAAGTGGGACAGGGGCATTAGTCTTTCCAGCATCCCAATGATGCTAGGTTTAGGTTTCACCAGCAGAACACAGACTCATTATAGTATATCATCAGTGACAGCATCGAGGTACAGATGACAGAGCTACAACCTCACAGTGCCTGTGACTTGGATTCAATCCTGTCCTCTGGTCCTGTCTGTGTAGAGTTTTCATATTTTCCCTGTGACCACCTTTTTTCCCTCCGGAGATGCTGCCAGACCCACTGAGTTACTCCAGTATTTTGTGTCTATCTTGCCACAGATACCAAGATACAAGATACATTTAATTGTCATTTGGACCCTTGAGGTCCAAACAAAATGCCGTTTCTGCAGCCATACATTACAAACACATAGACCCAAGACACAACATAATTTACATAAACATCCATCACATCGCTGTGATGGAAGGCCAAATAAACTTGTCTCTCCACTGCCCCTCCCCCCCCCCCCCCCCCATGTCAGAGTCAAAGTCAAAGTCAAAGTCAAAGTCAAAGTCAAAGCCCCCGGCTGGCAATGGCGATTGTCCCGCGGCCAAGAAGTTTTACACAACTTCTATTCTGCGTTAGCTGCAGCAGATGGGTTGGTTTTATTTAAATCAAATCATTGATGGCAGTTTTAAGAGTGGCTGTCATATCTTTCAATATAAACCAGTAGAATATTCCAAAATTACACATCGATGGGGGTTTTGCGAATCTGCCACTGACAGGAAACTGCTAAGGGAGTTTCTTGGCAAATTTTTCTTAATCTTCAGTCTGAAAAAAACAATTGTGTCTGTAACCTATTAGAAATTTGCATTTAAGTAACCGAGGCAGAAATCTGTTTCTAGAATATAGTAGCCAAGTAATACAGTAAAAAAGGAAATAACGTTGTTATCCAAACTACTGTAAAACATTGATAGTCTGGCAGAGTTGGATCTTTGGTGGTGTTGGAATGACTGATTTTCTGGACTATTGTTTTCCCCCCTAATCATATTATGAATTTACTATTTTTTTAAATGTTACACAATTTTACAATCAATTGGCTAGTAAGCCAGTAAGTTCAGACAACTGTGAAATGGGACTGCTGTTGAGTTTAAGGTGAACTTGGGAAAAATAACAAATTTCCACTAATTGGCCTCTGTAAAATTGCCATTAATGTGTAAGGGAGTAGATGAGAAAGTGGGATAATATAGAACTAGTGTGAATGGTGATCGATGGTCAGCGTGGTGGTCTCAGTGGGCCAAAGGAGCCTGTTCCATGCTGTATCGTTAAACTAAACTAAATAGATTATTGGAGTTTTACAGTACTGAACATTGATCCTTCATTGAAACTTCTGCTTCATTCACAATGCCGCCGATTAAGCCTAGGCCAGCATTTATATTCCCGACCAACCTCTCCTTGTCATTTCCCATCTAAATGTATTAGTGTAACTTCTATTCCCTTCTCTACCATAAATATCTGAATTCCCCAAAAAATGTGTTCCTACTAACCACAAAATCTTTTCTGAAAAAGATGCAAGTACAGTGATTTAGGTTGCATAAGTAAAGGAATGTTGTGAACGATGGTGAGATTATGATGAAGCCATTTCCTGCCTTTTGTGAGAATCAAATCCTCGCAAATCCACAGCAGGCGATGTTTCCCAAAGATGATTGAGTCATGGCTGACTGTTGTCAGTCCCTTGCAAAGTACCATTCATCACTTGTGACGGAAGCTCACTGAAGTGAGAAATGAACCCTGACTCTCTCCCCTCAGGCAAGCCTTGACTGCTGAGTATTCCAACATTTTCAGTTTTCCTTTCTGATTTCCAGCATCTGCAGGGTTTTTTCTTCACTTTAGTTTAGTTTGGAGATACAGCGTAGAAACAGGGCCTTCGGCCACTGAGTCCACATCGACCATTGATCACTCGCACTCCTACGAGTGATAATCGTAGCACTTTTACTCAATCCTAGCTTAGAGGTACAGCATGGGAAAAGGTCCTTTGGCCCACCGACCATTAATCACCCATACATTAGTTCTATTTTCTACACACTGAGGGCAATTGACAGATGCCAATTAACCTACAAACCTGCTCATATTTAGAATGTGGGATGAAACCGGAGCACCCGAGAAAACCCACACGGTCACAGGGAGAACGTGCCAACTCCACACAGACAGCGCTCATAGTCAAACCCAGATCTCTGGCGCTGTAAAGGAGCAACTCTACCGCTGCGCCACTGTGCCGTCCTAATACTTCTGCATTTGCTGTGTTGAATTAAACAATTCCTGAGACTGAACAATAAGGACTGGTTCACAAGATAAATGCTGCTTAATGAAAGAATAAGCCGCGGAACTGTAAAGTGAGGAGTATTCAAAATTCATGGCACTGCCTCTTCATTAGGTTTTAAATTGGATATCAGGAGATGGTCAATATGCTGGAAATGGAGAAATATCTTAGGTTCAGAGATCAATTAGGCTAGCAACATTGATTGATGGGAACGCTGGTTTGAAATGTTAATTAATATATTTTGACAGATGAAGTTATAATTTCGGGTTAAGCTTTGATATGAACATCAGTCTCAAGAAAATGATCAGTGTTTTTGAACCATTATGCCTTTATCTTCCAAATTGGAAAAAAATAACTCAAAAATCAAAAATATTTTGATTGCTCAGTGACTAAATGTATTTTATTCCAATGAAAGAAGATAGCTTTATACCACAGATGCCTGTTCATTGTCCAATGTCCCCTCTACACATATACAACCCAAGACAAAACCAAATGTTAGAGAAATTAGTGACCCTTGGACTATCTTTGATCGGATTTTACCGGCTTTACCTAGCACTAAACTTTATACTATTATCGTGTATCTATACACTGTAAATGACTCGATCGTTTTCATATATTGTCTTTCCGCTGACTGGTGAACATGCAACTTTTCATTGTACATCAGTACATGTGACAATAAACTAAACTGAAATTGAATGGGTCAGGCAGCATCTGGGAAGGGAATGGACAGATGGTGGTTTGGGTTGGAACCCTTCCTCAGACTGACCCCCAGAGTAGGGGGCAGGATGCTGGAGAAGAGAGGTGGGGGTGGGACACAGCCTGGCCAGTGATATTTGGATGCAGGTGAGTAGAGGGGTGGGGGAGGGTGGTTGACAGATGGGTTGAGTAAGTGACAAACATCAGTGGTGAAAAGGAGACAAAAGGGTGCCAGATAAGGAAAGGAGGTGTGAAATGTTAAATTGGAGGGATGGGAAATGGGTGGACTGGGTGGGGTAAGAGGGGGTGAAATAAATCTGGAACTCAGGGATTTAGCCTTTAGACTTTAGATGCACAGAGTAGAAACAGGCCCTTCGGACCATCAAGTTCGTGCTGACCAGCGATCGCCCTGTATACTAACATTATCCTACATACTAGGGACAATTTTACAAGTTACCGAAGCCAATAAACCTACAAACCTGTACATCCTTGGAACGTGGGAGGAAACCTGAGCACCCGGAGGAACCCCACGTGGTCACTGGGAGAATGTACAAACGCCATACAGATAGCACCCACAGTCAGGATCGAACCTGGTTCCCTTGCGCTGCAAGGCAGCAACTCTACCGCAGGGCAAGTAGGTTATGGGGATATACTTGGAATTGGAAACTTCGATGATCATAGTTGGGTTGTAGGCTACACAGGCAAAATATGAGGTGCTGTTTTTCCAGTTTTTGTGTGGCATCACTCCAACAACAGAGGAGGTCAAGGACAGAAAAGTTGGTACGGGTATGGGAAGAGCAGTTAGCAACTGGGACCTCCAGAAGGTCTGAGTGGTCTATGTGCAGGTCTCTGCATGAAGTGAGAGAGGAGGGAAGGGACAGCTGTTACAATCCCTGTAGTTGCAGGCAAATCCTCCAAGTTCAAGTAATATCCCCCTTTCTCTTTCTCCTTTCCCCCACTCCCAACTCGCATTATTTCTCTCACCACCCTAATCACCCTGCTCCTTTCCCCTCCTTGGAATGCTCATCACCCATCCCTGCATCTCAGATCCCCTCTTTCCTCTCCCCCTGTCCTCCTTCCACCCATATCACTCCCTCCAGCTTTACATCTCACCCCTACTCTTCTTTCCTTACGTCAGGCTGTTGTTTATAGACTACAGCTCGGCGTTTAATATCATCATCCCTTCCAAGCTGGTTACCAAGCTCATGGAACTGGGACTCTGCGCATCCCTCTGCAATTGGATCCTCGACTTCCTCATCCACAGACCACAGTCTGTTCGAATTGGAGGAACCACTTCATCCTCAGTAACAATTAGTATGGGAGCACCTTAAGGCTGCGTGCTCAGCCCCCTGCTTTACTCACTCTATACCCATGACTGCGTAGCTGGACATAGTGCAAACTCCATCATCAAGTTCGCCGATGATACCACTGTTGTGAGACGAATCACAGATGGGGATGATTCAGAGTATAGAAGTGAGATCGACCGACTGAGCAAATGGTGCCAGCACAACAACCTGGCTCTCAAAGGAACTGATTGTGGTCTTTGGAAGGGGAAGGATGAGGACCCACAATCCTGTTCATATCAATGGGACGATGGTGGAGAGGGTCAATAACTTCACAATCCTGGGCGTGCATATTTCCGAAGATCCCTCCTGGACAAAGCACACCGATGCAATTATAAAGAAAGCACATCAGCGACTCTACTTCCTGAGACGATTACGGAGATTCGCCTTGTCGAAGAGGATTCTCCTAAACTTCTACAGGTGCACGGTAGAGAGCATTCTGACTGGTTGCATCGTGGCCTGGTTCGACAACTTGAATGTCCAGGAGTGCATAAGACTACCAAAAGTTGTGACCACTGCCCAGTCCATCACCGGCTTTGACCTCCCCACCGTCGAAGGGATCTATCGTAGTTGCTGCCTCAAAAATGCAGACAAAATCATCAAGGACCTACACCATCCTGGCCACACACTCATCTCACCATTGCCATCAGGAAGAAGGTACAGGAGCCTGAAAACTGTAATGTCCAGGTTCAGGAACAGCTTATTCCCTACCGCCATCCGGCTATTAAACACAACAAAGAATAAGCTCCGAGCTCTGAACTGCACAATACAATATTATTATTGCACCATATTTGTTATTTATTGAACTTTTCATTTTTTTCTCTTCCCCGTTATGTACTATTTTTACATATTCACATATTCTGTCGTGCTGCAGCAAGTAAGAATTTCATTGTCCCACTCGGGACATCTATATAATTAAAAGTCTCATCTTGACCACTTCCTGTCTGCTCTGTATATTGATTTTAGAAAAAAATGCTACCTTATATCGCTATGCTTTTTGGCCATCTTACTCACAGTCCTCCTCCCCTGAGGCAGCCCCGAGGATTTTTCCGATTGATGAAAAATAAAAAAGTTATGAGTGTTTAAAAAATCAGCTGATTGTTCCTCTCGCCTGTCAATCACCACGATGAAGGTAACGCCCCTTCCCGGGGGAGGGCAGGACTATAAAACCATGGATGCCTGGATGTGAGTCAGTTACTCTGAAAGATCGTGAGGGAGAGGCCACAATTCTGATTCTGCTGTGAGTCTGCTGAACTGTGAGTCTACTGAACTGTGAGTCTACCCTTTATGTGGTTTTGTGCTTTATGTGGTTAACCCTTTATGTGCTCGCAATAAATGATTTGTTAGCCAGCAATGTGCTTGCAATGCATGATGATTTGTTAACCCGTAATGTGCTTGCAATAAATGATTTCTTAGCCCTTAATGAAAGATTTGTTAACCCTTAATGTGCTTGCAATAAATGAATTAATGAAAGGAAATGAGTTGTTTGGATTGCCTGTGCTTTTGCTGTTGCTTTGACTTTGCTTTGCTTGAGCTCACCTGAAATGAAAGCAAATGGATTGTATTGTTGGTTGGCCCCACCTGCCCTGTGCTTTTGCTTTTGCTTTGCCTTTGCTTTGCTTTGCTTGACCTCATCTGAAATGAAAGCAAATGGACTGTATTGTAGGCTGGCCCCGCATGACCTGTGCTTTTGCTTTTGTTTTAGCTTTGCTTTGCTTGAGCTCACCTGAAATGAAAGCAAATGGATTGTAATGTGGTCTGTCCCCGCCTGCCCTGTGCTTGACTTGACTTGAAATGGATTGACTTGACATGAAATGGATTGAAGTGAATTGTTGGCCCTGCACTCACTGTGCTTGGCTTGACTTGACCCAACCCACAATACCTATGCTAGCGCTTCAGAACCCCCCCCCCACTGGCCACCAAATTGGAATTGGTGGAGAAATGGAATATTGCGTTGAGGGACCAGCCCTCCCGTGTGAACCTGGGACCCAACGGGTCCCACTTAGTCTAGTATAACTATAAAACACTCTTGAGTCTTGACATCCTTTTGGCTCCTGTTCACCTCTAGACTTTGTCAATGCCTCCACCCATCTGCCAGTCACCCTAAACCTTCACGTGTATCCACCTATCACTTGCTGGCTTTGCCCCATCCCACCTTCCTTTTCCAGCTTTCTCCCCTCCCTCACTCCATATGTCTGAAGAAGGGTACTGAACCAAAATGTTCTGATGTTGCCTGACCCACGGAGTTTCTCCAGCATTTATTTTTTTTTGTTCAAGATACCAGCATTTTCAGTTTCCTGTGTCTCCACGCACAATCCATTCTTGAGGTTTCAACTTGCTATTCATTTGGGCTGTGCACTCAAATTGGAAGGATTTTGGATATGAGATTGAAAATGGAAATGAAGGCTATAATCATGTAAATATTTTTGAAGTTAGTTATGATAATAAAGGAGAGCATTCTTAGCGATAGGAATTACTATCACCCGGAAAGGCATGGATTTATGAGTGATAGTAAGCCTGGCTTTGTTTGGTGGAGGTCATGTCTCAGAAACTTGACCAATTGAGGAAGAGATTGTTTTATATCTGATAGACTTAGAAAAGACTCCTTGGAAGTGGACTGCTTACATACAACCTTTTCTATCACTACCCAGTTACCCCTCTCTCTCACTTGCCTTGGGGAGGGGAGTAGGAAGCTTGATGTTATGCAAGGTGTTTTTTTAACACCCCACCTATCTTAGAGGAGTTAATTTATTTCCTTTGTAGAGGAGTTATTTCACTTCCTTTGCCCCTAAGAAATATTTTAAGAAGTTGTATTCTGAGCTTGATTAGTTACATGAAAATACAAGGGACAAATTACATATAGCCGCTCATTGAGAATGAAGCTGGAAGAAGTTAATGCTATCTCCTCCATGTTTTTTTTTCTACAAGTGCTCTTAAGACACCCAACAGAACAAATGTTGCTTCAGAACATCTTCTCCCTGTTTATAATTCAATCACAGCAATCAAACAGGAATAATAGAGGAAGAACATAGACATTGATGAAAAGGTTAGATCTCTTTTGAAAAGGTTAACTCCGTGCTATGATTGTTTGATAGCCTGAAATTGTAGCCTCAGTTGGCTGAGATTAAAGACACATCACATCTTTGAAACAAAACCCCATTATTTTTATTCTTTGCTACAGTCACCTGTGTCAGGGATGCTGGCAAAACAGATAACTCCCAGAGGCAACAACAAGGTTAGGTTTGTAATATGACGAAAAGCTAGCAGATATGCGGCTAAGATTACATGAGATATAATAATTGTTTTCATTTTCAAATTCTTTGAAGCAGTTCAGTGCTGACTGAATAACCTTACAAAATACAAATCAAGGGTGTCAAGCCACATAAATCTGTCTGGCTGCCTAGTTCTTGGCTTGGAGAAGCAGAGCCTAGAGGAGAACCTGTCCTATCTATTACCGATGCCCAGTACCAAAGTACATGAATGAAACTTGTCTGTCAACTTTTAAATACTTCAGATCTACGAGATCAAAGCAAATGCACTGTTAACGCTAGATGAGAGTGAAATTAAAGTAAATGATGAAAGTGACATTAGCTTTGAGCATTTCTATTAACTTGAAAACAAGGGGAAAGTAAGAGTTACGTGCGAACACTGTTGGTATAAAAATGCTCAGAGAAGTGGAAGGGTGTGGCAATGAATATGATGAATTCTGTCAATGTCCTTTTGAGTTGCAGCAAATCTCTTGATTTTCTTTGCTCTGCACACAAAGTTGTTCCAGTCCCATTCATGTGTATGATTCTTCATCACCTTGTTATGAAACCTATCTCAGCCTGTATCAGCACCTTCTCAATGTAATGAGGGAAGGACAATCTTGGCTATAAAACTCACATACTGGAAAAAATGAATCGACAAACAACTGCCAACCAAGAAATCATAGCGTGGTACAGTAGCCATAATTCGCCGGTGTACGAGGGTATTTTGTGCTATACCCGTACCCTACATCTGACTTTACTCAGACAGGCACATACACAAAATCAAACAGTTCGTAAATCAGTAGTGAGTCTATGGAACAAGTCGGTTTATTGAAGGCTTTATCAATGCGGTAAAACAGTCAACCAAGTATCTAATTTCTTTGAAGTCGCTTTATGCTGACTTAAGCCCTTGTCTCACTCACGTGCCCTTGGCCCGCTAATTACGCGACCTTGTGGTCGCGCTGAGGCGCGACGGTCCCGCGAAGGTCGCGTACAACTTCATTCGCCCGCACAGCCGTCTGGAGTGCGTGACGTCATTTGAATATGGACACAAAATGCAGGAGTAACTCAGTGGGACCGGCAGCTTCTCTGGAGAGAAGGAATGGATGACGTTTCGTGTCGAGACTCTTCTTCAGTCGGAAAGAAGGGTCTTGACCTGAAACGTCACCCATTGCTTCTCTCCAGAGATGCTGCCGGTCCCGCTGAGTTACTCCAGGATATTGTGTCTATCTTCAATTTTCTTGGCCCCGCTCTGGGAGTAGAAGTGGAGGCGGATCCGGACCGCAACGGCCGTGAGCCGCAGGCCGAGCTCGGCGATTTTTTTGCCTGCTTCTGCTGCTGTTGAAGGTGAGACGTTGCGTCACGCCAGGGTCTTGGGCCTGTCCCACTTTGGCCGTCATTTACGCGACAGGCCATTGACACGCAAAGATATTGTTCGCTACAAACATTCAAACATTTTGGAGCCCCGCGCGATGTTGCGCACAACTCCATACCCCTCCGCGCTTCTCAGTGGGACCGGTCCCGCGCGACCATATGATGCCCGTGCGCCTTAACGCGACCACGAGGTCGTGTAATTTGCGTGCCAAAGACACGTAAGTGGGACAGGCCCTTAAATAACCTTACAATATGCAAATCAAGCCGCATAAATCTTGCGCACCTCTTCCTTGACGTAAAAGTTCACAGCCCACTTGAATTATAGTTCATTGTATAAAAGTCAACAATGCTTTTCTCTTGATGTGTAAATTAATGCTTTGGTGTTCCATGAGAGCTGGGAGGGAAGGAGATGTGCAAGGGTGTGGCGCTGGCAGACTGTGTGGTTGTTAGATTCATTAAAGGTCTAGTCCAGGTGAAGATCTAGTGCAGGTCTCCATAAGTAAAGAGAAAGTACTCAATGCCTTTGAGGGCTACAGGGTGGATAAGTCTCCAGGAGCAGACATGATACATCCCAGGCTGTTACACGGGGCAAGGGGAGAAATCGCTGGTGCTCCGGCTGAGATTTCTAACTCTTCACTGGACATAAGAGAGGTACTTAGATTACCAGAGGACAGCAAATGTGGTTCCCCTTTTTGAGAAAGGCAGCAACGAAAAGCCTGGCAGCTGTAGGCTTGTGAGCTTTACATCAGTGTTGGAGAAGATATTGGAAAATCTCTCAGGGAGAGGATCGATAGACACTTGGAAATTCTGGGACTTATCATAGCAATGTTACAAAATTTTGAGATTTAAAAAATCAAGTCTGCAATTTATCCCATCAGATAAAGCATAACAATAAGTTTAATTTGACACCAAATTCACTTTCATATCTCAAGTATTAAAAAAGTTATGGCCATTTTCATACTCGGAAATTAGCATCTTGTTCCCTATTGATTTTCAATGGACATTACAAAAAAGCTGTGATCTTGGATAGTCAAAAGTCGATTTCTTAAGGAAAGATTAACATTTTTAAATAGCCTAAGTGTCCAAAGATTATTCACAAATAATTCACAATATAACATGATTTTTATATCTAATTTACATTAATTTATAGGCCAAATGGAAGGAATTTAGTGTTCAATTGCTGTAAATAAATGCCCATTTAAATCGGCTTTCTAGTGGGTTCATGTGGAACGCGCTGGTTTAGAACGTTGACATAGCGCTGGATTAGTGCCCTCAAATGCCGAGAAAAATACTGCGGGATATAAAAAGCCCAAAATGAACTACTCGCTATAGATAACTTGATATACAGGGTTATATACATGCCCCATTTAATGTAAAAATAAGATACATACCTTTAATTGTTTGCTTTATAAAACCCTGGGGCTGCGAGAGGTTGCGGAATGAGACAGTAATTTTAAAACTATTAGAACTATATTATCGAGGCCTATAAAACTAATAATACCTTTTGCGACCGGGTGTTGCAGCGATTTTTCGTTAATGATTTACTAGGCTGAACATGTGCGATTAGTACAGCCTAGTAAAAATCGCGTTTTAAACCCGCCCCCTCCAAACAGCGCCAAAATCGCGGCCATGGCTGAGGGCAGATTCCCAATGACGATTCAGGTAGGTTTTGTAACATACCTACTTATCAGAGACGTCCAAAATTGTTTTGTCAAGGACATATAGTTGTCGGAAAGTAGATGTTCCTTCATTAGTTGGGACGTTGAACACCGAATTAGGATAGTAATGTTCCATTTTTACAAAAATATGGTCAGACCTCAGGTGGAGTCCTGTACGCAGTTCTGGTCACATGCTATAGGAAGGGTGTGATAATGCTAGGTATCGTGCATCAGAATTCATCAGGTTGTTGCCTAGGATGGGGCAGTTGGAGGAAAATGGACCGTCGAGAGTTTGGGTCTCGATTTATGACTGGAGAAACTATATAAAGTTACAAGGGATTATAAATAGGATTGGTTACTGGAAACCTTTCCCCATAATAGAGGGAAATAAAACTTGAAGGCACAGAATGAGGGTAAGGGGGAATGGATGTAGAGCGATTTGACGGAAATGTTTTTGATTAGAGAGTGGAATACACTGCCTGACAGAACGGTTGTAACTGGGTCACTGATAACATGTCAGTGTCCAGAAAAGCACTTGAATTGCCTGGACACAGATGTTTATGGACCAAATACCGGGAGATGGGATTAATACAGAAGGGAGTCCATTGGTTAGTGTGGATGAGCTGGGCTGAATGTTTCCATGCTGAATGATTCAATGACTCCATGACTCTAGGTGATTATTGCTAAACAGACCATCATAATTTAAAATAACTATGAACTAATGCTTGGGCAGATACACAGTCACAGATTTTGATTGAGATGTGTTTTTACTGTTCTTCCCTGCTTCATCATCCTAAGACTGGAAAGAATGTGTGTGTGTGTGTGTGTGTGTGTGTGTGTGTGTGTGTGTGTGTGTGTGTGTGTGTGTGTGTGTGTGTGTGTGTGTGTGTGTGTGTGTGTGTGTGTGTGTGTGTGTGTGTGTGTGTGTGTGTGTGTGTGTGTGTGTGTGGAGGGGGGGTTTGGGTGTGTGTGAGGAGGGTGTTTGAGGGTGTGTGTGTGTGTTGCGTACATGTGTGTGGAGGGTGTGTGTGTGTGTGGGTGTGTGTGGTGTTTGGGTGTGTGTGTGTGTGTTGCGTACATGTGTGTGGAGGGGGTGTGTGTGATTGGTGGCCCTAACTCCTTGCATCCTGATTACATAAAACATAAGAAATCAAAGAAGGTGCAGTTTATGTTGCCCTTCTTGTCAATCCAGCTATTGGACATTGTCTAGACGGATCTTTGACTTTCCTTCAGTCAAAACCGGGCAGTTTCAAATCTGCAACACCCTTGTTGAGGTTGACCATAGAAACCATAGTACATCACATGATATTAGAATTCAAAGAGGCTTTGCCCTTGCGCTTTCCAGCGGGGTCATATCAAGGCATTACTTTGTAGTCATGGAGGCCAAGCATGTTGCTCTTTACTGAATTAAACATTGGACCACCCAACAAACCACAGATGTTGATTAATGGGGGGGGGGGGGGGGGGGGGGGGGGGGGGGGGGGGGGGGGGGGGGGGGGGGGGGGGAAACATTGGACCATGTTGAAGTTGGGATTCAACATTGAGATTCTTGTGCACAATCGAATGCCAAGTGGTCGCACCTAGATTGTGTCTAGGGGTGGTTTGAAAAAAATAAATCGGAATTAAACCAGAGAGCCAAGGGTTGGAGAAGGAGGGAGAACAAATGTGGACTTGACACGGGATACTTTGTAACTTTGACAGCACCCTTTATGTGGCGACTGTTTGCATACCTTGGGTATTGCAGGCAAAGACTTTCACTGTGACTTGTCACATGTGACAATAAAGTTTTCCATAAAGTATTCAATTCGAGTGAAACGTGACAAGGTTCAACAGAGAAGCCAGAGGGCATCCTGGTAAGTAATTATAAATATTCATCGGGCCTCTTCAAAGAACCCACCCTTACATTTTCCCTGCCCCTTTCAGGTTCTCCAGGTTCTCTGTAGCTGTTGGAATCCCACAAACAATCTCCCCCAAGGTGCAAAAAGGTAATATGCAGCATGCAGATGAACATTCTCACAACTATGTTTTGCAAAGGTAGCTCATTCCGACCTCAGGGTCTATCACTTGGTCTATCACTTGGTTAAGATTTTACAAACTGTGCCAAAACATATCTCCACTCTGCTATGCTGATGCACAACAGGATCTTGCAGCAGGAACTCCAGCTGATGATGACCTAGAAAACTATTTGTTCCTTTTGACTATATGATTTTTTTTTAATGGCATGCAATAAGATTGATGAAATAAAAAACACATTTAAAATTTTGAAAAGACAAATGCACACATTTAAATTCAGATAACCTGGCATTTTATGGATTATATACCATGGACAAAATGTGCAGACGGGAACTGCACATGCTGGTACTGTATATACCGAAGATATTCACAAGGTGCTGGAGCAAATCAATGGGTCAAGCAGCATCTCTACACACATCCTTTTTCTCCAGAGTACCTGATTCACGGAGTTACTCCAGCACTTAGTATCTACATACTGTGGACACATAGTATAAGATTTATTCTCCGTACAAGGTAAGACCTGTATTGTCATTCCAGTTTATTCCAGTTTGGGCTTTCTACAAATTACTTGTTCATAACAAAGGAGACAGGTCCCATTAAGAGCCAACTCTTCAATAAATGACCGGTCAAGTGCATCTTGATGAGCGTTTTGACTATTGGAGCTGCGCTTAACCAGACACTACTAGAGTCACACACACTGACGTGCCTTGATGATCATGACCATAGTGGGATGAAGCCCATACCCGCTAATAAAGAGATAAATGGAAGAGCTGATAACTAAGCCAACGTTCATGGGAGGAGGGAATATGTTGCATTTCAACTGTGCAAAGGTTGATTGTTTATGGACTACATGCTTTTGAGCCCCTGATCCCAATGCGGTCGGTGAAGTGCAGGTAGAGGTCAAAAGAAAATTGTATAGCTTTGCTTAGAAATGGCGCTTGGACAACGGGCCTTCAATGTCGGGTCAAGAACCCCGCACATACAACAAATGGGACTTGCAAATGGTGCCAAACTGGCGACTCTGTATACTGTCTCCATGTACTACTGCTATGCACTTGTATCTGAGATGCCTATCTAAGATGTATCTAAGTGCTTATGTATAGTGATACTTGTACTGAGCTGTATACAAACATTAATGTCACTGTACCTCGGTACATGTGACAGATGAAGTACCATTGAACCGTTGAATGGACTCATTTCCATTCATTTCCTATGGTGCTGTTCTTTGCCTAAAAGCCATTCTGTATGCAATCGTGATCATTTTTCAGCAGACAATTTCTGGCATGTTTCCGTATTGCCTGGCTGACATTTGTCAGTGTTTAAGAAGGGACTGCAGATGCTGGTTTAAACCGGAGATAGATACAAAAAGCTGGAGTAACTCAGCAGGACTTGCAGCATCTCTGGAGAGAAGGAATGGGTGACATTTCGGATCGAGACACTTCTTCATACTGGTTAGGGATAACGGAAACAAGAGAGATATATACGGTGATGTGGAGAGATAAAGAACAATGAATGAAAGATATGGAAAAAAGTAATGATGATAAAGGAAACAGGCCATTGTTAGCTATTTGTAGGGTGAAAATGAGAAGCTAGTGTGACTTGGGTGGGGGAGGGATAGAGAGAGAGAGGGAATGCCGGGGCTACCTGAAGTGAGAGAAATCAATATTCATACCACTGGGCTGTAAGCTGCCCATGCGAAATATGTGCTGCTGTTCCTCCAATTTGTGTTTAGCCTCACTCTGACAATGGGGGAGGCTGAGGACAGAAAGGTCTGTGGTGGAATGGGAAGGAGAATTAAAGTGTCCATCAACCGGGAGATCAGGTGGGTTCAGGCGGGCTGAACGAAGTTGTTCCATTAAACGATCGCCCAGTCTGTGTTTGATCTCGCCACTGTATGAGTCCACGTCTTGAACAACGGATACAGTAGATGAGGTTGGAGGACATTCAAGTGAACCTCTGCCTAACCTGAAAGGACTGTCGGGGGTCCCTGGACAGATTCGAGGGAGGAGCTATAGCGACAGGTGTTGCATCTTTTGCGGCTGCAGAGGAAGGTACCAGGGGGGGAAGATAGTTTGGGTGGAAAGGGATGAGTTAACCAGGGATTTGTCAGTGTCAGTCACATAGCTAATGACATCATTATGTGCACTGCAGCCTTTTCCTCGATTGCTGAGAAAATCGGTGCGTAAAGGTGCAACCTATAATCTTCGTTAATGAAACGTAAAAACAGGGCAAACTCTGCCGAAGACTGACCCTTTAAATCTCCCTCTGGTACCCTCCCCCATTCTCAGTGCTTCCTCCCACTTATCCTCTTTAACTATGAAAAGTAATGAGAGAGAAACACATTAAAATGAAAGGAGTTTACCCTGGGGGACAAAGCATTAAAAAAAAATCTCTCCAGGCAGATGATTCTAAAACACACTAGCGAGAGAAAATATACTCATTAGCCAGGACAGGTACGGTGAACTAAAGCAATAGGCAATAAAATGGATCAATATTTTGTCAGTTATAAGAGGCATTTCTTGGTTAATGGAGGTGGTTATGAATTATACATGAACATAAATGTACCAAAACATAGGAAGCCAGACTGACGAGCTTTATAGCGATACGCGCTGATGATACAAACCCAATTAGGTTTATAGGTGGGAAAATATTTAATTGTATGAAACAAATCAACATAATCTCAGATTAGGTACTTGAATGGGGTGCGAAATTATGATCCCAATTTCTTTGTGAAAGGATCCAATGCAAATAAATAATGGTTAACAATTCCTTATGACGATACAGTCTTGATTCTCCTCCTAATGGCAGATGTGCAGGAGGGATAATCGTAGCACTTTCAACTCAATCTTAGTTTAGAGACACCGCATGGACACAGGCCCTTTGGCCCACCGAGTCTACACTGACCATCAATCACCCATACACTCGTTCTATGTCCCGTACATCAGGGGTCATTTTCTAAGGCCAATTAACCTACAAACCTGCACGTCTTTGCGATGTGGGAGGAAACTGGAGCACCAGGAGAAAACCCTATGTGGCCACACGGGAAATGTACGAACTCCACACAGATAGCCCCGATAGTTAGGATCGAACCCGGGTCTTTAGCGCTGTGAGGCAGCAACTTTACACGCTGCATCACAATATCCTGCTAGTGCTAGGAGCCAGAGTGAGGGAGGTAGATTGGGAAGCCATGAAACTCCCTTCATTGGATAGCGCTGCAACAATTCCAGTACTCCAACAATCTGCAACAAATCAAGAAGGTGACCTTGTGTCCTCAGTAGGAAGGTAACCAGGGTTATATTAGACCTGTGATGATGGCAGCAGGCTGGGCTTGTTCCTTAGTGAGCCGCAAGGAGTGGGTGCACATCGCGTTGTCTTTCTGTAGCAACAGGATCCTTGATTCTTCAGTGCTCCCCTCCACCACCTTCCCATGATGCTCCACTAGGCACGGATCGTACACCCATTGCCACGGCAATATCACAATCCCAGAAACACTTCCACTGCGAACAGAAGGTGTCCCGAGAACTTTAGGGCAACCGTCTCAGATACCTAACACAAGGTCTCATTGGCGGCATTATGCAATGTACTGCAGCGCTACAAAATTACAAAGGTACAGTGGTACCGTGTAAATCATTTTGTTATACAGTTCAGTCCAATATCACCATACATAAGCTCAGATACATCTTAGATAAGCATCACAGATACAATACAAGTGTATAGTAGCAGTACCCTGAGTCATTACACAGAGCTGCCAGATTTGGTGCCATTTTCGAGTCCCAGTCTGTAAGTTACTTTAGTTTAGTTGAGAGATACAGCGCGAAAACAGGCCCTTCGGCCCCCGAGTCTGCACCGACCAGCAATTCCAGCACATTAACACTATCCTACACACAGTAGGGACAATTTACCAAGCCAATTAACCTACATACCTGTACGTCTTTGGAGTGTGGGAGGAAACCGACGATCTTGGAGAAAACCCACGCGGTCACGGGGAGAACATACAAACTCCGTACAGACAGCACCTGTAGTCGGGATCGAACCCTGATGCTGCAAACGCTGTAGGGCAGCAACTCTACCGCTGCGCCACTGTGGATCAAGTGGAAGTTGCCAGGGTTCCAGATAGGTAGAGAAAGGGAGAATACATTTCCTCATGCACTCTATGAATGTTGTTGCTTCAAGCAACAAAATGTACAGATTTGTGAGCTCAGAATCTCGACTAGATCACACAGATTGTTATCAATGATTTTATATCCCACTCAAGTATCTAATCTTAAAATATATTTACTTTTTTCCATATACTTTAAACATTTTCCCACCTATAAATCTGATTGCACTTGTATCTTCATCATGTAACACCCATCAGCCTGACTTCCCAGGTTTTGGCTCATTTCTATTCATGTATAATTCATAACGCCCTCCATTAATCAAGAACTGCCTGTTATTACTGACAGGATATTGATCTTTTATGAACAAAACTCTGAATTCATGACCGAAATTACAGCAACAGAAACTCCGGGCTCATCATCAGAACGACAGCAGGATCTCCAAACTCCAACTACTCAAAAAAAAAAATAGTTTACAAGCTTATGACCAAAACAATACCAAGTAGAGTTCGGTGGGATCATGAATTCAACAAACAGAATTTACTCTGAAGAAAAATTTAGCCAATTTAATTTTTATTTTCAAAGAAAATAAACTTCTGAAGAAGGGTCCCAGCCTGATACGTCACCTATCCATTATCCCCAGAGCTGTTGTCTGACCCGCTGAGTTACTTCAGCACTTTGTGCCTTCATTTTTTATTTTCCCTCTGTTTATTGCTCCGCAGCAGGTGATAATTCGGAGGCAAGTCCACTTCTGAATATGATGGAGTTGTAGGGTAAATATTTGTGTTAAATTGATGACGGGTACCATCGGCAGAGTATTAGTTTAGTTTAGAGATACAGCATGGTAACAGGCCCTTCTGCCCACCAAGTCCACACCAATCATCAATCACCCGTTCCCACCAAAAATGGCACAAAGTGCTGGAGTATATTAAGAACATTAGAACCTGTCTAAGTTAAGAAACAGCACCTTGTTAGGTAGACAGAAAATGCTGGAGTAACTCAGCGGGACAGGCAGCATCTCTGGAGAGAAGCGTGACGTGGGTCTCTGGGTGACGTTTCGGGTCGAGACCTTTCTTCAGACCGATGTCAGGGGAGTGGGCGGTACAGAAACATAGAAAGATAGGTGCAGGAGTAGGCCATTCGGCCCTTCAAGCCAGCACAGCCATTCAATATGATCATAGCTGATCATCTAAAATCAGTACCCAGTTCCTGCTTTTCCCCATACCCAATGATTCCTTTAGCTCTAAGAGTTAAATCTAACTCTCGTGAAAACATCCAATGAATTGGCCTCCGCTGCCTTCTGTGGCAGAGAATTCCACAGATTCACAACTCTCTGGGTGAATACGTTTTTCTCCATTTCTTTCCTAAATGGCCTACCCCTTATTCTTAAACTGTGACCGCTGGTTCTGTACTCCCCCAACATCGGGAACATTTTCCCTGCATCCAGCCTGTCCAATCCTTTAAGAATTTTATATGTTTCTATAAGATCCCCTCACATCCTTCTAAATGTAGTCGGAGACAGTAGGACTGGTGGGGAACTGGGAATGTGTCGGGATGGAAAGAGAGGGATAACAAAGGCTACTTGAAATTAGAGAAGTCAATGTTCATACCACTGGGGTGTAAGCTACCCAAGCAAAATATGAGGTGCTGTTCCTCCAATTTGCGCTGGGCCTTAAGAAACAATTCGACAGGTTCATGGATAGGACAGGTTTAGGGGGATATGGGCCAAACGCAGGCAGGTGGGACTAGTGTCGATGGGACATATTGGTTGGTGTGAACAATTTGGGCCGAAGGGCCTCTTTGCATGCTATAATACTCTATGACTCAATGAATCTATGAGGCAGATTTGCAAATCTTTTATCCTTTTGGTATAAATGTACAAAATAGTGAAATTCTTTTTCAGCAGTTTTGTCTCAGATTATCATCATGCTGTGCAGTTGGAGTATGGCTAGAAAGCATAAAAATGCAATAGATAATAGATAGACATTAGACAATAGGTGCAGGAGTAGGCCATTCAACCCTTCGAGCCAGCACCACCATTCACTGTGATCATGGCTGATCATCCCCAATCAGTTATCAATCCCTGCCTTCTCCCGCTATCTTTACGAGCTCTATCTAACTCTCTCATGAAAGCATCCAGTGAATTAGCCTCCACTGCCTTCTGAGGCAGAGAATTCCACAGATTCACAACTCTCTGCGTGAAAAAGTTTTTCCTCATTCCGTTCTGAATGGCTTACCCCTTATTCTAAAACTGTGGCCCCTAGTTCTGGACTTCCCCAATATCGGGAACATATTTCCTGCCTCTAGCGTTTTCAAACCATTAATAATCTTAGAAGTTTCAATAAAATCCCCTCTCATCCTTCCAAACTCCAGAGTATACATCCAACCGCTCCATTCTCTCAGCATATGACAGTCCCGCCATCCCAGGAATTAACCTTGTAAACCTACGCAGCATTCCCTCAATAGCAAGAATGTCTTTCCTCAAATTTGGAGACCAAATCTGCACACAATACTCCAGGTGTGATCTCACTAGGGCCCTGTACAACTGCAGAAGGACCTCTTTGCTCCTATACTGAACTCGTCTTGTTATGAAGGCCAACATGCCATTCGCTTTCTTCACTGCCGGCTGTACCTGCATGCTTGCTTTCAGTGACTGATGAACAAGGACCCGCAGATCTCATTGTACTTCCCCTTTTCCCAACTTGACAGCATTCAGATAATCATCTGCCTTCCTGTTTTTGCCACCAGTGGATCTTCTTCTTGCACAGCCTAATGTTGTAGGTCAACTTGTTCTATTTGATCTTGTTTGTGCACGTCGGGTTGATTGCACTAGTCGAAACAGGGTGGACCACGTGATGGTTGCAATCTCCCACACCACCAAAGTAGATAACCTCACATTTATCCACATTAAACTGCATCTGCCATGCATCTGCCCACTCACCCAACCTGTCCAAGTCACCCTGCATCCTCAGAGCATCATCCTCACAGCTCACACTGCTACCCAGCTTTGTGTCATCTGTAAATTTGCTAATGTTACTTTTAATCCCTTCATCTAAATCATTAATATATATTACAAATAGCTGCGGTCCCAGCACCGAGCCTTGCGGTACCCCACTAGTCACTATGCCTGCCGTTCTGAAAGGGACCCGTTAACCCCTGGGTGTTATTATGGATGTTATTATATTAATATAATATATATACAAATCGGTTATTCCATGTGACCTAGGATATGCCTCTGATTATTGCCCTTCTCTTCTCTCGCTCTCTGAAGACAACAACGGATTCTTATTTACTGCTTGTTTAACTACGCCAATCAATATTTCTTTCAAAACAGTAATCCAAAGTTTACATGCAGATGTGGTGAGTCTGAAACAGAAGACCATTCACTCTGTGTTCATCTTGATTAGATTAAAATCTGTGGATGTTTTACAAAATGGAAAAACTCTTTATAGTTAAGACATGAAAGCTTTTTAAGGACGAACATCAGAACTGTTGCAGGATTTCTTTGAAGAGAGAACTCGAAGGCCAGAAGGCCAAAAATTATCAAACCCGACTAAAAGAAAGAACAGATTCCACTTTGAGGTTTGCCAATGTAACAATATGATTCCCTGGCTCCACAATAGAAACAATGGTCCTTTTAGAACCAAAATGATTACGAATGCCAAATTGTTTTTACAGAATGGATTTGAGATGGCAAATTTGATTCAATGTCTGTCTTATCATTTTAGATCACACCATATCACAATATATAAATAGAGTACCTGAAGTTAGTGAAGACATCCAACAATGTGTTGTCCTGAATGATGTGACTTGGAGATCTTGGAGGATCTGGACATATGTGTGGGTTTTCTGAATTCAAAGGAGAATCCTGAACTTAATAATGTTTGCGAGAAGAAAGGCGGATCTGTGGCCTAAAATTTAGAACGTCTTGAGAAGAGGCCATAGGAATGTCTATTTCTTGGAAAATAGCGGAGTTAGTAAAGGGCCTGTCCCACTTACGCAACTTTTTCTGCGACTGCCGGCACCCGTCATAGGTCGCCGAAAATTTTCAACATGTTGAAAATTCAGCGGTGACCAGAAAGACGCTACGACTCTTTGGAGATCTCTCAGGACCATAGGAGACCTCTCACAACCATACAGTCGACCCCTGGCGACATGTCGCGGGTGGCCTCTCACGACCATAGGAGACATTTCACAACCATATGGTCGTGAGAGGTCCCAAAAGAGCCGTAGCGTCTTTCTGGCCTCCGCTGAATTTTCAACATGTTGAAAATTTTCGGCGACCTATGACGTGTGCCGGCAGTCGCCGAAAACGTCGCGTAAGTGGGACAGGTGCTTAAGATGGATGTTTTTGGGAAGGTGAGGATTAGAGTAATATGGAATTATGACTCAACTTGCTGGAAAAGGTTTAACACAAAGTAGGGGGGAAGTTTCATTATATTGTTTAATAACAAATATTCACCATTGATTTATAAAATAATCTGCAGTTTTAAAGTGAAGACTTTGCTTATTTTACTTAGATGGAATATGTAGAATTAAAATTATGCCACAGTTTAGATGGAGGCCATTCTGCCTATTGAATGCCTGCCAGCTCCTTAGTAATCCTCCGTCAGTTTCGCCACCTCCAACGTGACCCCACTACTCGCCACATCTTCCCATCTCCCCCCATATCTGCCTTCCGCAAAGACCGCTCCCTCCATAACTCCCTTGTCAATTCTTCCCTTCCCTCTCGGTCCACCCCCTCCCCGGGCACTTTCCCTTGCAACCGCAAGAGATGCAACACTTGTCCCTTTACCTCCCCCCTCAACTCCGTTCAAGGACCCAAGCAATCGTTCCAGGTGCAACAGAGGTTTACCTGCATCTCTTCCAACCTCATCTATTGTATCCGCTGCTCTAGATGTCAGCAGATCTATATCGGTGAGACCAAGCGGAGGTTGGGCGATCGTTTCGCCGAACACCTCCGCTCGGTCCGCAATAACCAAGCTGACCTCCCGGTGGCTCAGCACTTCAACTCCCCCTCCCACTCCGCCTCCGACCTCTCTGTCCTGGGTCTCCTCCATGGCCACAGCGAGCAGCATCGGAAATTGGAGGAACAGCACCTCATATTCCGTTTGGGGAGTCTGCACCCCGGGGGCATGAACATCGAATTCTCCCAATTTTGTTAGTCCTTGCTGTCTCCTCCCCTTCCTCAGCCCCCCTGCTGTCTCCTCCCATCCCCCAGCCTTCGGGCTACTCCTCCTTTTCCCTTTCTTGTCCCCACCCACCCCCGCCCCCGATCAGTCTGAAGAAGGGTTTCGGCCCGAAACGTTGCCTATTTCCTTCGCTCCATAGATGCTGCTGCACCCGCTGAGTTTCTCCAGCTTTTTTGTGTAACCTTGGTAAAGGAACCTGACTCATTTTCCAGCTCTTTTCCCATGATCCTGTAAATTATTTTTCCTCGTCTTTATTCAAATCCAGTTTGAACACACACTTTACCATTTACACCACACTAACCACTAGGTTCCAGGTGCAAACTGCTCTACATGTAAAAAGTTTGCCTCGCATCCTCTTTGGCCATCGCTATGAATGTATGAACTCCCGTCTTCGAACTATGTTTTATTGGGGTTATCTGTCCATTTTCCCTTCTAAACCCACACAGATCTTGCAAACTTTTAGCAAATCTCCTCAAGATTGTTTTTTTTCCAATCAGAACAACCCCAACTTGCCCAGTCTAACTGTCTGGTCAAAATCCCTCATCACTGCAACCATTCTGATCATATCGAAATAAACCTAGTAAGGCATTGACTATGCAATGCACATCAGGGCTAAAAAGGTTTTCTTCTGAGGGCATACCGTTGGAAAATTTGTGCACAGTAAAATGAGCTCTGAACTTTTTATATGCACAAAGCAAACTCAATGCTAGCATTTATTTCAAGAGGGCTTGTATACAAAATCAGGTGTGTAATGCTGAGGCTCTATACAGCGCTGGTAAGGCCGTATTTGGAATATTGTGAGCAATTTTGGGCACCGTATCTGAGGAAGGATGTGCTGGCTCTGGAGAGGGTCCAGAGGAGGTTTACAAGAATGATCCCAGAAAAGAGTTAACCTATGATGAGCATTTGTTGGCACTGGGCCAGTATTCACTAGAGTTTAGAAGAATGAGGGGGGACCTCGTTGAAACTTACAGAATAGTGAAAGGCTTGGATGGAGAGGATGTGGAGTGGATGTTTCCACTAGTGGGAGAGTCTAGGACAGTGGTTCCCAACCTTTTTTTGGCCATGCCCCACCTAATCACCTCTAAAATCCTGATGCACCCCCCCCCCTCCCCCATGTTGTGATATATAATTCTTATCATTTAAAAAGTGAACTCTGTTTCAGCTGAAGAAGCTTAAAACGCCAATACCTTGGTTGTAATAACTACACAATAAAGACCTTTTTTACCCCCAAAAAATTATTTACTCAAAATAACATCTGAAACATAAACTACATATGTTTACCTGATGGAAAATCCTAAAAAATAAAAATCGAAAATTTGGACCCAGACCTCAGTCGCGCTCAAATGCCCCCCTTAAAAATCAAATTGCCCCCCTGTAGGGCGTACGCCCCACGTTGGGAACCACTGGTCTAGGACTAGAGGTCACAGCCTCAGAATTAAAGGACATTCTTTAAGGAAGGAGATGAGGAGAAATTTACTAGGCTAAGTGGGACCAGTTGCGTCCCATGTTCACATGGGAGGGCTGGTCCCCCAACACAATATTCCACCTCTCCACCAATTCCTATATTAGTGGGGTGGGGAGGGGGGATATGGACCAAGCACAGGCAGGTGGGACTAGTGTAACTGGGACATGTTGGCCGGAGTGGGCAATTTGGGCCGAAGGGCCTGTTTCCATACTGTATCATTCTATGACTCTATAACATGGATACTTGGCGTTTTGGGTCGGAATCCTTCTTCAGACTGACTCTACTCTATAGAACTAGTTCTCCTCTCTATCAGCGGCCGTTCAGGCACAGTAGAAGGTTGGGATGAATTAGCTGCCGAAGATCTTTTCCGAGAACAAGCAAAATTGAATCGGGGAAATGTTGATGATTGAGCAGTTGCATTTCCTCTGGGTACAATGGAAATTTTGTTTCATTATTAATGGCTCAAGCCACAAGACAGGGACAAAATGGAACTAATTTGTTTGTTCTTTCAAAGAGGCATCACCAGCTTGATGATTGGAGTGACTTCTTTGCTCATCCTCTGAAGTGGAGAGATGCACTTGCAAAATACTGATCCCTGGAACTGTTTGAAATTTAAGAAATCTGGAGAACAGATCTTTCTTGATGCTCCAATTATTTCTGTTTCTATCTTATTATTTCACTGTTGTGGTTTCCAGCCACATGAAGGAAAATGCCGAGGAGATTGATGCACCGAAGGAGCTTGGTGATAGCGTTGACTTTAATGGCAAGTCTTCAGGTCATTGTCGTATGATCATAGCATGCATCAAGAGACCCAAAAATGTAATAAAAATAAGTCAGGCTATTTTTGAACTCGCGTAGAGTTCACTTGGCAGTGTGAGGGAATCACGAACCATCCGTAAAACCATCTAATATTGCTTGCTTTGCAAAAGTCCTCAATCTGGTGCTCACACGGTCCAGATGATATAGCAGGGACTCTACCAATGATAGATGTTTTCATGACTCTAACATTTGACCAGTGAACGTTTCTTTAAAGAAAGCTAGGAAGTATCTTTAATCAGGAGGTCGAGAACTCTCTACCACAAAAGTTGTGGGAGCTCACAATGGAGTCACTGACCACATTCAATGGCCAATGGTACTTTATTTGTCGCATGTGCCGAGGTACAGTGAATTTTTTAAAAGTATATAGTTCAGTACAAGTATCACAATGCATAAGCGCCTAGATACAGCTCAGAAAAGCCTCTCAGATACAGTAGTACTACTCTGAGACAGTATACGGAATTGCCTGTTTGGGGCCATTATCAAGTCTCATTTGTTATAGGTATAGAGTTCTTAGCCTGACCATGAAGGCCCGTGGTCCCTGGCAGCATTGCAGCGATGGCCTGGCCAAGCGTAGCCGTTGGTGTCCTCCAGCATTGCTCCACCACCACGTGTCACTGCAGATTGCGTCCGGTCCACGTGCTAGGCCTCTTGGAGCGGCACCTGGTCCAGCCGAGCTCCAGGCTGTTGCAGGAACTCCAGCGGCCCACTCCACCGTTGAGATGCACTACATTGTCTCCTGCAACCGATCTGTTTGCTGGTCAGTGTCCCTCCTCTCTGGTCCACGGGGCGAGTAGGGGCTGGGCTTGGCTGCTTCCCACTCTGGACGGGTGCCCGGTTCCGCAGCGATGACCTTCTGCAGTGTGGCACGCCAGGGCATCCAAGGTTGGATAGTTGTTTTGTAACCATATGATATGGGGTCCGGATGGAAAAGTAGACTTTAAATGTGCATCAGCCACAATCATACTGAACATTGCAGCAGGCTCAAGAGACTGTATATCCTGTCTATTCTAATTGTCCTGCATTCTTATTAACTCCACTGACTATACTCCACCTCACCACATCATCCATCAGCAGACAGTCCTTACTCGAAGCTACTTAAGAATTGATACTGATGAAAAATAAAAAAATAGATGTTGATAATAACTCTGACTATTTTCATGGAATGACTATTGTGGGATACAGCTTGTATAGGTATGATTGCTTGTACAAACACTGTGACTTGTTGGTGTAAATGATGCACTGTGATGCAACTTATTCTGATGTGTAATTGATATTTTGATTAATTGATTGACAGATATAGCATGGAAACAGACCCTGCGGCCCACCGCGTCCATGCTAGAAACATAGAAACATAGAAAATAGGTGCAGGAGTAGGCCATTCAGCCCTTTGAGCCTGTACCGCCATTCAATATGATCATGGCTGATCATCCAACTCAGTATCCTGTACCTGCCTTCTCTCCATACCCCCTGATCCCTTTAGCCACAAGGGCCACATCTAACTCCCTCTTAAATATAGCCAATGAACTGGCCTCAACTACCTTCTGTGTCAGAGAATTCCAGAGATTCACCACTCTCTGTGTGAAAAAGGTTTTCCTCATCTCGGTCCTAAAAGATTTCCCCCTTATCCTTAAACTGTGACCCCTTGTTCTGGACTACCCCAACATCGGGAATAATCTTCCTGCATCTGGCCCGTCCAACCCCTTAAGAATTTTGTAAGTTTCTATAAGATCCCCCCTCAATCTTCTAAATTCTAGCGAGTACAAACCAAGTCTATCCAGTCTTTCTTCATATGAAAGTCCTGACATCCCAGGAATCAGTCTGGTGAACCTTCTCTGTACTCCCTCTATGGCAAGAATTTCCTTCCTCAGATTATGAGACCACAACTGTATGCAATACTCCAGGTGTGGTCTCACCAAGACCCTGTACATCTGCAGTAGAACCTCCCTGCTCCTCTACTCAAATCCTTTTTCTATGAATGCTAACATACCATTCGCCTTCTTCACTGCCTGCTGCACCTGCATGCCTACTTTTAATGACTGGTGTACCATGACACCCAGGTCTCGTTGCATCTCCCCCTTTCCTAATCGGCCACCATTCAGATAATAGTCTACTTTCCTGTTTTTGCCACCAAAGTGGATAACCTCACATTTATCCACATTATACTGCATCTGCCATGCACTTGTCCACTCACCCAGCCTATCCAAGTCACCTTGCAGCCTCCTAGCATCCTCCACACAGCTCACACCGTGCTGACCATCAATCGCCCATTCACACTTGTTTTATGTGATCTCACTTTCACATCCACTCCCTATACACCTGCGGCAAGTTACAGTGACCAATTAACCTACAAACCTGCACATCTTTATGATGTAGGAGGAAACTGGAGCACCTGGAGGAAACCCACGCAGTCACAGGGAGAATGTGCAAGCTACACAGACAGCACCCGCGGTCTGGATCGAACCTGGGTGTCTGGCACTGTGATGCAGCATCTTCACCAGCGAATTGTCAACCATTTGCCTGGTAACTGAACCATCCTACCAACAAGTAGAGGGCAATCTTGAGCCTGCAAGAGTCCACTACTATCGACCTCATTGGAGACCCTCGAATTATCATGAATCGGACCTTACTGGACTTTATCTTGCGCTAAACTTTATTCACGTTATACCCTTTATCATGTATTTGTACATTCTGGAAGGCTCGATTGTAATTATTGTCTTTCCGCTGACTGGTTAACATGCAACTAAAGCTTTTCACTGTACCTCGGCACACGTGACAATAACAAAACAAAACTAAACTAAACTAGATTAAACTAAACTAAACTAAAATAATCCAAACGCATCCACATGAGGATGATGGTCATTATTTTAGGAAGAAAACAGTTAATTTCAGAGATTTGGTGTCAAATTCTAACGCATTTGTAAAGCATTACTGGAAGAATTTACTCATCATGGCTGTGCAGCTACTTTTCAGCTGAGTGATAGGACCAAAAACATACAGTAGATGCATTTGTTTTAATATTGATAGAAGTGTTTTGTCAGACTAGCGCAAGCCCATCTGTTCAATTAATGCAAGATGTCTGGCCTATGTTGTTGTTGGTATCAAACGCCTTCCTATTGTCACGTTTTAGGGCTTCATTCTTTCATGAATTCTATGCTGAACTAAGAAGGACTTGCACTCAAAAGATCCATATTTGTATCAGAAGTAAACTTAATAATACGTTCCCTTTTGAGTAGTGGGAGTTTAAGTTTCAGTTGGTTGGAGCTCGCTTTGTGATTGGGAAGCTATTCCAAATAATGTGAAAACTTTCAGATTCAGAGTTTAGTTTAAATTGGAAATACAGAGCAGAATCAGGCCCACTGGCCCTCCGAGTCCGCGCCGACCAGCGATCGCCCCGCACACTAACGCTAAACCTGCACGCATTCAGGACAGTTTACAATTATACCAAGTTACTTAACCTACAAATCTGTACATCTTTGGAGTGTGGCTGGACACTGGAGATCCTGGAGAAAACCCACGCAGGTCATGGGGAGAATGTACAAACCCCATACAGACAACACCCATAATCAGGATCGACCCAGGGTCTCTGGCGCTGTAAAACTCTGCCGCTGTGCCACCGTGCTGCATGGTTCATAGTTCATGGAAGTTAATGATGCTAATATCATCAATTGCCATGTGATCACAGCATGCATCTACCACTTGTGCACCCATTTCATAGATTTGAAAACATTTCTTAATATTCCTATGTAGTTTTGCCAGTGCCGAGCGGAACCATCAGGAAACAATATAGAAACTTGTAATAAAATCCTAAGAACTTTTATATGAAAAAAAAGTTCAGGATGAAATAATTAAATTTATTATCACCAAGACAATATAGTTGATTGGTTACAGATTGGCTTTTAAAAGGACTACATACCAATGAAAAGTGATATGTTTACTTGTGTCTTTATAGTTTTGGAATCTCCATTCCATCTAATGAAACTCAGGCAGAGGACAATTGTAAAATGTTGGTGATTTTGTTTTTTAAAATGAAAGCCTGCTTTAAATGAAAGAATGCCTGCATAAGTATAAGGTACAATACACACAAACACAATAGGTGTATTTTAACAGCGCACAGTGGTGCAGCAGGAAAGTTGCTGCCTTAAAGCGCTTGCAGCGACAAGAGACCCAGGTTCAATCCCAACTGCGGGTGCTGTCTGTACGGAGTTTGTGCGTTCTTCCCGTGACCACGTGGGTTTTCTCCGAGATCTTCAGTTTCCTCCCACATTCCAAAGATGTACTGGTTTGTAGGTTAATTGGCTTGGCATAGGTGTAAATTGTCCCTGGTGTGTGTAGGATGGTGTTGATGTGCTGGGATCGCTGGTCAGTGCGGACTCAGTGGGCCGAAGGGTCTGTTTCTGCGCTATATCTCTAAAACTAAACCTAAAGTTTCTTTATATGCAGATATGGTGGAACTGGCAAGTGATGCTCAGATTGGTCAGCCAGGACAGTTGTTTAAGTTGAAGATGGACACAGAAAGCTGGAGTAACTCAACGGGTCAGGCAGCATCTCTGGAGAAAAGGAATAGGTTATTTTTCCGATCGAGACCCTTCTTCAGACTGAGAGTCAAGGGAAAGGGAAATGAGTGATATAGGATTTATTTTGAATATCTGTTGTTTAAGTTCACAATTGAGGAGTGATAAAAACAACAAACACAGTCACTGTTTTAATAAGAGGAATATCCTAAATACCCTCACAGGAACGGGGCATGAGGTCACGAGAAGAGGCGTGCAATAGCAAAGTGAATTACATGGGCAAAACCAAGTAGCCTGAACTAATGAACTATTGAAACACAGAGGCACATCAACTGAAGACTGATTACTTGCAAAATCTTTCTGGCTGCTATAAGCCCATATTGCAAACCTCCAGGTCTTTGCAGTGTGGTAGGAAACCAAAGACCTCCAAGAAAACCCACGCAGGTCACGGGTGAACCTACAAACTCTGTACAGCTGCTAATAAAGAATGATGTTTAAGAATAGAAACAAATTACTGGGAACCAACAAGGCTGTTTCGTCCAATTGAGGAAGTCTGTGGGATTCCATGGAGTGGAGGCGGAGGGTGGGACACGGGGCAAGTTGGGCGGCGTGGGCATGTTGGGCCGAAGGGCCTGTTTCCACGTTGCATGACCTAGAATAAAGGATTTAAGACTGAGGTGAGGAAAAACTTTTTCTCCCAGAAAGTTGTAAATTTATGGAATTCCCTGCCACAGAGGGCAGTGGAGGCCAAATCACTGGATGGATTTAGGAGAGAGTTAGATAGAGCTCTAGGGGCTAGTGGAGTCAAGGGATATGGGGAGAAGGCAGGCACGGGTTATTGATAGGGGACGATCAGCCATGAGTGGTGAATCTCTGGAACTCTCTGCCACAGGGGTAGTTGAGGCCAGTTCATTGGCTATATTTAAGAGGGAGTTAGATGTGGCCCTTGTGGCTAAGGGGATCAGGGGGTTGGAGAGAAGGCAGGTACGGGATACTGAGTTGGATGATCAGCCATGATCCTAAGGGCCGAATGGCCTACTCCTGCACCTAATTTCTATGTTTCTATGTTTCTATGTTTCCATATGAATGGCGGTGCTGGCTCGTAGGGCCGAATGGTCTCCTCCTGCACCTATTTTCTATGTTTCTATGACTCTGACTGCACCTGAAGAAATACCTGCCGCATGATTCTAGTGCTCTTACTGCACTGGCATAGACGGTTCTTCCTGCATCACCAGTGGTGGGCATATCCATTGGTGAAAGGCCAGAGTCCCAGTGGGATGGTAAAGATGAGTTCAATCCAAACTATTGCAATGTCATCCCTTAACAAAGACTGAGCTTATCCTTGAATATTTTATCTTATTTAAAATATCTTGGATCGCTATACTTATATATAGGTTTATGGTGAAGGGGATTTAATAGGAATCTGAGGGGGTAACCTTTTCACACAAAGGGTGGTGGGTGTAAGGAACGAGTTGCCAGAGGAGGTAGTTGAGGCAGGGATCATTGCAATGTTTAAGAAACAATGAGACATGTACATGGATAGGACAAGTTAGGAGGAAAATTAGCCAAATGCATGCAGGTGGGACATCTTGGCTGGTTTGGGCAAGTTGGGCTGAAGGGCCTATTTCCATGCTGCATGACTCTATGACTCCATCTATGACCTTCTAACTCTTGTCTTCAAAGTTAACCACTCCTCATGGTCCCATTTGCTTATAGCCCAGTTTTTTTTTGCCCTGCCTTCAATATTGGTTTGCCATGTTGTGTAATAATAAACTACACTTGTATTTTGTGCTGAATCATGACAATGGTTGTACATTCTCGATGTGGTGTAGGGAACTAAATCTGGTACTCAGTAAGTAATGCTTTGTTCTCAATCAGTAGCATCTCTAATCATTTATCACCATAGTTGCACAACAAAACATTTGCTTTGATTTTCCTGCACTTGCTTCACCCTTTCCTGCTGGTTTCAGTGAATTCTCCTCACAGATCCCTCTTGTGTTGTATTCCATTTCCATCTGTTTTAATCTCCAAGATCTGCTGACATAATTGTACTTCCTCCAGCTCAAACCTTTCTCTCTGATGAGTTTCCAGGCTGACTCCTTATCCATGTATTCCCTTTGTTCCCTCGTTCCCTCTTCCCAAATCAACTACACCTGTATTGAATTGAATTTATTTGTCATTCAGACCTTTCGATCTGAACAAAATTTCGTTTCCCTGCAGTCATACATGTAATAAAAATGACAAAAACACACAATCAACACAAATTTAACATCCCCCACAGTGAGTTCACCAAACACCTCCTCACTGTGATGGAAGGCAAAATCTTAAAGTCTCTGCTCTTCCCTCTTTGTTCTTCCTCTGCACTGAGGCGATCCAGGCTCCAGATGTTGTGACCCCACCGGGTGATGGTAAGTCCAGCGGCTCAACCGGGCTCCGCGAACGGGCCGGTTCAAACTCCGCGGGTGGTCGCTGCCGCTGCCACAGCTCCGGGGCTGAGTCGGGGTTGCCGCTGCCGCCGCCACAGCACCGAGCTCCGCCATTAGGCCTCGGCGCAGAAGGAGATGAGGAATACGACAGAAAAAAAAATTGCATTCCCCGAAGGAAGAGACCAAAACATGTTTCTACCACACCACCCACCCACATACACAAATTAATAAAACAAAATTATCTAAAAACAGGACAAAGGAACAAAAGGAAAGAAAAAACAAACGGACTGCAGGTGGGCCGCAGCTGTTAAGCCAGCGCCGCCATCTTGAATCTTCTAGTAAAGAACTAATGAATGAAGAAATGACAAATTCTTGCATGAAGCATATCTGTCTCTGAACAAGTCTTATTCTGGCGAGAGGTAAGGGTGGCACAGAGGCACAGCTGGTAGAGACATGGTTTCAATCCTGACCTTGGGTGCTGTTTAGTTTAGAGATATAGCAAGGAGACAGGCCCTTTGGCCCAGCGAGCCCGCACTGACCCGCAATCCCAGCACACTAACACTATCCTACACACACTGGGGACAATTTACGCTTAAACCAAGCTAACTAACCTACAAACCTGTACGTCTTTGGAGTGTGGGAGAAAACCGAAGATCTCGGAGAAAACCCAGCTCTCTGGTCGGGATCGAACCCAGCTCTCTGCAAGTGCTGCAAGGCAGCAACTCTACCGTTGAACCACCGTGCTGCACTATGCTCTCTGCGTGGAGTTTGCACATTCTCCCTGGGACCATGTGGATTTCCTCTGGGTGCTCTGGTTTCCTCCCACATCCCCAAAACGTGCGGGATTATAGGTTAATTTGTCTCGGAAAATTTGCCCCTAACGTGTACGGAATGGATGGAAACAAGGGATAACATGGAGCTAGTGTGAATGGGTGATCAATGGGCCGAAGAGCCTGTGTCCATGCTGTATCTCTAAACTAAAACTAAACTCGTATTTTTAGGGCACTGGCCATCTGCAGGTGGTCACTAATGGTAGCCAATGAATGATAAAGTTCTGCATGGATATGTCATGTATGATCATTAAGAGAAACTAATATCAATGGGGCCATTATAAACAAAATGACAAGTTAACTGATTATGTAAAGGCAGGTTGCAGTTTCTCCCTTTACCTGAGCATAGTCAGTTATAGTGTTTATAGTTAGGGTTTAGAGCAGTGGTTCCCAACGTGGGGCGTACGCCCCACAGTGGGGCAATTTGATTTTTAAGTGGGGCAATTGAGTGCGACTGAGGAGGTCTGGGTCCAAATTTTCCATTTTTATTTTTTTGGATTTTCCATCAGGTAAACATGTTCATGTTTCAGATGTTATTTTGAGTAAATATTTTTTTTTGGGTAAAAAAGGTCTTTATTGTGTAGCTATTACATAATCACCACAATGTTCTTTTGAAGCTTGTTTAAACCAAGGTATTGGCGTTTTAAGCTTCTTCAGCTGAAACGGAGTTCACTTTTTAAATGATAAGAATTATATATCACCACATGGGGGGAGGGGGTCATCAGGATTTTAGAGGTGATTAGGTGGGGCATGGCCAAAAAAAGGTTGGGAACCACTGGTTTAGAGGTACAGCATGGAAACGGGCCCTTCGCCTAACCGAGTCTGCAGCAACCCATGATCACCTTTACACTCATTCTATATTATTCTAGTTTTGCATTCTACTCAGTAAGGGCAATTTACAGAAGCCAATTAACCTACAAACCTGCTCATCTTTGGAATGTGGGAGGAAACCAGAGCACCTGGAGAAAACCCACGCAGTCGCAGGGAGAATGTACAAACTCTGTACAGACAGCACGCATAGTCAGGATCAAACCTGGGTCTGGTGACACGTCAGCTTTGGGATAACAATTAGAGAAATCTTCAGAGATGCAGATCAACCATGTTAAAGTTGGACTCACGTTTGTTCACTTAGAATTCAGCAAATCTTAATCTGGTATTTCTTTTTAAAAAAAAGACACCAAGTGCTGGAGCAACTCAGCAGGTCAGGGAGCATCTCTGGATAACATGAATAGGTGATGTTTTGGGTCGGGACCCTTCAGGCTTTAGAAATTCCTTTTTCTTGTTTTATATCACTATTTCTTGATTCATTAGTATTATGTATTGACTTTAGTCTTACAAAACATAATCTTGAAGCCATGCAACCATGTTAAAGAAATGCAAGTTCTTTCAGGTTTTATTAGTAGAATTGATTTGATTTGTATTGATTGATTTGTATTGTATTGATTTGCATTTACATTTAATTTGAGGTTTAGGTCTCTAATGAGAAAAGGAGAGTGCCTTGTCAGGGACTTTTATTTTGGACATTTTTCTCTTAATGTTTCTTGTTATATTTTGTTATATTTCATTATGTTTTGCCCCAATCATTGCATTCGAGAAGAAGATGTAATGGTTTGATCTTGTTTCTCCTGTTTCCTCAACATTTTAATGGATTGAGCAGCTGCAAATCTGTGAATGGTTTCAGAAATTCTACATTGGGCTTCTCCCACCCCCTTGGCTTAGAGCCAGTGCAAACATTAACCAGCAGCCGGCAAGTTGATCTTCGAACACTTTGCAGGAAGTTGGTTCACCTGCAAAGAGCCTCAGATGGTGATAATAATCATGGGGAGTGCGATAAATTGGGGACTGCACTCGGAGTAGAAGATTATGGGCAGAGCAGTGATGGACTTTCACACCAGAATATTATTTATTTGTGGTTTGGCAGATCTGCAAGGAATGGAATGATTTTGTGCCATGTTCTAAAAATAATACAAGCTTGAGGTTTACTTTTTTTTTTGTCAGTCTATGCTTTAAATGGATACATGCCTCATTTGTTCTGCACTTTGATTTTGTTGTGGTCTGCGTCTAGGTGAAAGTCAAGTAGCTAAAAATAATATATGATGGGGGAAGTATTCCTGTGGTTTAAAGCCAGATGATCGTCCCACAAAGTGGGGAGATTTCCTCTGAGGAAGTCTATGGGATTTGTAAATGAATCTCAGGCTACTGGGACAAATTTAATGTTCTATGGGTGGAACTTTAACACCTGGTACCTTTATTCTGGATTTGGACCAGGTAGGCTCAAATATTGATTAGATTAATAACTAAATGGGAAGGGTGCGCAGAGTGTCATAGAGTCAAACAGCGTGGAAACAAGTCCTTCGGCCCAACTTGCCCATGCTGACTAACAAGTATCATTTAAACTGGTCCCACCTGTCTGCATTTGGCACATATTCCTCTAAACCTATCCTATCCATGTACCAGTCTAAATGTTTCTTAAAGGTTGCAATAGTACCTGCCTAAACTACTTCCTCTGGCAGCTCATTCCATCCACCCACCACCCTTTGTGTAATAGAGTTACCCCTCAGGTTCCTTTTAAATCTTTCCCCACTTACTTTAAATCTATGTCCATTGGTTCCTGGTTCTCCGTCTCTGGGCAAGAGACTCTGTGTGTTTACCTGATCTATTCCTCTCATGATGTTGAACACCTCATCCTCCTGCGCTCTAAGGAATAGGGTCATAGCCTGCTCAACTTCTCCCTGTAGTTCAGGTCCTCCAGTCCTGGCAACATCCCTGTAAATCTTCTCTGCACCCTTTGCAGCTTGACAACATATTTCCTATAACATGGTGCCCAAAACACAATATTCTAAATGTGTCCTCACCAACATCTTACACAACTGCAACATGACCTCCCAACTTCTAGGCTCAATGCTCTGACTGATGAAGGCCACTATGCCGAAAGCCTTTTTGACCATCTTAATGGACCTATGATGCCACTTTCAACAAACTATATATCTGTATAGGTGGCATGTCATAACTAACTTAAAGGGAGATGAGAGAAGTGAAGGGCAAAGGTACAGAGTTCCAAGGTATTTAGCTAAGATTACAAATTGCATTTGTATTGCTACTTCAATGCAACAAATATCCTCAGGCCTTTGAAGCATTAGTAATGATGATGGGAAGATGGGCTTGATATGTGTTCAAGGTTAGACTCAGAGTAATTTAGTGGGCATGTGGGCTTACACAGAAAGGGTTTGAATATGAGTCGTATGCCAGTAAGGGTAAAAGTGGACTTAGGAATAGAAACATAGAAACATCGAAATTAGGTGCAGGAGTAGGCCATTCGGCCCTTCGAGTCTGCACCGCCATTAAATATGATCATGGCTGATCATCCAACTCAGTATCCTGTACCTGCCTTCTCTCCATACCCCCTGATCCCTTTAGCCACAAGGGCCACATCTAACTCCCTCTTAAATATAGCCAATGAACTGACCTCAACTACCTTCTGTGGCAGAGAATTCCAGAGATTCGCCACTCTCTGTGTGAATTTTTTTTTTCTCATCTCGGTCCTAAAAGATTTCCCCCTTATCCTTAAGGGGGAATGTGGCAGAATAGCATCTGTTACTGGATCTAGAGATAAGAGTTTGAATTCCATCAAATGCTTAAATAAATCTGGAACTTAAAAAAAGCTGATCTCAGAAAGAGCAACAACAAAGCTGCTGCAATGTCATAGTTCATGAGAGCACAAGTCTGCCTTCCTTCCCAGTTCTGGGCTATATGTGACTCCAAACCCACCACCATATTTACGCTTGACTGCCTTTTCAGTTCTGGAGCAATTAGGGGTGAACATTGACAACAAAGTACAATAAATATATATAAAAATCTTGTGAGCAAATAAAATTAAATACATAAAAACTGGAGGATCTAAACAGACCTGTGAGTTTTCTGCATGTGATCCAGAGCTTTTGGTAATCTGTAACTATTATTAGGACTTGATAACAGTGGGTCCACAGTCAATGTGATTGTGGGCCTGCTGCTGATGTACTCAGAAGCGCCTAATGCCTCGGACATTGAACATTACTTAATTGGACTTGGGCCTTTCCTGCACATAAGGTACCATTCAGCAGGATCTAGGGAATTAGAGGGAGCGACGCCCAGTCACTGAGGGCTTTGGCACTGGGCTTAGGTGGGTTAATTTTTACTGAAGCCAATTAACCTGCAAACCTGTGCGTCTTTGGAGCGTGGGAGGAAACCGGAGCATCCGGAGAAAACCCTCGCAGGCCACGGGGAGAACGTACAAACTCTGTACAGTCAGCACTCGTAGTCAGGATCGAACCCGGGTCTCTGGCCCCGTAGGGCAGCAACACTGCCACTGTGCCACCTTGCTACCCCTTGCGTCTAGCACCATGAATGTAGAAAAAAGATGGAAGGGAATGGCTAAAGATCTTTCTGACATTGAGACAATGCGAGATGATGCCTAGGGAGAAGTGGAGAATTATTTTAAAAGTTGTGGAGATTGTAGTAATGTATATAATTTATGAAATAATACAATTGCATGCATGTGGCTGATAGTTATTCTCTTTCAAGCCAGCAAGGGCCATTTTACCTTTTTGTTAGATAATCTTGTATCATTGTTTTTTATCTACGTCTGGTGCCATTTTGGATGACCTTTAGAAGGACTGTGTTTGCAGACATGTATACTCAGCATGCTTGATGAACATAAACAATTCTTTAGACTTTACCGATGCTGCGTGGAAACAGGCCCTTTGGCCCACTAACACTATCTTACGCACTGGGGAACAATTTACAATTTACAGAAGCCAATTAACCTACAAACCTGAACGTCTTTGGAATTTCAAGAGATAGTTAGATAGAGCTCTTAGGGATGGCGGAGCCAAGTCAGATTCAGATTCAATTTTAATTGTCATTGTCAGTGTACAGTACAGAGACAACGAAATGCATTTAGCATCTCCCTTGAAGAGCGACATAGCAAACAATTTGAATAAAAAATGTGGGGGGGTCAGGGGGGGGGGGGGGGTGGGGATTGGATCACCGAGGTACGTTGTTGAGTAGAGTGACAGCCGCCGGAAGAGAAGAATTCCTCGACCTGCTGGTTCGGCAACGGAGAGACCTGTAGCGCCTCCCGGATGGTAGGAGGGTAAACAGTCCGGTTGGGGTGAGAGCATCCTCAGGAAATTCCCAGACGCGCTTGCTTTGGATCAATGGGGGGAGCGTGCAAAGATCGTGCGTACAATTTTCACACCACAATGCCTTCCGGTCGGAGACAGAGCAGTTGCCATCTCTGGCAGTTGGAGGATGCATGCATCTCTACCAGTTCACTAGGATCTGAGGAACTGGACCTTCTTCTCTCAAAGAAGAGGCTGAAAGCCTGTTGATCTCTAGAGGTATTATGGGTCCAAGAGAGGTCATCGGAGATGTTGACTCCCAGGAACCTGAAGCTAGAAACACGTTCCACCTCCGTCCCGTTAATGTGGATGGGGGTGTGCGTGCCGCCTCTGGACTTCCTGAAGTCTACAATGAGCTCCTTGGTCTTCTTGGAGTTAAGGGCCAGGTTGTTGTCAGCGCACCATGCTGCTAAGTGCTGGACCTCCTCCCTGTAGGCCAGCTCATCGTTGTTGTTGATGAGGCCAATCACCGTTGTATCATCAGCATGGTTCGATTCTGGCTCATGTAGGTGTGCAGTTAAGGAGCTACACACAGCCCTGGGAAAAAGTCAGGGTGAGGTCTGAGTACCAACAGCTGGGGTTGTTGACTGAACACCAGAGCTTTGCAGAGGGAGGGGTCGATGAGTTTACCGAGTTTGGTGATCAGTTTTGACGGAATAAGGGTTTTGAATGCTGAGCTGTAATCGAGAAAAGATTCTTACATGGTGTCTCTGTTGTCAACAAAGAACATCTGCTCTGTTGTGATGATATCAGAAGGCAGGAACGGGGTTTGATTGTGGATGGTCAGCCATGATCACGGTGAATGGCGGTGCTGGCTCGAAGAGCAGAATGGCCTACTCCTGCATCTATTGTCTATTGTCTATTGTGGGAGGAAGCCGGAGCATTCAGGAAATTCCCACGCGGTTATGGGGAGAATGTGCAAACTCCGTACAGACAGCACCCGTAGTCGGGATCGAACCAGGCTCTCTGGCACTGAGGCAGCATCTCTACCAGTGCACTACTGAACTGCCCTTTCTAAAGGGCGAAACCCTGTCTCTACCTTTTATGTGCACGTTAAGATGGAAGAATGGTGAAGAAAGGTGTGTTACCAAAAGATTAGAAGGGAGCAGTTTAAGATGCTTGTTAATTAGTTCCATATGGGTTCCGAACAGGATATAGCATCACCAAGTGTGAACCAGATCTTATTCAGCATGGTTCGATTCTGGCTCATGAGTCAGTTAAAGCTACCATGGGAAAAAGTCAGATTGTCTGAGTACCAACAGCTACATTTGACTGGAACAGAGCTTTGGATATGAGTTCCCAGGAATTTTTGTTTTTATTTGAGAAAAGAGAGGAATGGCATATTTAAACAAAGAACATCTGCTCTGTGTGTGGTATCAGTGATTGACCTATTTCTTCAGCTAGTCAGAGAGCGTATCTTTGTAATATTTCAGCAAACCCTCTCAATTGCCCACACCAACCAATAAATTCAGAAATCCGCTTCCTTTTAAGCTGATGTTGCAGGTAAAATAATGTTTCTAGAAGATAAATTGTATTTCAAAAACCCAACTGGAACACCAGAATGAAGTGAAATATCCTGTATGGAACAATGAATGACAGATCTGATGTTGCATAATGCCAACCGCAGATGTGGTTAGACCCCCGGGAACAGTGTTAAAAACCTCAACGGGTAGCACTGTAGATCATTGAAGACATGCTGAGAAGGCTTCCGCTTAAAATCCATTCTTTACCAACTTTGGAACAACTTTTGATGGCACCTCACATCAATATCCCCCACCCCAAGAAGATGTGGCAAGCAGCTTAGCTTACAGGGGTAGGGGGTGGGGGGAAAGGAGGTGGTACCGTAGCATAGTGGCACAGTGGTAGAGCTGCCACTTCACAGTCCCATAGACCTGGGTTTGATCCTGACTGTGTGTGCTGTCTGTGCGGAGTTTGCACGTTCTCCCTGTGACTGCGTGGGTTTGGTGCTTCAGTTTTCTCCCACATTCCAAAGAGGTGCAGGTTAGTAACTTAGTTGTCTTCTGTAAAATTGTCCCTAGTGTGTAGGACATAGAATCAGTCTATGGGTGGTCAATGGTTGATGTAGAATCAGTGAGCCAAAGGGCCTGTTTCCACACTGTATCTCTCAACTAAACCACACCAAAAAGAAGAAACAGGTGATGGTTACAATCTATATCACCTTACACCACTCTGCTTTATGTTGTGTTAATTTACAGATGCCTATGGAAGAAGCAGAAGCTTAAGTTGTCTTTACCTAGTGGCAGTCAATGAATGGGTGGTGGAAAATATTTCAGATTGGTTTTAAACATCAGAGTAGTTCCTTTCCTATCAAGTTCAAGTTCAAGTTCAAGTGAGTTTATTGTCATGTGTCCCTGTATAGGACAATGAAATTCTTGCTTTGCTTAAGCACACAGAACATAGTAGGCATTTACTACAAAACAGATAAATGTGTCCATATACCATAATATAAATATATACACACATGAATAAATAAACTGATGAAGTGCAAATAACAGAAAATGGGTTCATAATAATCAGAGTTTTGTCGGAGCCAGGTTTAATAGCCTGATGGGGTGGGGAAGTAACTATTCCTGAACCTGGTTGTTGCAGTCTTCAGGCTCCTGTACCTTCTACCTGAAGGTAGCAGGGAGATGAGTGTGTGGCCAGAATGGTGTGGGTCTTTGATGATACTGCCAGCCTTTTTGAGGCAGCGACTGCGATAAATCCCCTCGATGGAAGGAAGGTCAGAGCCGATGATGGACTGGGCAGTGTTTACTAGTTTTTGTAGTCTTTTCCTCTCCAGGGCGCTCAAATTGCCGAACCAAGCCACGATGCAACTGGTCAGCATGCTCTCTACTGTGCACCTGTAGAAGTTAGAGAGAGTCTTCCTTGACAAACCGACTCTCCGTAATCTTCTCAGGAAGTAGAGGCGCTGATGAGCTTTCAGTCAGAAGACAGATTTCAGTCTTCCCTTATGTCTTCATACCGTTTAATATTATATCTAGGATGATGATTCCAAAAGTAACACTATTTCTTGGCAGACACAAGAAATAGCAAAAGTGCTAGAGTAACTCAGTGGGTCAGGCAGCAGCTCTGGAGGACATGGGTAGGTGACATTTCGGACCAGGATCCTTATTCAGTCTAAAGAAGGGTCATGACCTGAAGTGTTGCCGAAACATATCCTCTAGCGTTGCTGCCTGACCCACTGAGTTGCTCCAGCACTTTATATTTTACTATTTCATGGCATCTGTGTCTGTTATCAATTCCCTAACAGCAAAGATGTAAGCTTGATGGTTTTGCCTGTCACATCTGAGGGAGTGCAGCGTAGGTCCACCAGGTTAATTTCTGGGATGGCAGGGTCTGAAGGGATCGAATGGGCTTCTATTCACTGGAATTTAGAAGGATGAGAGGGAATATCATAGAAACATATAAAATTCTTAAGGGGTTGGACAGGCTAGATGCAGGAAAAATGTTCCCAATGATGGAAGAGTTCAGAACCAGAGATCACAGTTTAAGAATAAGGGATAGGCCATTTAGGACTGAGATGAGGAAAATAGTTTTCACCCAGAGAGTTGTGAATCTGTAGAATTCTCTGCCACAGAGGCAGTGGAGGCCAATTCACTGGATGTTTTCAAGGAAGAGTTAAATTTACCTCTTGGGGCAAAGGAATCAAGGGATATGGGGAGAAAGTAGGAACGGAGTACTGGTTTTAGGTGTTCAGCCATGATCATATTGAATGGCGGTGCTGGCTCGAAAGGCCGAGTGCCCTACTCCTGCACCTAATTTTCCATGTTTTTATCTTCTGATTGCTATTCTCGTCCTCAAGGGGGAATAATGTCCATTTCCTTCACCTTACCATTCTGCTAAAATTCGGGAGCATAAGGCAAACTACTGGAGAAACTCAATGAGCCATGCAACCTCTGTGGGAGGACTCAGTCAATAGACAATAGAAATAGACAGTAGGCCATTTGGCCCTTCGAGCCAGCACCGGCATTCAATGTGATCATGGCTGATCATCCACGATCAGTACCCCGTTCCTGCCTTCGCCCCATATCCCCTGACTCCGCTATCTTTAAGAGCCCTATCTAACTCTCTCTTGAAAGCATCCAGAGAACCGGCCTTCATTACCCACTGAGGCAGAGAATTCTACAAACTCACAACTCTCTGTGTGAAAAAGTCCAGATACAGGGTCTCAACCCAAATTGTTGACAATTCCTTTCTCCTCACAGATGCTGTTTGGCCCGTTGAATTTCTCCAGCTGTTGCTTCAAATTCCAGTATCTGCCGTCTTTTTGAGTTTCCACAACTGAAATTCTGCTACAAGTCTGGGGCTCACTTGATAATATCAAGCAATCAATTAGAATTAAATAATATGGTGAATTGTAGAGATAGACGGCAGACACGTGAGGACTTTACACAGAAGGTGGTTTTACACAGAGGGTAGTGAGTGCCTGCAACATGCTGCTGGAAGGTGATGGAGGGATATAGATTATATGCAGGCAGCTAGGAGTTTGTCCTGGCCTCGTGTTCGGCACTGACGTTGTGTCCCTGTGCTGTACTCCAGTCTGGAAAACTGCGAAGACTGCAGTCTTATTCAAAAATGGGTGGAGGGATAAACCCAATAATTAATGAGTTTCTCATCGGTGTTGAGGGAAAATGCAAGCAAAAATGATCATGGGTGCAATTAGCTGTGAGTTCAACATGCATGGATTGAAACCTTAAAGGGCCTGTCCCACTTGGGCGCCATTTGCGCGTCACGCAGATTGCGCCCGAAGATTTTGTACATCCCAAAATCCTGGGGCGCCACGTCAACCGCGCGTCACTGCCTACGTCACCACGTGCATAATGCGTGCATAATGCGCACCATGTGCATGTAATGCGAAGCATGCGCGCATCATGGCGCGGCACGACAAGGGCGTCATGCGTCATGACGCATAAATGATGTTGCGTAAATTACGCGCAAATGACGCCCGTGAGACAGGCCCTTAACATCAATTTGTTGAAGGCAAATCACCTTCTATTAAGAAAGGGGAAAATGGAGGAGGACTGACTGAACCTTGTGCCTTGCACCACAGTGATGAATGTTGTGGTGGATGTTTTGTGTTACATTTTTTATTGTGTATTGTGCGTTCTTTTTTATTGTACTGCTGCTGGCAAGTTTATTTCACTGCACTTCATTGTGTATGTGACGAATAAATCTGACTATTGACTATTGGATTGAAGAGGGAAGTGTGGTTGACAAGGTGTGCCTGGACTTCCAATAACTGTTTGATAAAGTGCCTCATGATGAATTTAGAAGGACGTGAAGGGACCATAAAGAAACTTATAAAATTATAAACGGACTGGACAAGCTAGATGCAGGAAAAATGTTCCTAAAGTTGGGGAGGTCCAGAACCAGGGGCCACAGTCTAAGAATAGACTATAGACAATGGGTGCAGGAGTAGGCCATACGGCCCTTCAAGCCAGTACCACCATTCAATGTGATCATGGCTGATCATCCACAATCAGTACCCCGTTCCTGCCTTTTCCCTATATCCCCTGACTCCGCTATCTTCAAGAGCCCTATCTAGCTCTCTCTTTAAAGTTTCTAGAGAACTGGTCTCGACCACTCTCTGAGGCAGAGGATTTCACAGACTCACAACTCTGTGAAAAAGTGTTTCCTCCCCTCTGTTCTAAATAAAGGAGAGGCCTTTTAAAACTGATGAGAAAAACCCTTTTCACCCAGAGAGTTGTGAATTTGTGGAATTCTCTGCCACAGAAGGCAGTAGAGGCCAATTCCCTGGATGAATTTAAAAGAGAGTTAGATAGAGTCCTATATAGTCCTTTCTTTGACTTGATAGCACGCAACAAAAACTTTTCACTGTACCTTGGTACACATGACAATAAACTAAACTAAACTAAACTAATGTATGAAGGTGATTTGGCAAAAGAATCAACACTGAAAAGAGGGAAAAAATGTTTTAAAATAGCATGAGACTAGAAGCTATGGGACTTGAATGCATTACAGAGGCTGGAGGTGGAGGCAGATTCAATTTAGGGTCCAAAACAGAGAAACAAAACAGTAAATAATGTAGTAAGGCAGTGTGGAGCATGCAGGTCTGTGGGACAAATACTGTAACCATCCTATAGTGCTGTGAAATGGTGGTAGAAACAGTGCTGCCTGCTTATAAATGTGGTTTTTGTCCAACTGCTGAAATTCCTCAGCACTGAACAACCTTTTATAAAATCGTTACGGAATACATCTCTGAAAGACTATAGACAAAAAGTCACAAAAATACTGCAGTTCAGTTTGCAGAGAATGTCCAGTTTCCAGATAAAAGTAAGTTAGCGTGTAAAAAAGTGCCAGTTTTAATGAAAAATAATTCTCCAAAAAATAATATGAGTAAAGAAAAATAGCTTTCAACAGAGAGGTTTGTCAGTCAGAGTGAATCTTAATAATAGGAAGGATAATTCACAATTCCGTTTTCACAGTGGTTTGCTTGAGAACAAGCAGCAGAATCTGTGTAATGATATAAAGGAAATGATTGCACAACAAATATCCGCTTGCACAATACTGTGACTAAAAGCTTAGCTTCAACCGTTCCAAGATCAAGGACACATAATGATGTCCACATGATGATGACTAATGATTAGTACACCCACTTCATTCCCAGATCATCATTTCTTGGCTTTGGAACTGAGCTTTGATCAACTTTAGCAAAAGTGTTACATTCTGTAACTGATACTTACAAACTTAAACAACAGTTTAAATGTCTAACATCATGCGTCACAGAACATCATCTGATCCACAGATAGAATTAAAATATCATTTCCCGTGGTGCATCTTTCCAATTAGTAATATGATTTAAAGTTTATTTACAGTATATGAAATAGCAAAATTAATTATTGGAATCTAAATGCTCAAAGATCTTACAACTTCTGACATTAATTTTCTCATCAATGGACCATGGGTTGTATTTGAAGATATGTGTGAACCTGGCAACTGAACAATTGTCTATTTAAAGGGGCAAAAAATCCCCAGCTATTTATCAAGGTATAGAACTATACTATAGAGGAAAGCCTAGCACTACCAAGACTCTTGTGTCTATCGAGGTTAGAAAATAAGTAAAAGCCACACTTTCATCTAACCATTGTCATCAGGAAGAAGGTACAGGAGCCTGGAAACTGTAATGTCCATGTTCAGGAACAGCTTCTTCTCTACAGCCATCAGGCTATTAACATAGAAACATAGAACCAGAAAATAGGTGCAGGAGTAGGCCATTCGGCCCTTCGAGCCTGCACCGCCATTCATTATGATCATGGCTGAGCATCCAACTCAGTATCCTGTACCTGCCTTCTCTCCATACCCCCTGGTCCCTTTAGCCACAAGGGCCACATCTAACTCCGTCTTAAATATAGCCAATGAACTGGCCTCAACTATATTCTGTGGCAGAGAATTCCAGAGATTCACCACTCTCTGTGTGATAAATGTTTTTCTCACCTCGGTCCTAAAAGATTTCCCCTTTATCCTTAAACTGTGACCCCTTGTCCTGGACTTCCCCAACATCGGGAACAATCTTCCTGCATCTAGCCTGTCCAAACCCCTTAAGAATTTTGTAATTTTCTATAAGATCCCCCCTCAATCTTCTAAATTCTAGCGAGTACAAGCCGAGTCTATCCAGTCTTTCTTCATATGAAAGTCCTGACATCCCAGGAATCAGTCTAGTGAATCTTCTCTGTACTCCCTCTATGGCAATAATGTCCTTCCTCAGATTTGGAGACCAAAACTGTATGCAATACTCCAGGTGTGGTCTCACCAAGACCCTGTACAACTGCAGTAGAACCTCCCTGCTCCTATACTCAAATCCTTTTGCTATGAATGCTAACATACCATTCGCTTTCTTCACTGCATGCTGGACCTGCATGCCTACTTTCAATGACTGGTGTACCATGACACCCAGGTCTTGTTGCATCTCCCCTTTTCCTAATCGGCCACCATTCAGATAATAGTCTGAACACACCATTAAATACAACGAACAAGCTCTGAGCTCTGAACTGCAAAAGACTATATTATTATTGCACTATATTTGTGATTTATTGATAACTTGTCCTTTTTTTCTCTTCCCCCGTTATGTACTATGTTTACATATTCACATATTCTGTTGTCCTGCAGCAAGTAAGAATTTCATTGTCCCATCCGGGAGATATGACAATAAAACATTCTTGACTCTTGACTCTTGAGACTTAAAATTACTAATTCCTTCAACAATCTCTCCAATTTTCCTCCTTGTCTTCAACTGTCTCTCAAGGTACGCACATATTCATCATTTTTTAAACTCGAGTTTATACTCAAAATGAGCAGTCTGAAGTTTCACTATTGCTTTCTAGTTCTGCAGTTTGACACAATCTTAAATATATTCTTGCAACTCTCAAAGAGTCATGGAGACAAACAGCACAGGGAAAGTCCCTTTGGCCCAGCTCATCCACTCTGACCAAGATGCTCGATCTAAGCATCCCATCTATCCCATTTATCTTTGTCCCTCCATAGTCCCAACCCAGTCCCATTTGGTCATATCCCACTAAACTTTTCCTAACCGTGTACAGTGCCTGACCACTTTGCCCCTCAAGTTCATAGAAGATAACGGAGAGTCGGTATGTCAAGGAGGACTCTCTCGAACTTCTACAAGTGCACAGGAGAGAGCATGCTGACCGGTTGCATCGTGGCTTGGTTCGGCAACCTGAGCGTTCAGGAGCGGAAAAGGCTGCAAAAAGCTGTAAACACTGCCCAGTCCATTATCGGCTCTGACCTCCCTACCATCGATGGGATCTATCGCAGTCGCTGCCTCAAGAAGGCTGCCAGCATCATCAAGGACTCACACCATCCTGGCCACACACTCCTCTCCGCTGACTTCAGGTAGAAGGTACAGGAGCCTGAAATCTGCACCATCTAGGTTCAGGAACAGCTGCTTCCCTACAGCCATCAGACTGTTAAACACAACTTCAAACAAACTCTGAACTATAACAGCCTATTGCACTTTTATCTGTTTGTGTATGTGTATATATATATATATTCTATGGTATATGGTCATACTGATCTGATCTGTTTTAATGCCTACAATATTCTGTTGTGCTGCAGAAAACAAGAATTTCATTGTCCTATCTGTAACACATGACAATAAATTCTCTTGACTCTTGACTCATATTAATTCTTGTACCTTTCACCTTAAACTGATGTCTTCTTGTTTTTGACCCCCCCACCCTGGGTAAAATACTCTGTGCACTTCACCCTATCTATTCCCCTCCTGATTTTGTACATCTCTATAATATTTCTTTATCTGTTCCTTCAAGGCAATAGAATACAGAACTATCACCAAAGCATTAACTTCAGCAAAACTCCTAGGATTTCTTGTAAATGTTTCTTCACATCCAAACTACCCCCATACCCAGGTTCATTCCCCTTCAACCACAGGAGATGCAACACCTTTCCCTCCAGCTCCTTTTTTGATTCTATCCAGGAACCACAACAGTCCTTATGTGATAAGGCAGAGAATGACTTACACCTCCTCCAACCTCATCTTCTGTATCTCAGTGTGGACTCCTCTATATCGACGGGACAGACCGGGTCATCGTTTCGCTGAACACTTACGCTCAGTCTGCCTTGGCTTATGCGATCTCCTGGTTGCCAAACACTTCAACTCCCCTTCCTATTCCCATAGTGACCTTTACGTCCTGGGTCTCCTCCACTGCCAGAGTGAGGCCACATGCAACTTGGAGGAACAGCACTCCATCTTTTCCTTAGGCAGCTTACAACCCAGTGATATGAATATTAATTTCTCTAATTTCAAGTAACCCTTGCATCCCCTATCTCTCCGACCCCCCACACCGTAGTTATCCTGCCAGTTACACTGTTCGCATCCATATAGAAACATAGAAACATAGAAAATAGGTGCAGGAGTAGGCCATTCTCCCTTCGACAGCATCGTCATTCATTATGGGCTGATCATCCAACTCAGTATCCTCCACTGCCTTCTCTCCATACCCCCTGATCCCTTTAGCCACAAGGGATCTGAAATATTGCCAATTAACTGAACTCAACTACCTTCTGCGGCAGAGAATTCCAGAGATTCGCCATATATCCCTTCCTTATCATCTCTTCCACAGCCAACAATGGACCATTGTGGGCTCCACTTCTCCTTGTTCATGGGTGCTCGATCTGATTTGTTCTGAACCGTTTCATACCTCTAATCATCCCCCCCCCCCCCCCCCCCCCCCCCCCAACTCTCAGACTGAAGAAGGGTTCAACCCGAAACATCACCTATTTATTTTCTCCAGAAATGCTGCCTGACCCGCTGTTACTCCATCATTTTGTGTCCATCTTCCCTTTCCTGTTCATTGCTTTGCTGAATTCTTAAATGTTCCCTGCTTATTAGCAAGGCAGTAAGCATTTTCCTTTGAGCTAATGCTATCTTTAACTTCCAGTGTTAGCCATGGCTGGACTACTTTCCCTGTTGTAATTTTCTTCACATATCCTGTTAGGATATACATTACATATACACTACGTATTAATTTCCGTTTGCTGTGTTCGATTTCCCTCACCTTACCACATCCAAATCTTACCTCATGCCTTTGTAGTTTGCTTTTCCAGATTTACAACCACCCGTCTCAGATTGAACTAAATCACTTTCAATCTTTATAAATAGTTCCTAGTATAAATTGTTATCCAGGAAATAGGTCTTCCCGATCCATTCTGTCAATGCTGCCCCTGATTTAGTACACTTCACTTAAATCCCCTCTTGACATGCTCACTTCTGAAGGAAGCCATGCTGCATTACTAATCTCCTTTAATACTATAAATCTCCAGTCTTAACATCATCATGGCAACCTGTCTTGTGCTACCACGTTTTATTTGCAAATGATGATCACAACTGTATCCCATCCTTTGGTAATGGTTAAATAATATTTTGTACAGTTTAAGCATGACCTCTCTGCTATTATGCTGTAACTTGAGCCAATGTACCTTGAATGATAGAGGCAAGTATCCTCCCACCCTGCTTCTTGCAAAGTAGCTATCCCCTACTCTCTACTTCTCTGTCTCTGCCGCATCTGCTCCCAAGATGAGGGGCTTTCCATTCTAGGATATCCAAAATATCCTCTATCTTTAGTAAATGCGATTTCTCCACAGCTGTCATAGATGTATCCCTCACCTGCGTCTCCTCTGTGCCCCGTAGTTCTACTCTGGCTCCCCTCCCCACAGATCGAACAAAGATAAACTTCCTCAGGTCCTCACCTTCCAACCCACCAGCCTCCGCAGCCAATGTATCATTCTCCGGCATTTCCGCCACCTCCACCATGACCCCACCACCAGTCACATCTTCCCTCCCCCACCCCTTCCCACCTTCAGTGGAGGCAACGCACTCCACAACTCCTTCCCACCCAAACCACCTTCTCCCCAGGTACTTTCCCCTGCAACAATAGTAAATAGAACACCTGTCCCTATACCTCCTCTCCCTCATACAATACAATACAATACAATACAATACGGTTTATTTGTCACATTGCACATAAAGTGCAAGTGAAATGAATATGTCAGCAGCGGTACAACTCATCTATCCCGGGATCCCAGCAGTCCTTCCATGTGAGACAGAGGTTCATATGTATCACCTCTAACCACTTGAACATCAGGAGAGGGGTGAGGGGTGCGGAGGTAATGATCCTCACTTCTTTTGATCTCAGCTCTGCCTCAAGTTCCAACCAGACACTTAGCTGAGTGTTACAGAAGCAGATGTTTGAGACTTTGCCACCCAGTTTATTCCAGCAACATTCAGGATATCGTGCATTTGCAGCGTATGGCAAAAACCCTGCCAGAGCAGGGACATGGGGAACTAATCATAGTATTGGGCCAACATTCCCTTTGGAAAGGGAAGGTGAAATTCTGAATTTGGCAAGAATTCCGTGAAGCAGTTTGATTTGTGATGGTGTTGGTGTCATGTTTGTCATGTCATCAATATTTAAAGCATGGCGACATTTATTGCGCCTCTACTTTCCAGCATATCCAGTACACAGAATCACGAGTGTCTAAATGATCTGGCAACGAGTTCAAATCTTTCCGCATCTGGGGAATTAGCTCCGTAAATCTGGAGTAAAAACGTAGTTGCTGTAACGAGAGACCATAAAATTATAAGATTGTCATAAAAAAATAATCTGGTTCATAAATTTCTCTGTGGGATGTCACAGAGGGAAGGAGATAAGGAAGTTTACTCCTGAAGAGAAAAAAAGGTATGCAGAGAGAGAATGTCCACAGATTTGTGATGTTGACAAAGTGCGTAGATAATATGGTTAAGAAGGCACTGGAGAGACCTGCCTTGCCAAGGTGTAGAATGTAAGAAGTGCATTGTGTCGGAAGGAACTGCAGGTGCTGGTTTATACCGAAGATAGACACTGAATGCTGGAGTAACTCAACGGGTCAGACAGCATCTCTGGAGACGAGGAATAGGTGACTCGTCGGGTTGGAACCCTTCTTCGGACATTACATTGTTTGGGCACAGCCAACATAGGAGCTTACAGTAGAAAGTACAGAAAAGATCTGTGAGGATATTGCCAGGACTAAAGAAGGAATGATTGCCCAGAATTAGGACAGGCAAGCCTGTGGAGGAGATTTAATAGGGTATATTTTTCTTCTTTGTACATGGTCTCTCGGGATGGAGGGTGATGTACTTCACCTCTGGTTTTGTGAGGCTTGAAGTGACCAATGGTGTCAATATAGAATCCTAGGCTCTTCCACAGATTGAGTAGGTGGTACCTTATGGGAAGGGTTGGGTGGGTGCTTTGTGCAGTGGCCCAACCTACCACTTATGCAACACCTCAGTGCATTCCCAAAGTATGGCCTCAATCTTCTCAATACCCCAACCACATACTCCATCCCCATTGTGAGCAGTTATGGATCACTGACTTTCAAGAGTTAGGAAATGCCGTGTGCATTGCTTCAAGGCAGCTTTGAGCAAATTCTTTGGCTTTGAGATTAGGTGAGGCAAGGCGTAATGAAAAAAAAAAAATGCCCCGACAGAAAACTCAATTTCGTTAATATCACAGATTTGAATGACTTACATACTCATATTTGAGCAATATATTTCGGGATTAGAGTCCCAGAGCCATAGAGTCATACAGCACCATAACTCTTCGGCCCAACATGCCCAAGATGACCAAGACAGCTCGTTCAATGCACCCACCACCCTTTGTGTGAAAAAGTTACCCCTCAGGTTCCAATTAAATCCCCCCCCTCACCTGAAACCTATGTCCTCTGGTTCTCGACTCCCCCCACTCTGGCCATATGGCAAGATGATAAACATTGATCTTCCCAATTTAAAAGGAAACCTGATAATTAATGGATTATTAATAAGCAAAATAATTCTGGAAGTTTTGTAAGAATTCAGCTAGATACATTGGTGCTCTATCGGGAAGGGAACTTCTCATCCTGTTTGGTCTAACCCAAGTATAACTTGGTTTGCTGATCACAAATTATTCTGGTGTAAATAGTTGCCACAAAGAGAACAGGTTAAAGTATTTAATAATCTCAGTAGAATTGTAGAATTGTAGAATCAGTAGCAAAGTCTTCCTCTCGGACAAAGGCAATTGATACATATATTGATGGAACTGTCACATTAACAAGTCATAGAAATATAGAAACATAAAAAATAGGTCCGGCACCGCCATTCAATATGATCACGGCTGATCATCCAGACTCAGTACCCCGTTCCTGCTTTCACCCCATATCCCTTGATTCCGTTAGCCCCAAGAAGTACATCCAACTCTCTCTTGAATACATCTAGTGTAATCTGGATGTCGCAGTAGTCATGCAACATCCTATATTTACACTAAGAGCATTACTTTTATCAACCAGCCCTTAATTATTCCATTCCCTCCCCAGATTATATCTCAGGAAATGCAAAATCACATCAAGATGAGATGTCAAAAATTAAACCGGGCCTCTTAAGAGAGAACAGCGAGAGATGATTTAATCATGTTCAAAGGGACTAAATTATGTTTATTAATGCAATTATTTTAACTAACTAGGCTACTGAGAATCAGAACTCTTATTTACAAGTTACAGTATATAAAGAATAGATGAGATTGGATGCGGGATGTTTCTGATTTAGCCAAAGGCCGATCTGTTGGACTGTGGAACAGGTTGTGATGTGTGCGGTGATCGCTGATTTTCTGTATTCCCTCAAGCAAGACCTGAAGCGTTTCCTGCATCATTTGTTAGTTTATCAATAGGCAAACAGTTCCTTTTAAAGCGAGTCAAGGACCCATTATATCACCCATCAATATTTACCACAAGACGGTGACCACACAACCCACTTTTAAGCGTCTTGTCCTCAACGCCCTTTAGACTGATGCTAAAGGATAAGAGTACAACACTTTCCATTTATCCCGAGAGCCTCCAGTTGGAACCCCGAAGGAATGAGCATAACCGTGTTTAAGTATTGCGGATATATTTAAATTCATTATGTATATCGCTGAGAAAGCTGTTTACTTTTCGGGTGTGGGCAAGGTTGCTAACGAGGTATCCAATCTTTAAATCATGTTGATCTCTGAGCTTCTTTACATAATTGCTTGAATATAATAAGAAAGCAATGGCTATGTGTTGCTGCTCATTATAAATTAATCATGGCAATTTGAATGATTTGCCGTGAGGCCAGCTGTGATTTTTTTTCTTTAACGTCTTATTTTTCTCCGACCACTTTTAGCGGCACGAGGAATCATTTCTAATTTTATGTGCGGGCATTAATCGTGGAGGAAGTGGAGTGGCCTGTTGATTTATTTAAGCGGCGACAAACTGAAAGCCTTGTTCCCTGCTCCTCCAAAAACGCAAGCCCTCGCAAACCACAACAAAAGAGAACAGTGGAAAAGGTCAGACCTGGGATGCGCTATTTGTTTTTGCTGTAACAATATCCCCCACTTACCACCAGCCCAACGAGCCGACGGATCAATTACTACTTGTCAGCTGGAAACTTGACCTGGGAAATGAAAGAAGGGCATAACCTCAAGGGACAGAGAAAACTGTGAATGAGCTGAAGCTAAGGGTTAATGGTGCAAGTCTCCCTTTGCCTGCCTGCCCACTCTCTCCCTCCCTCCCTTCTCCCTCCCTACTATCAGTAGTCAGTCGGCATCTTCGCTTGTCCATTCATCGGACGCGAACCAGGAACTTTGAGCGAAAAGGTGATTTAGTCCCAGATCAGTTTAATAGGTGGGGGAGGGGGTGGAAGGAGGGGGTGTGTGGATCTCAAACATAGAAAATAGGTGCAGGAGTAGGCCATTTGGCCCTTCGAGCCAGCACTGCCATTCAATATGATAATGACTGATCATCCAAAATCAGTACCCCATTCCTGCTTTTCCCCCATATACATTGAAACGTTCCGAATGGCAAAAGGCTTGGATAGAATGAATGTGGGGAGGATGTTTCCACGAGTGGGAGAGTCTAGGACCAGGGGCCATAGGTTCAGAATAAAAAGACGTACCTTTAGAAAGGAGGTGAGGAGGAATTTATTTAGTCACAGGGTGGTGAATCTGCAGAATTCATCACCACAGAAGGCTGTGGAGATTGACTTAGATTATTGTTTAGCAGGGGTGTCAGGTGTTATGGGGAGAAGGCAGGAGAAAGGGACTGAGAGGGAAAGATAGAGAAGGGTGAGGTGTTGCATTTTGGGCCTTCGAGCAAGGACAGGACCTACACAGTAAATGGTAGGCCTCTGGGTAGTGTTGTAGAGCAGTGGGATCTAGGAGTATAAGTGCATAGTTTCATGAAAGTCGAGTCACAGGTAGATAAGGTGGTCAAAAAGGCCTTTGGCACTTTGGCCTTCATCATTATTGAGTATGGAAGTTGGGAGGTCTTGTTGCAGTTGTATAAGAGACCACATTTAAAATATTGTGTTCAGTTCTGGGAAAGATAAGAAAGATATTGTCAAGATTGAAAGGATTCAGAAAAGATTTACGATGATGTTGCCAGGACTAGAGGGTGTGCGTGATAGGGAGAGGTTGAGTAGGCTGGGTCTCTATTCTATGGAGTGTAGGAGGATGAGGGGAGATCTTATAGAGGTATACAAAATCACGAGAGGAATAGATCAGGTAGATGCACAGAGTCTTTTGCCTAGAGTAGGGGAATCGAGGACCAGAGGACGTAGGTTCAAGGTGAAGAGGAAAAGATTTAATAAGATTCCGAGGGGTAACTCTTTCACACTGAGGGTGATGGATGTATGGAACAAGCTGCCAGATGAGGTAGTTGAGGCTGGGACTATCCCATCGTTTAAGAAACAGTTGGACAGGTACATGGATAGGATAGGTTTGGAGGGTTAAGGACCAAGCGCAGGTAAGTGGGACTAGTGTAGCTGGGACAATGCTAGCCGGTGTGGGCGACTTGGGCCGAAGGGCCTGTTCCACACTGTATGACTCTATGACTATATGACTCTAAAGATCACCCACGGATAGATCAGCCATGGCAGAATATACTTGATTGGATGAATGGCCTAATTGCTCCAAGAACTCATGAACTTATGAATAGGAACCCGAGGGGCAACCTTTTTACACAAAGGGTGGTAGGTATATGGAACGAATTGCCAGAGTAGGTAGATGAGGCAGGTACTAACACAACATTTGAAAAACATTTGGACAGGTACATGGATATATAAGTTTAGAGGGATATGGGCCAAATGCAGGCACGTGGGACTAGAGTAGATGGGGTATGTTGGTCAGCGAAGGCAAGTTGGGGTGAGGGGCTTATTTCCACACTGTATCACTTTATAACTCCTTGATCTCCTTAAGGTGGCTTCAATGCCGCTGAGCACAGCAGAATATTCACCTAAGCGGCATCTAGCCTGTTAGCGCCTCACCCTGGTCAATCACCAAAGTTCCCAACAGCTTTTCAGGAAATCAGCCAACGTCATACCATCCGAGCTGTACCAAATTACCAATGGACCAGGTTGCACAGCGAGCAAAGGGATCCTGAATTTCACTGAAAATGGAAACAAAACATAGAAAGATAAACAGCTGGCACTCATAGCCATCTCACTATAATGGCACTGTTTCACAAAACTAAAGATAACAGCACTCAATTGAATTAGATTGAGTGAATGACCAGGGCTAATCAGACGGCAGTGATCCCAACATATGAGGCGGATAAGTGACAACAGTTCTCGCAGCTTAATACGATGATTAAAATCTTGTGTTTTATCCTGTTTGCCTTTTTTTTTCCTAGTGCCTGCGACCACGGCACTGTGTTGATGGAGGACAGCTGGCTCACAATCAGAATAAGGTTATGAAGATAGCGAGAGACTAATCCAAAAAAAACACAAGAGATTATTTTAAGACTGAAGAAATTATTTTTTTCCTACTGATAAATAATGAATGTTCAAAATGTAGAGCAATCGTAAACCAGCCAGAGCCTCTGTAAGTGTCTCAGTATGAAATCCCTCCAAAGTTTGCACAATTTACTCTTCTGATATCAAAAGGCTGAGTTCCATGGGTAGAAAGCAACAATGGCAATTCTTGCGAACTGCCAGATGCATACGAAGAATTGTAATTGAAAGGCCATTGGGAACAGGGAACAGCCAGTGTTGTCTTTCATGCTTCAGTTGTCAGTTTTAGTTTATTGTCACGTGTACTGAGGTACAGTGAAAAGCGTTTGTTGCAAATGCCAATCAGTCAGCAGAAAGACAATACATGATTACCATTGGGCCATTCACAGAGTATGGGAATAACGTTTAGTGCAAGGTAAAACCAGTAAAGGCCAACCAGCTTCTGAATCTTTGGAAGGCGTCCTGGTGACGGAAAACTGGAAAAAGATTATTCTGATCTTCTCAAATGAGGGTAAAAACCACAACAAATGGGGCTACTAAGAGCGTGATTTATTCTTAATGGTGGGGCCAATGTGGTTAATACTATCTTCCTCAACTATTTGGATTGTAGTAGAATTGACCTTGTTTCCATTCCATGAAATAAATGGGATACAACTTCTACAACGGGCAGGTAGTCCACTCCATTAAACTCCATCCCACTATTCACTGGAATTTAGAAGGATGAGAGGTAATTTTATTGAAACATATAAAATTCTTAAGGGATAGGACAGGCTAGATGCAGGAAAATGTTCCCGATGTTGGGGGAGTCCAGAACCAGGGGTCACAGTTTAAGAATAAGGGTTAGGCCATTTCGGACTGAGATAAGGAAAAGCGTTTTCACCCAGATTGTAAATCTGTGGAATTCTCTGCTACAGAAGGCAGTGGAGGCCAATTCACCAGATGATTTCAAGAGAGAGTTAGATTTAGATCATTGGGATCAAGGGATATGGGGATAAAGCAGGGACGGGGTACTGATTTTGGAATATCAGCCATGATCATATTGAATGGCAATGCTGGCTCAAAGGACCTAATGGCCTTCTCCTGCACCTAATTTCTATGATTTTATGTTTCTATTGGGTTGTCACCCGAATGATGAAGGTTGAGAATTCGTAGCTCCTTTCTTTGTTGTTAGTTTGTTTGCGATCACCCACTTGTGCAAACCAGCAATGAGCACTGGTATGGATGCGTGACTTAGTATAATGCCATGTTGTGTATTCACCTTTACAGTCATTGTGAGGGTGTAGTATTAATAGTATGGTAAATATTGCCTTTTGACCAGCAAAACTGGCACACCCACTTTAGCATGAAAGCATGTAGACTTTAGGAGAGCTCCCTCTCCCCTCACCCCACTCACCATCAACAACACCACAGTCACATCTGTGGATTATTTTAAGTTCCTGGGAACCATCATCTCCAAGGACCTTAAATGGGGGGCTACCATCAACTCCATAGTAAAAAAGGCACAACAGAGGATGAACATCCCGTGGTAGCTGAGGAAGCACAATCTGCCACAGGGAATGATGGTCCAATTCTATATGGCCATCGTAGAGTCTGTCACCTTCTCCACCATGGTCAGGTTTGGCTCAGCCACCAAGCAAGACATCCGGAAGCTGCAGCAAATTGTCCGATCAGCTGAGAAGGTTATTGGCTGCAACCTTCCCTCCATTGATGAACCGTTCACTGCAAGGGCCAGAAAGCGAGTGGGCAAGATAATCTCCGACCCCTCTCACTCTGGCCACAAACTCTTTGAATCACCCCTCTGGAAGGTGACTCTGGACTGTCAAAGCTGCCACAGCCAGACATAAAAACAGTTTTTTTTTGCACGAGTAGTAGCTCTGCTCAATAACCAAAAATCTGTAGCCTCCTTTTGCTCTGGTATTTTATTTAATTCACATGTTTAATCGATAATGTTTTATTATTAATGTTTTATGTGTCATTCCTAACTGTCACTGTATGTCATGTTGCCACTTACGCGCGGAGCACCAAGGCAAATTCCTTGTATGTGAATACTTGACCAATAAAATTATTCGTCCATTCATACATTCATTCATTCATTCATTCATTCAAGCATTCATTCATTCATACATTCATGCATTCATTCATTCATTCATTTGTTTCTCTTTTCACTGCAATGCTGCACGTATATTTTAAAGTGGAGTGTTAGATAATGTTGGACTGATTGAATCCCCAGGCCAACTGCTGGTTTGGATCTGAGCTGCAGATCACGAACGGAAGCATTTGCAGGGTTGTTCTGGTGGGGAAAGGCAGTGAACGAATAGTTGTGATGGGATAACATCATCATTTAGTCTAGCAAAATCAATAGTATTAATAACATGTGAATTGGAAATGCAGTCTATTCATTCAAATTTAGGCATTCCATTATATCCATTGCGTCATAACATTGCAATCTCTAGTGTCTTTTCACCACAAAATTCAATAAACTGCTATCAGGTTTTGGAGGGACCATTATGAATTCAAGTCCAAAGTGAACTTGGGAGTGATCAGCTTCCCACAACCAATTCCATACGTATAATTATTCCTGCCTTTTACTTATTTGCGGAAGTAGAGTGTATCACAAAATGAGTATTTGTGAAAACTAAAATCTTCCATTTTGTGTAAAATATTTTTATTCCCAATGTTTCCATGCTTTTCTCTTTCAGCAGTGTATAACTTGTGAAACATTCCTCCTTTTATTGATAAAACAATACCCCCCTTTTAAAATTACATCTTACTAACTTCCCATTGCTTTTCACATCCCTGATGCCATCTAAAAAAAATGTCAATTAACAATGAGTGACTGTTGTCCTAAATTAATAATTCTTTATTTAATTGAATAACTGGAAAAATATGTTACATTTATGAAATCCCAAAGGCTAATTTCCCTTATGGGTTTTAGACAACATGGTTATTGATTGTATGATAGTACCGTGACATCCTCAGAGATAAGATGTCTTTTAAAGCAGCAAATTCTTGTAGATACAACTTCCTGTTTGTCTGAAGAAATAAATGCACAGTGTCAGAGTTCTGAGAATATTCTGGTGTAGAAAATAATATTTGAGACTATGTTTAATCCATTTGTTTCTTAACACCACATACCTCATGCAGGAAGTGACATCAATTTTGTATGACAAGAAGAAAGGCTTTAATTGCATTTATTATTTAGTACATTATCTTCTCTATCCCTGATGCAAGAGGGATATTTTTCTTTAAGGAAATTGAGAAAGACAGAACAACCGATTGGTTACTATTATCAGACACTAATGGGTGTCACATCGATAAGACAGTAACAGGATATCACATTTTAGTGCTAACTACTGCACTCTCTTTACATGATCCATCATTATCACACTCAGGCTAGATTCTCTCCTGTTTGTAAATTTTTAATCAGACTAAAATAGGAGGGGAAAAAAAACTAGCGCAGAATGCTTCACAGTGGGAGTCTGAATCTGCCCTTGAAATGAGGAGGAGCTTATTGTAAAGCATGCAATAAGAGAGAGTGAGGCATCTCAGATCTTCATATTTCATAAAATATCAAGCCCGTGGGCTTTCCTGGGAACTCCTGTCGCTAGACAATATTTGAGTCATAGTCATATTGTGTGGAAACAGGCCCTTCGGCCCAACTTGCCCAACATGTCCCATCTATACTAGTCCCATCCACCTGAGTTTGGCCCATATCCCTCTAATCCTGTCCTGTCCTGTCCATGTACCTATCCAAATGTTTCATAAACGTTGCGATAGTACCTGCCTCAACTACATCCTTTGGCAGCTCGTTCCATACATCGACCACCCTACCTTTGAAAAAGTTACCCCTCAGGTTCCTATTAAATATTTCCCCCCTCACCTTAAACCTATGTCCTCTGGTTCTGTTGTTATTGATGTGAAGAATTTTTGAAGGAGTATTACAAAATCGTTAGTCTAAAAAAGCCAAGTCTCATTTTCTATGTCCTTTTTCAAACATAAACAACTAAAGGCAATTAGGAATAATGAACATTGTCATAGTCATACAGCACTGAATATGCCCTTTGGCCCAACTCATCCATGCTGAATAAGATGCCCCATCGAAGCTAGTTCCATTTGCCCACATTTCACCTATATTTCTCTAAATCCTTCCTCTCCATGTACCTGTCCACTTGTCTTTTAAATGCTGTTATGGTACATATCGCAACTACCTCTTCTGGCAGCTTATTCCATAAATCCACCACTCTCTCAGTGAAAAAGTTGCCCCTCGGGTTCCTGTTAAATCTTGCCCCACTCACCTTAAACCTATGTACTGTATGTCCCCTGGTGTTTGACCCCCCTGCTCTGGGCAAAAGATTCTATGCTTCACCTTATGGTTTTGAGATTTATGTTCTCCCAAGATAATTCCATTCTACAAGACAACTTAAGATCACACACTTTCAATTATGGTGCCTGCATTTACATTTGCAGTGGAAAGTAATTTTAATACTTTGCACAAATTCTTCATGTTGATTTGATGATCAGAGATAATCTCAATCAATGCAATCCAATTCAATGACATGAATACCAATGAAGTGAGCAATTAAAAATAGTGACAGCAATGGACAATTGGGTGTGTCGCTATCTTGTCAACAAATACCAATGATACTATATTTGGCAGAATCCTTTCACTAAAGCATCCAGTGTTTTTTAGCTTATATCCTGTGCAGCCTACTGCAGCATTTATTATTTCCTTTATCATGTATCTCTGTACACTGTGGGTGGCTCAATTGTAATCATATTAAAAGAATTGCTGCCTTACAGCACTTGCAGCGCCGGAGACCCGGGTTCGATCCCAACTACGGGTGCTGTCTGTACTGAGTTTGTACGTTCTCCCTGTGACCGCGTGGGTTTTTCTCCGAGATCTTCGGTTTCCTCCCACATTACAAAGACCTACAGGTTTGTAGGTTCATTGGCTTGGTATAAGTGTAAATTGTCCCTAGTGTGTGTAGGATAGCGTTAATATGCAGGGATCGTTGGTCGTTGCGTACTCGGTGGGCCGAAGGGAACTGTTTCCACGCCGTATCTCTAAACTAAAATAGACTGGGGTTAGTCTGGTAAATTCATAACTTAATATCACCCTCACATGCTATTAAAAATGCCTCACAGTCAAATCGAGTTTAATTTCCAAAGGTAAAGCCAGACTCATCTCGGAGCATTAGCAGGACAAGAATGGCTCATTGTGCATAATTTGATTGATTAAGATGATTTGCTGCTTTTGCTGATTGCTCTGTTCAAAGTGCATTGCCCACTATGACCTTCCCTGTTAATATGCGATTTGTGCACTGACCCTGCATTTCACTTTAACAGCGCATATACATGCTACTGGGATTACGAGCGCGCGCTTCCTTGTGCTATCTATACACGACCCAGTATTGAACAAAATAAAGTTGTTTTTAAAAGAATTCAAGCAGACGTATTACAAAAATCGAAATGACAGTCCATTTGCGTCGGATTTTCTTACACTGTGGATATTTGTTACAGCAGTAACTCCAAGTGGATTTCAAACCTGCCTGTGTCGCAACCAACCCAGACTGTCGAGTATCCGTGTAAATGAGATACCTTGTTCTTGAAAGATTTTAACTAAAGTTGTCAGCTGGACAATTTATTACTAAAACCACTGTAAGTTAGACGCTTAATTGAATTTTCGTTTTAATAAAGTACTGATATCCATGCCACTATTTGGAGATTAAAAGTGAAATAATACTTCAGTTAGAGAACAGAAGAAACCATAGCTTGATGTGTATGAAATCTACACACAGATATTTCCTCTAAATGGAACATCTTTCAAAGTCCATGGGATGCAGAATGCTTGACCTGCAGTAAGCGACTGTTGTTTTCATGCAAGGGATTCCATTTTAATATGCTAGTCCAATAAAAGATTGTAATAGTAAATTTTGCTTTAAAATTAGTGCAGAGGTATAATTTGTTGGTTACTATTTATTGATAATATTGACCTTGCTTCTGAAGATGACCTCCAGCAATGCAGGTAGACTTTCAAATTACTGACAGAGAAAGGATTTTAAGATGTCAGCCCTTTTGGTGTGATTTAATACACCATAGTTGAGATGTGAAACAGAAAATCTATGTGAACAGTTTCAGGCTGTCAGCTCCAATTTGCTATGAAGGCTTGTGACAAGGACTGTGCAGAGGAGTATTGAATAGTTTTGACTGTGTCAACAGGGGTTGATTTGAGTTTACCAGCTCTGTCTCTCTCATTTCACCAAATGCCAATGAGACCATCATGGCTTGATTTAACTTTACCCGCCTAACAAAATGGAAAGCTCGCCATTCAACTCATGTGCAGATGCCATTATTTTCCTTAGCTATTTTGTATGCTATATCTGTGGTAGTGCAGATCCACTGGGTAAATTCTAGACAAGTAATTTTGACAAGAATCTAGCCCAATTAAAGTAAACGCCACAATACCACCTCCTAAAAGTGGATGTGCTTCGGTTCAACTCAGTAGGCCAAAGGGCCTATTTCCACGCCATATCTGTAAACTGAACTAAAGTCCCTTTTGTGTTGGAAGGAACTGCAGATGCTGGTTTACACTGAAGATAGACACAAAAAACTGGACTATTTCAGTAGGTCAGGCAGCACCTCTGGACAAAAAGGAATAGGTGATGTTTCGGGTCAAGACCCTTCTTCAGGTTGAGAGTCAGGGATAAGGGAAACGGAAGATATAGAAGGTAAATAGAAACAAGCGAATGAAAGATGCAAAATGAAACGATGATCAAGTAAAAGTGGAGCCCACAATGGTCCATTGTTGGCTGGGGGGGGTGGGGGTAGGTGATAATGAATTATACAGCCAGTGAAATTCAACAGGATGACAGGGAAACATGTATGATGACTAGGGTGCAGGAGGGTAGTCTTATGCAACTTTACAACTTTACCACCTTGGACAGCTTTAATTACTTGTATCCGTTTTAGAGCTGGCCACCCTTACAAAGTGATTGATACTACAACGAGGAATAGATGAATAGTCCGCAAGGAAGAATGACACTTGTAAGCTGAACAATCTCAGAGATCCACAGGGCAGGGTGATTCTCAGCAAAAAGAAGCTTGAAGAAGATCATGGCTCACCTCACAAACAATAATTCTGACCTGCTGGGGAAAGACATCAAGGCCATTCTTTTACATTTTTAGCCAAAGCAGCTGATTGTTAGTTTTTATTGTGGAATCATATTCCCAGAATTATATCACAGGAGGAGGCTTGATAGTCCACTCCCTGTGTTTTGGTTCTTTGAAGGATCTATCCAGTTGGTCAAAGAGTCCTAGGGTTATACAGCATGTTTACAGGCCCTTCTGCCCAGCTTGCCCTTACTAAGCAAGGTGCCCCATCAACACTAGTCCAACCAGCCCACGTTTGGCCCATATCCCTCTAAACATTTCCTATCAATGTACCTGTCCAAATGCCTTCAAATGCCACCTGTTCAATCCCCATTGCTCTGTAGGTAACTCCACTTCAAACATTGATTGGATTGGATTTTGAAAAGTATAGATTGGACTTATCCCCTACACTCCCTACGCCTGTCCTTACTAATTCTCGATTTGGTATGTACTGGGGAAATGCAGAGGACAGGTATTATAACTTTCAGGTTATAAGACCTGCCATAGGTATCCTGAATACTACCAGTGGGGCCTCAGTAACAACAAGGCCTTAGCTGATTTAGCTGGCTTCCAAAGTTGTGGTCATTTTAATTTTCTTTTTCTGAATGCCTCTGACTTTATAAGCTTCAAGATATGAAATAAATAATGTATTTATAAATTTAAAAGCAAAACAATTTAAAAGCAGCCAGAATCATTGATAAGAAACGGGAAAGTAAATCAAAATCATTTAATATCAAATGAACTTCTCTTCCCTGGCTTTATTATGTGCAGCCTAACTATTTGCCATTGAAGTCACATGTGTGTGAATTCCATGCCTAGACTACGTTTATGTGATTTGAGGCAACCAATCTCCCAGCCAATGTACGAGGAATTAGAGTTGCGGCACGGTGGCGCAGTGGTTGAGTTGCTGCCTTCCAGCGCCAAAGACCCAGGTTCGATCCTGACCATGGGTGCTGTCTGTGTGGAGTTTGTGCGTTCTCCCCGTGACCTGCATGGGTTTTCTCTGGGATTTCCGGTTTCCTCCCACACTCCAAAGACATACAGGCTTGTAGGTTAATTGCCTTTGATGTAATTGTAAATTGTCCCTAGCGTGTGCAGGATGGTGTTAGAACGCGGATCGCTTTTCGGCGCGGACCCGGTGGGCCATAGGGCCTGTTTCAGCGCTGTATCTCTCAACAAAACTAAGCCATGAAATGGAGTCTTCCACTAGACTCCATGAGTTTGTCGCCACTTATTTCATTTTAATTTGACTTAATATTGATTGACAATCATTTTCTTCCTTTATGTAGATTTCAGAATCCAACCACATTCAATCCTCCAAAGGCTTCACCAGCCTTCAGCCCCTCTACCTATGCCTTGCTTTGGTGATTACTTTCCTTCCCCACTCCATTACCGATCCCCCACAGTGTGGCTATCTCCTTACTTTCACAATGTAAATGCTGAAATCATCGACCTACAATGGAACGTTTCATTCCCCAATACTGTAACCTCTAATAACGATAACGGTCATAATGAAAGCAAATAACTTAAAACATTAATTCAGTTTCTCAGTTCATAGATGTTGCCTGACCTGCTGAGTATTTCCTGCATATGCCTTTTTTATTACTGAAAACTCCTTATTCCAATACACAGTCAGAATCCTTTTCACAGGGTGGAACTGTCATATAATGGAGAGTATAGCTTCAGTCAAAAGGGGAAAGTTTAAAGGAGATATAAGGGAAAAGTTTTTTTTAAACAGAGAGCGGTAGATACTTGGAATGTGTTGCCAAGGCTGGTGGCATAAAACAGATACCATATTGCTGTTTAAGAGCTTTTAGATAGGCACAAGAACATGCAGGAAATGGGGTTTTGGTTCACGTGAAGGCATAAGGGATCTGTTGAAATTGGCAATATGTTCGGGCACCAACGTGACGCCCTAACCAGTTGTTCTAATCAGGGCAATCATAAATGAATGAAGTAATTAATACATTTATTGGCCAAGTATTCACATACAAGGAATTTGACTTGGTGCTGCGCCCGCAAGTGACAACATGGCATACAGTGACAGTTAGGAATGACACATAAAACATTAAACATTAATAATAAAACATTATTGATTAAACATGTGAATTGAATAAAATACCAGAGTAAAATGAGGCTACAGATTTTTGGTTTTTGAGTAGAGCTACTGCTGGTGGAAAAAAAGCTGTTTTTATGTCTGGCTGTGGCAGCTTTGACAGTCCGGAATCTAAGAGTAATGCAGTTTGGTACAGTGGATAATTTAAAAAAAAAAGCTTTCCCACGGAGGTATTTCAAAGAAGATTGGTTCTGAACCTGTTGAAATTTCAAGAAAGATCATAGAATGATATACCAGAGATCATTTAGCCCATTCGCCAGTGTTGGCTATTAATAAATTAGTCCTGCTTCCCTGTTCTTACTCCATTGAGCAGCATTTACTTTCCTTTCAAGTGCTTTGTAGTTTAATCCTATTCTGAGAGCTACAATTTAATCTTCTTTCACCAACCTTTCAGGAAGAATATTTTCAGTTTCCCTTCACTGATAACGATGGGCAAAACATAGAAGTAAATTCTTTTTTTCATTTAATCTCCTCTAAATCAAAAACATTTGCTTATTGGATATGTTAATTTGTGTCTATATTATACAGGTCCACTACTGATTACCCGGCATCTTTGGTTCCAGAGCCTTTCCGTATTATCCGTTATGCCGGACCAACAGAGGTTATGGCCTTTGGGGGGGAGCCGGAATACCTACCCGCCAAGTCGGCCATGGAAGTCGGCAATGGGAACGGATCTGCCAGCCGGCCGAGCCGGAGTTCCGGAGTCCCCGCTGCAGGGGGCTAATTCGACCCGCTGAACGGTTGCGGAAGTCCCAATGAGGTTGAGATCGGCTTCTTCACCCGGCCTAGGTGCCACATTTTCAGGGGGATCTCCGGGAAGGAATTTTATTCGGATTAAAAAGCGGGGGCTGGACCAACAGATGCTGGAAAATCAATGGTGGACTTGTCCCTAGTGTTTGTAGGATAGTAATAGGCAAATTGGAATTGGGGTTGATGGCCTGTGAAAAATAATAGGTTACTGGGAAATAACAGGGACATTGGGATTGATGTGAATGTTCTAGGAGCTGGCAGAGACACGATGGGCTCAATGGTGTTCTCCTACATCATGAGGAAATATAGAAAGGCAACGCTTTTGCTTTCAGATGCAGAAGTGGTTTAACAGAAATTGGACTGGATTAGAGGATATTAGCTGTTTAGGAGGTTTGTGTCTACAGAGGGTATTAATTATCAGGAAAGGTTGGATAAACTTGGATTATGGTCTCTGGAGCACCAGAGGCTGAAGGGAGACCCGATAGAAGAGTATAAAATTCTGAGAATCAAAGATAGGATGGACAGTCGGAACCCTTGTCCTGGATGGGAATGTCAAAGATTAGAGGCCATAGCTTTAAGGTGAGTGGGACAAAGTTTAATTAAGTAGTCGGGGTACGTTTTTTAACCTGGAGGGTAGCTGACTGGATCACACTGCCAGGGATGGTGATGGAGGCAAATACGATAGAGGCATTTAAGAGGCTTTTAGATAGGCACATAGATATAGAGGGAAAGGAGGGATATGGATCACATGCAAGCAGAGGAGATTAGTTTAACTGGGCATCATGTACAACAGGGACATTGTGGGTCAAAGAGACTGACCCTGTGCTATACTTTGTTCCATGTTCTATGTTCTATGCTCTGAAAACAATACACAGCCTGTCTCAGACTACTGCAAAAAGCATATCAACATTAAGTAAGAGTTTGCACAAATAATGTTTGGCTGAAAATGGCAGAAAACACTTTTCCAATTACCTTTAAAAGCTCCACGAACAGTATTTGAACCGAGTGACGGCTGATTGAGAATTAACAGATGCAGTGACATGACCTTCTTGGGTATACCACTCTGTAATTCATATTAAGTCAGGTGCCCTGGCTGATGAAATTGAGATGAACCTGTCTATTGAAAGCTGCATGCTTTCATTAATCCATCCCCTAATTGGGAACAGGAATATGTTGAGGCGCAGTAAAAAGATTCAGAGATACTGACAGCTGCAGGAGGCCTCCTAGTATTTTTTCTGCCCTGCTTTACACTTAACTTGGGCCAAACTTTGTCACCTATCCTGCTGAGGCATAGTGGGCCCTATTGCAGCTGTTTTTGGGGAGAAAAAATGAATGGGGTGTAAAATTTATGGGATTCTGAGCCAGCTCCAAGTATGTCAAAAAGAGAGCTAATCCCAAAATGGGTCATTCCATTTCTCATCTCTCCCAGGCTGCAGCTAATGTACAAACCAACATAATGCCCATTTTAGAGTCTTTTCTGGAAATTAATTTACACGGAGTGCTGTTTAAAAATCTGTGGCTGTTTTTTTTTTAAAAGTCTGCTTTATCCCCGTCTCTCCTCTCTTTCCCTGTACCCCACCTGGATGTGCACCGATTTCTCCCTTACACCTTACCCCCTCCCCTTTTCCTTCCACCTATATTCCTTCCTCTGGCATTACATCCCGCACAACTTCTATCCTTTTCTCTGCATTTCACACTTTTTTAGCGAAAGTCACAAATAACGTTAACATTGTCTTAACCGTATTAATTGTTATTAATTATCATCCTTAAGCGCTGAACCCACACTTAGACTGCATCTTATCCATCTGATCTCTCACTTATGTTCTCTGCATCAATATGAGATACATTGGTAATTATATATTTTTTCCTTGCCTGTTCATTCAATACCCCTACATATTGGAAAATACATTACTGGGGGAACTCAGTTATAAAAACATTAAACGTTGCTCATTATTGGCTTTGGGTACAGAGTTGTTATTTCACAATTTCACGTCACATCATCTCTTTAACTTCTATTGGCAGTTTTAACACATTTCAACAACATGTTAAATGAAATGGTTAAATAAATGTAGACATAAAAGGCAGGCAATAATTTAACTAATTTGTTGAGGTTAAACGGTTGATAAGATGGCTTGACCTTGCACTCTTCCCCTTATTTGAAAGTTAAGTGCAGTCATGAATTGCAACATGGATTCATCCATCTGGAAATGCACTGGACATGATTTTTTTTTACTGTGCAGCAACTTTAGCAGAAACACAGGGAGCAGCACTGGTTACCATACATGACCATTCCTGACTTCACTAAAACTTCAATTCCATTATTCAAGATATTCTGTGGTTCACCTTCCTCAAATTCTGCTCCTCTCAGGAATTTGTCTCTGTCTTACCTTTGCACCATGTTGGCATGCAAGTCAAGTCATACCTCCAGATTTAGAGACAGTTTCTTCCCAGCTGTTATCAGGCAACTGAACCATCCCACCTACAGCTGGAGAGTGGTCCTGAGCTACAATCTACCTCTTTGGAGACACTTGGACTATCTTTAATTGAACTTTACTGGACTTTATCTTCCACTAAACGTTATTCCCTTTACCATGCATCTGTACACTGTGGATGTCTCGATTATGATCATGCATACTCTTTCATCTGTCTGATTAACATGCTACAAAATCAGAACCTCGGTACACGTGACAATAACCTAAACTAACCGATGGGTCAACAGCATGGCCAGTCTCAGTGAAGACTGGTGTTAAACTGGATTGGATTTTTGGCTTAACATTTTCTTACTACAACATTGTGCATCACCTCAAACAGATTTCCTTCAGGGGTGGAGCTAATCTTGAGGGCAATGGGAAACTGTTCAAGCCACATCATCCTGAACTCAGAAGCAACAGCTAATTAAACACACCAAAAAAATACTGCCAATTCTGTTTTGACAAAATTCTTCAAATTCCCTGGAAGGATAATTTGAGTCAATGCTGGTGTTCATTGCCAGATCAGCATTCCAAACATGGACGGCACAGTGGTGCAGCGGTAGAGCTGCTGCCTTACAGCGCCAGAGACCCGGGCTCAATCCTGACTACGAGTGCTGTCTGTACAGAGATGTATGTTCTCCCTGTGACCGAACTGGTTTTCTCTGGGTGCTCTGGTTTCCTCCCACACTCCAAAGACGTGCAGGTTTGTAGGTTAATTGGCTTCTGTAAATTGTCCCCAGTGTGTAGGATAGAACTAATGTATGAGTGATTGCTGGTTGGTGTGGAATCGGTGAGTCATGGGGCCTGTTTCCACGCTCTATCTCTAAGTAAAAAAATCTAAACTAAATAAAATTAGCCATCCTGGATTCCAAGCGACTGACCAAGAAGAAGGACATCTACACAGATGGACAAAATGCATGGTTGCATTTGAAGATAGTTTGGATTGTATTTTTGGAAATTTCAAGAACATCTCTGGAGAACATGGATGGAATCCTTTTAGTTTCATTCAGTATAGTTTAGAAATAAAATGCGGAAACAGGCCCTTCGGCCCACCAAATCTCCGCCGACCAGCGATCCCCATACACTAACACTATCCTACACACTAGGGACAATTTTCACTGAAGCCTACAAATCTACAGCCCTGTATGTCTTTGGAATGTGTGAGGAAACTGGAGAACCCACACAGTCACAATGTGCAAACTCCGTACAGACAACACTGGTAGTCCGGATCGAACCTGAGTCTGTGGCGCTGTAAGGCTGCAACTCTACTGCTGGTCCACTGTGCTGCCCCTTCAGACTGATTGTGGGGGGGGGTGGGGCGAGGGCAGGGGAAGAAAGCTGGAAGAGAGGACATAGCTTGGTAAAACGTTGATAGAGGTGAGGGAAATTTCCTATTTCCTTCGCTCCATAGACGCTGCTGCACCCGCTGAGTTTCTCCAGCACTTTTGTCTACCAGGGAGATTTTTGATAGGAAGATGGTTGGACAAAGGCTAGAAAAATACAGAAGGTGTGAGACAAAAGGACTGAAGAGTTGCAAACTGTGATGCCAGAGGAAGGAACATAGGTGGGGTGGGAGAGGCGAAATAGGTGTAAGTCCAGGTGAGGCCTAGGGGATATCACATCAGGGACACAAACACATCAGAGAATGAAACGATGGGCAGTGCTGTGCTGTTGAATTGCACCAACTTGAGTATGGGATCTATTCATACAGAATGTGTACTGATCATTTGCATCCTTGAAATTGAAGGATCCATTATGGTCTATGGTCCATTAATCTGAATTGAGTTGGATTCCAGATCAAAGTATGCTAATGCTTTAAATTAACTGGCTGTCCACTTCTGCCTCTGAAACTATGTCTGGATTGTACGTGTTCTGGAGAAAGCTCTTCATTGCCAAAGAGAGGAACAACAAATAAAATTAAAATTTCACAGGGAGATTACATTTCGTTTATCAATTGACTTGATTCCAAATTCTCTCTGCAAATATTTTTACGTTGTTTTTTTTTTGAAGACGAGTCTTTATTCTATTGTTTGGAGAACAGTATGTCCTTATTTATCCTTGCATCCTGTATTTTAATTGCAGATTTTTGTCTTCTGCTGCAGCCAATGACCTAATTATGTGACAGTAGGTGTACACTCCCTGCAAACTAGGCTATTCCATGCCATCAGTTTTATTCTAGAATTAAAGGAACCTTCTGCTTGTGGATCCTTCACCAAAGGAATCAATAGCATTGTGTCTGCAAATGGAATGATCTGCGAGTTTATGAAAATACAAAACAAAACTGCAGATTTGGAAATCTGAAAGAAAAACAGAAAATGCTTAAAAAAACTCAGAATGTAAGAACACATCAGTGTTAAGGCAAATAGAGTTATCCTTTCAGGTTGACATGGGTGGCGTAGTGGCGCAGCTGGTAGATCTAGTGCCTCACAGTGCCAGAGACCCAGGTTCGATTCTGACCTTGGATGCTGTCGGTGTGGAGTTTGCATGTTCTCCCTGTGACCGTGTGGGTTTCCTCCGGTTTCTCTCCACATCCGAAAGATGTGTGAGTTTGTAGGTTATTTGGCCTCTGTAAATTGCCCATCGTGTGTAGAGACTGGATACTAAAGTGGAATCATCTAGAGCTGATGTGAACGGGTGAATGATGTATGGACTCGGACTATCTTTGGTCGGACTTTTACTGGACTTTATCTTGCAGTAAACTTTATTCACGTTATTCCCTGTAGCTTGTATCTATACACAGTGGATGGCTCGATTGAAGCCATGTATTGTCTTTCCACTGATAGGCACAAAAAGCTGGAGTAACTCAACCGGTCAGACAGCATGTACTAGTCTTACCGCACACATAGTCTTTCCGCTGACTGGTTGTCACGCAACCAAAGCTTTTCATTGTACCTTGGTACACGTGACTATAAACTAAACTCAAACTCAAAACCAACCAAAGAATCTAACCACCTACTTGACGTTTAATGGCATTACCACTGATGGATTCCTCACCTTCAATATCCTTGAGGAGTAAGAGGTCACGATTAAGTAGAAACTTAACTAGATTAGACATCTAAAAACCCAGCAGCTAGTGACTCACCTTTTGACATCCCAAGGTGTTGGACCATTTACAAGGCATTAGTTAAGAGTGTGATGAATGCTTTCCACTTACCTGAATGAGTGCAACACAAATAACGCTCAAGGATCTTGATACCATAAGCACAAGTCAGCCTGTTAATTATCCAGAATAGTCATTCTCACCATCATTTATAAAATACACTGCAGTTACTTTTTCAGCCGGCATCAACAACACTTCTCAAACTCCTGCCACCCAGAAAGGCTAGGGAAAGTGATGGGAGGGACACCATCATCTGCATGCTCCTCCTCAAGTCATTCACCAAACTGACCTGGAAATATGTTAACAGTCCTTCATCATTCTGGGAGTCAAAGTCCTGGAAAACTCTACCCACTGGAACGCTCTGTTCTCTTGGGTTCAAAGTGCTGGAGCAACTCAGCAGGTCAGGCAGCATCTCTGGAGAACATGGATAGTTGACGTTTCGGGTTGAGACCCTTATTCAGATGAGTTATGATCATTTGCTGAGATACATGATTGAACTTTCATTCTATATATATGACTAACTATATATACAGAACAAGAAATCTTGTTGTTGCCATACAACCTTAGAAATGTCATTCTCTATATAAGGTAATAAAACTATTTAATGCTGGCAAATTAAATTGTAAAGGATAGCAATGATCTTTTCACAAAATATGGATTGTATTAGCGATCCATGTAGATCTTTTTAAAGTCCATACAGATCATTTAAATGTATTTTCTAGCGATGCATTTGAAAATTAGAAATTACGCTTCATTTAGTACAACCGTTGAGCACAACTTGTTTGAAATAGCGTGTTTCTTTTTTATATGCAATCTGAGCAGTGATTCTATATTGGATCAAAGAGCTGTCTTTGCAAATTGCCCAAATTACTTAACTACTTGTGTTGGAAGGAACTGCAGATGCTGGATTACACCGAAGATAGACACAAAATGCTAGAGTAACTCAGTGGGACAGGCAGCATCTCTGGAGAGAAGGAATGGGTGCCTTTCCGGGTTGAGGCCCTTTTTCAGACTCCCTAGACCTTCTGAAGAAGGGTCTTGACCTGAAACATCACCCATTCCTTCTCTCCAGAGATGCTGCCTGTCCCGCTGAGTTACTCCAGCATTTTGTGTTTATCTTACCTCACCACTTATTGTCTCAGTGTAATGATATTGGATGCTGGAGTGCTTTATTCTCACAGATCCTGTGAAGCAGTGTAAATGTATTCTGATGTTTTAAGATCTGAATTGATTAACAGACCACAAGAATACATTTTGCAATAAAAACAATAGACCATGAAACACTTTTGGCCACTACGTTTTCCCACATCATGAATATTATGGCACGATCGTCTAGCTTGGTAACTCCTTGCAGAGTATAATTCCTTATTAATAACTTCCCTCTGTTTTTTCTACCTTCTCACACCTTACAGTCATAGATTCATAAAGTCATACAGCACAGAAACAAGCCTTCTGCCCTAACATGCCCATGCCAACCAAGATGCCCCATCTACATTAATACCACCTACTTGTTTTTGGCCCATATTTAAATGTTGTTTGAGTAAATTAAATATTGTTAGATCTGCTTGAATGGCGGCACAGTGGCACAGTGATAGAACTGCTGCCTTATGCCCCTGTCCCACTTAGGAAACCTGAATGGAAACCTCTGGAGACTTTGTGCCCCACCCAAGGTTTCCGTGAGGTTCACGGAGGTTTTTGTCAGTCTCCCTACCTGCTTCCACTACCTGCAACCTCCGGCAACCACCTGCAACCTCCGGGAACCGCATGGAAACCTTGGGAGGGGCGCAAAGTCCCCAGAGATTTCCTAAGTGGGACAGGGGCATAACAGCGCCAGAGGCCTGGGTTCGATCCTGACCACTGGCTGTACGGAGTTTGTGCTTTCTCCCAATGAGAATCTGCATCGATTTTTTTCCTGGTGCTCTGATTTCCTCCCACATTCCAAAGATGTGCACCTTTGTAGGTTAATTGGTTTCTGTAAATTGTCCCTACTGTGTTGGATAGGACTAGTGTACGGGTGACCGTTGGCCAGTCGGGGTCTAAGGCTCACAATCACAGCAACCTATTAATACATAAGAAGGCACCACAAATGGTTCCGCCAGTGGTGGTATGAAGATTTCTATAGGATCACATCTATTTGAGGCAGATTGGGCTTACATTTTATATGAATATGGAGAGAAAATTACATTAATATAATGCTATTACGAACACCCTAAGGCACATTATGCAGAGTGAAATATTTCTGGAACAGGTACTATTGCAAAGAAAGGAGGCATGAAAGACAATATATATCATGATATAAAAACAGAAAATGCTGGAAACACTCAGCAGGTCCAGTACAATATTTGCGGAAAGAGAAACGGAGTTATCATTTAAGGTCAAAGACCTGATTAGCCGGCCATTTCCTACAACTCTATTTTGCAGCATGTTCCTTTGTGTATATTCCCTTTTAGTTATTGACCTTGTTAACCTATTAACCAAATGGCTTCATCAATAGCTTATCACCATGGAACCCTGGTCTCATTTTAACAGGGATATTCCCTTTCCTTCTTTACCCTTCCCCCACCCTCCCTGCCACTGAAAACTATGGTTTTGTCTCGAAAAAGCTGGAGAAACTCAGCGGGTGCAGCAGCATCTATGGAGCGAAGGAAATAGGCAACGTTTCGGGCCGAAACCCTTCTTCAATTCATATTTCTAGCAATGGAATTTTTTTTAAATGTTTGTAAGTGATCAAATAATAAATAAAAACAGAACATACTGAAAACAATCACTGTGGTAGAGCTGCTGCCTCACAGCACTAGAGTCATAGTCATAGAGTGATATAGTGTGGAAACAGGCACTTTGGCCCAACTTGCCCACACCGGCCAACAATGTCCCAGCTACACTAGTCCCACCCGGGACATTGTTGGCCGGTGTGTGCAAGTTGAGACCTGGGTTCGATCCTGATTATGGGGGCTGTCTGTGTGGAGTTTGCAACTTTTCCTTGATTATGTGGGGTTTTTCTGGGTGCTCTGGTTCCCTCCCACATCCCAAAAATGTGCAGGTTTGTAAGTTAGTTGGGCTCTGTAAATTAACCCTGGTGTGTTGATCATAGATGTTGTGCAAGGGTGATCGATGGTCGGCGTGGTCTCAGTGGGACGAACGGCCTGTTTCCATGCTGTATCTATAAACTAAACTAATCAGATAATATTTCTGGAGAAAAAAAACAGAATTAGCATTTCAGGTTGATGAACTTGATGTCAGAAATAAGAAATGTTGGCAATCTAACATCTTTTAACTTGCAGAGAAGGGGGAGGTGTGGAGAGAATAAACTGAGTGTGAATGATAGGATGGAGATAAAGTGAGATTGAAAGACATAGATGATGTTTGCACTGGCTCAGAGAAAATGATGAAGGCTTATTAACTGCAAGGGGTCGGTCTGGTGATGATATAAGTTTAAGGAAAGGTCAAATGGACAGGTGAAATTTAAAAAATGTTGCTTCTGGCACTGTGACGTACAGAACACGGCAATTGTTGGAAATTCAAAATAAAATAAATCTGGAAAGCAAATGCTTAATCTCATTGTTTGTCACGTCTTACTATCACCAAAATTATAATATTATGGATGAGAAGGGAATGGAGGGTTACGGTATGAGTGCAGGCAGGTGGGGCTAAGGGAAAAAAAGTTGTTCGGCACGGACTTGTAGGGCCGAGATGGCCTGTTTCCGTGCTGTAAGTGTTATATGGTTATATGGTTAAATTAGTTTTTTGAGGAGGTGACAACAGTGATTGATAAGGGTAGGACAATGGAAGTTGTCTATATGAGCCTTAGTGAAGCTTATAGATCTTAGTAAGTGAGACACATAGTGCTGGAGTAACTCAGCGGGTCAGGCAGCATCTCTGGAGAAAACAGATGGGTGACGTTTTGGGTCGGAACCATTCTTCAGACTGAATGTAGAGAGGAGGGAACAAGAGGTAGGAAATGGCCAGAACAAATCAGGGCGGCAACAGATGACCAAGGAAAGGCAGAGCCCATACTGGACCTGAGTAAAGCAGATAACGTCTGGCTTGTTCAGTATTTGGTGCATTTTCCATTTTATTTCAGTTTTCATTTAATTTCAGGGATTGCAATTGTATCTTACTTTCAATTAAGTAATAATGTTGCTTGAGTAATAGACGTTTGCCATCTCGTAGAGCAGTTGTGACTTTCTCAACAAGTCAGATTATTCAAGGCCTTAAGAGTGTGCACCAGGAAACGGTCTGAGAAAACCCAAAGTGTTTAATAGATTTGCAGCACCCGCCACGTTTTTATACCCCCATTACACTATGGTTACATGTGGACTTCATACCTTTGAAAAAATTCACCATTGAGTCCATGCTGAGCTAATGGAACTCAGAGCTCAGCTCTGGTGATAGGGAGTAGAGATTAGAGGCAGCTACTACCTTTAGATGTCACTTCCTTTGAGATGGGAATGCGAAGGGACAGTGGGGAGGATTCCACCTCTGACAGCATTCTATTCTCCTCTGTTAGGAAGTAATGTGTTGTTCCAATGAATGTAACCTCCCTTGGCCAAATAGCTTTTGGAGAGTTTTATTCTTTTTCTAGTCATCAGTCTTTGGAGAATTAGGGGAAACTGCAGCACTTGGGGAAAACCCATACAGTCACAGAGAGAATGGACAAACCCCGTGCGGACAGCACCCAAAGTCAGGATTGAACCTGGGTTTCTGACGCTCTAAGGCAGCAACTCTACCGCTGCGCCACTGTGCCGGCCCTTATGGATTTATCGTAACATGCATACACGTAGTGTTGCTGGATGCCAATAGAATATTTCCGTCATGCTACAAATGGACATGAAGGAAACGTAGCCTATGTAAATTTTGTGGTTTAGTAAGGTGGCCAAAGTAGAGATTTTCCAGCATCAATCCTGTCCCTTTGCCATTTCTTGCATGTTTTCTTGCGGTAGATAGATGGAAAACCCCACTGTGTTTACAGTCGCTGCTGTTGATTCAGTCCAGGGTCTGTGGTTTTTGTTTGGCTGCTCATTTTCAATAAAGAGACAACACCTACCGTGCAATTTCTTGACAGGGTGACTATACTGATCCAAGTGTTGTTTGTTATGAATATCTATTCATGGACAGGCGATTGCATCTGTGACAAGGTTTTAGCAACATGGGATCCGTGTTTGTATGTAACTGAGTGTTACGATGTTTTTAACTCACTTTCTTGTGGATGGGACTTGCTATTTCTACAAGTAAAACACAAAGTGCTGGAGCAACTCAGCAGTCAGGCAGCATCTGTGGAAGGAATAGAGTCTGAAAAAGGGATCTGACCCAAAATGTCACCAATTCATTTCCTCCACAGATGCTGCTTGACCCGCTGAGTTATTCCAGTACTGTGTTTTATTCAAGGTGTTTTTTTTGTTTCTGGCAATTTCTAAAAAGATTCAGGGTTTCGGCCCGAAACGTTGCCGATTTCCTTCACTCCATAGATGCTGCTGCTCTCGCTGAGTTTCTCCAGCATCTTTGTGTATCTAGCCAATTGGGGCAAAAAATAGTCTCTTCCATTTACCAGGGATGGTAAGTTAAATTGAAACGTTTAATTAAAGTTACTTTCAAAAGCAGGCATGCAATTCATAACTTCCTGGCCAAAAACTCAGCAAGTTTCCATCTGTATGTAATTTTTAAATGCTACGCAGTGAGGAAGATAATATGCCTTTCTTTCCACTCTGATCTGTCCTGACTTCAGAACCACCAGTGTGGTTTACACAAAACGCTCGGTTCATGGGTTAGTTAGGGATGGACAGTGGCTAGTCTTACCAGTAACTTTTCATGATTGAATAAATAAAAGAATGTCAGAGAGTGTCTGAGTTCGTACGTTTGTCCATTTTGTTTCTGTGAAAACACAGGAAACATCCAATTTCCACACCAAAAACCAGACTGTAAAACAGCAAATTCTTCAATGAAGCCTTTTCATTTGAATTGTCTGCCTCAAATAAGAATGTGCATTTGTTTCCACATTATACGTTTGTGCTCTAAGCTCTAATCTCAGATCTGAAGTTTTATGATACTCCTAAAATATTTGCAACTGAATCGGGCAGAGCGATGAATGACTTGTTTTGTTGATTAAAATATTGGGGGCAAAAACATTGTGGTCCAGGTTGGCACTGAGAATAAAAGAGATGAAATGATTAAACAAAGAATGATTTAATGATGACTATGAAGATGATATAAGGGAGACTCAAAAAGCAACAGGATAAGCTTGAGTGAAGCAACTCGCTCAAAGTATGGTAAGATCTTTATACGGCTCAAAAATAACTAGTGCCTTTTGGCTTGACATTCTGGTGTAAAATTTGGATGTTCCATAAACGTCGTGTGACTGATTATATCAACAAATATTAATATCTTTGAAAAAATATTATATTGATCATTAAATATATTTTAACAGAAAAAGCTTAAGAAAAAGCCTAAGCGAAAACAAACTTTCTCGTTCAGTTTTGATAATTACAAAATACATATAACAGAGGATCTTTACTTTCTTTACTTCTCTCTTTTTAAAGCTTAAAAAAAGAAGTGGTACAATAAATGTAATAAGATATATTTGGCTTGTACTATTGTAATGTACTGTACTTCTAATAAATATAATTTAAAAAAAACATAGGTTAGAACTGTGGGAGTTATATTTGTTTTTGGGGCTGGCAGTACTAAACAGAGCTTGAGTTTTGGTTGCTCTTGTCCTCAATCTGATTCTTTGAAATCAATAAAAATTTCCCCCCTAAACTTTATTATCGATTTTTGAGAATTCTGTGTTATTGAATATCTTTGATCTGACATTTTTTTCTTGTGCCACAGTAATCTGTTATCCATACCTAATTATCTTTAAGGTGAAAGGTCAGTGGACAGTGTCTGGTCAATGATGGTTCAGATGGAAATTTATAACTACTTTCAGTATGTCTGCTGTCTTCCCAGATCAATTATGCCGCTAATGACAACCAATACTTTCATCTGTGATTAAACAGCAGCTCTATCTTATAATAACTCGAGACTCTTTGGAAACCTCGGTATTGATCTTTTTAATAGAAGAAAGGAAAAAATAAAATTATTGCGGTTGGCTGTGGCAAAACTATGACAAATGGGTATCTAGAGTGTTGTGGAAGGTTTGTGGGATGGGTGTCCATTCTGTCAGTGTGTACACAAAATGCTTGTGTTTTTATTGCCATTCGCGGCCAATCAGTCTTCCTCCTATGCTGGAATACATGTGGAATTGTCTTGTGCTGACTCCTCATGACTTACTATCTCAGTTGACTAATGGGCCAGTCCCACTTTCACGACATAATTCACAACCTTCTTTACTCGTGGACATTTTTCATCAGGCTAGAAAAAACACCCCGACCTACTTGATGCCAAAAGTACCTACGACCAGAATCACGGCCTGCTACGACTTACCTATGAATTCCTACGACCTCCCATGACTTACTACGACCTCGTGATGACCATGCTGCGAGTATGAGTCAAGGGCAAATCTTCAAGGTCGCTCTTCAAGGGAGATGCTAAATGCATTTCGTTGCCTCTGTACTGTACACTGACAATGACAATTAAAATTGAATCTGAATCTGAATCAAACTCGGCAGAGGTCGCGAATTAGGTCGTGAAAGTTGGACAGGCCCTTAAGTAGATCATATAAATAGATTCAGTAACATAGGGCAAACTCTTTTTGTAATCTGACCTTTTTCTATAAGATTGCATCAGCTTAAAAAGGATGTTTGTCTGATAGAAAGGCCAAAGATAGGCACAAAAAAACTGGAGAAACAGCCGATCAGACAGCATCTCTGGAGAATAGGTGACGTTCAGGTGGAGACCCTTCTGCAGACCAGACTTGGCCAATTGGCCAACCAGTCAATGCTGATGTTTGCACTTTCCTGAAGCCTTCTCCCATCTTCCCTCATCTAGGTCAATCATCATAATCCTCAGTCCCATCATAACCTTGTGCAACCTCCTCTTCAATGCTATTAAATGCTATAAAACGTCATCTTAAATAAAATACTGTTTACTTCAACCACGCTCTGTGTGAATGAGGTCTCCATTCTCAACGCTCTTCAGGTAAAGAATTGCTTGCAGGATTTCTTTGGAGACTTTCTTATATTTATGACCTGTGGTTTTGTTAAGTAGAAATGTTATCTCTGCTGCAAATGTAAAGACTGTTTTTTGCACTACTTCAGATTACCTAATGTTTTTAGCACCATTTTCTGTTGTCCAGTTGTCGTTGTGTCAAGGGTTATGGAGTGAAAGCAGGAGAATGAGGTTGAGAGGGAAAGATAGATCAGCTATGATTGAATGGCGGAGTAGACTTGATAGGCTGAATTGCCTAATTCTGGCCCTAAAACGTATGAACATGAATCTATCGTTGTTATCTTCTTCTTCTTGCGAATGAACATAAATCAAAGGAATAGTTAAGGGGCTGTCCCACTTTAGCGATCTAATTGGCGAGTTCAGAAGAGTTTAGGAGCGTTTGAAAAAATGTCATGTTGAAGACCTCCTTCGACCTCCTTCGACTTTGTTGAAGACTAACTTCGACTAGCTACGACTAGTTACGACTAACTTCGGGAAAATTAGACACCGAATAGTAGAGAATGAAGACGACCTCCGTCGATCTCCTTTGACCTCCCTTCGACTATTTATGACTGCCTTCGACTACCTTCGACTACCCTTGATTACCCACGACTAACACGCCGACCTACTACGACTTACTACGACTAAACCTACGAGTAAAAAAAGTATTGATTTTTTCCACGGCGACCTTTTTTTCCTCGTGGGCATTTTTCAACATGTTGACCTAGCTGAAGCCTCAAATACCTGGGGACAACTCTCGAGCATGAAGGAGAGTTACAAAGACCTCCTATGACCTCGTGTCGACCACGCTGCGAGTAAGAGTCGAGGGCAAACTCGCCAGAACTCGCGGATTAGGTCGCCCAAGTGGGACAACCCCTTTAGATCTCAAGCCGGGTGTTGAGCAGCCAGGTTGTTGTCTCTGCGTCAATGTCTGCCAGGCCCTGAGCTCCATTTGGTGGGTGGTAGAGCGGGCACACGGAGATGACATAGTTGTTCTGCTCCACATTCACAGGCTGGGTTCTGGTGGAGTCCCCATCTCCACATGCTGGCATTGAAATGCCCAAATCCCGTACAAGGTCTGTTGAGCTTCACCCGTGCTCCTCTGGGGAGGTCAGACCCTGGACAGCTTTTATCTGGTGAAGAGATGTAGCTGTGTAATGGAGATGAGGTTGTCTTCCATTCCTGTGGCTATCCGGTGTGCTTTTGTTTCACTTGGCTGGATGGATGCAAGGAGTTGTTTTCCATGTGGAGCAAAGGGGTGACGGGACTTCAGTCGGGGTGACCTCTGCTCTCTGCTAATAGCCTGATGGAGGAGGTGATCTGGGTCCATGGCACGACAAGATAGTGCCAGAGTTGCTGCTTGCCTTCGGATCCCTGCAGGCGGAATGCCTGAATGTATAGGGAGCTGCTCGACTGGAGTAGGTTGAAGGCACCAATGGTTCACAAGGTGCTGTTCAGGCTCGTGTCTACCAGGCTAGTATGTCTGTCTACTTCTATTACATATGGGCGTGCAGTACTCAGCCGGGGTATACACAAGAGCTAAGGCAGAGGTGCGAAGAGTTGATGGACTGGCTCCCCATCTTGTTCCTCCCAGGCGTCGGATGAGGCCGCTACGTGCCATGACCTTGTCGCGGAGACCAACCAGGTGTTGACGAAATGTAAGCGACCTGCCAGCTTTACACCAAGGTAAGTGGGTGTTTGTTGGAAGTCCAAGCGCCTGTTGTTAACAAAGACAGCTAGCTCTCGCTTAGCTGCCTCGTTGTTTTGTATACTGTTTACTCAATGAGCTTCATCTGAACAAGGAATTTCATTGCGCCCTGATGTATGTGATAATAAACAAAGCTCAATCTGAATCTGTACCAGATCACCCCTCAGACTTCTTTTCTGAAGAGAAAATAACATAGGTTGTTCATCTCTTATCCTCGTACTGGAATCCTGGTACATTTAGGAAGGAGTAACTTAATGGTCAGGCAGTATCTCTGGAGAGAAGGAATAGGTGACGTTTCGGATCAAAACCCTTCTTTAGACCTGAAATGTCACCTATTTTATTTTGCCAGAGATGCTGACTGACCCGCTGAGTTACTCCAGCGTTTTATGCCTATCTTCAGTGTAACCAGCATCTGCAGTTCCTTCCTACACATGGAGAAGCAGGTGTGTTATAAACACAGAAGAAGACTTTCGATGGCTCAATGTTATGAATCATCTTGGGGCTGGCTATTGTACGTTTGTAGGGAAATGATGCATGAAGAAGAATGTGAGCAAATTTAATCCTTTTAATTGTTTTGAGTTATGCCAAATAAAATAGCCAGCTTGCAGTGTGTTTCATGCTACAAATCATCACACTGGCACTGATGAACACAGTCATATCCTTGTCTATGTATGTCTGGACGGCCTTCTGATCACCAGTGGAACAGAACATCTTGGCCTAGAAATTTACTTGAAGAACACTCAGAAAATATGTGGCTTTGTCCAGATGAAAATGACATTCACATTGCATTAATCAATCTTTTTCATAACATTTCTGAGAGCACTGAAGTTAATCCTTAATGGGTTATGGACATTTTAGCGTGTAAAATTTGAATTCTCTCTTTCTGGTATTCCATTCACCTAAATAGAGTAATAGATTCATAGAATCATAGAGTCATAGCCCAACTTGCCCACACCCACCAACATATCCCATCTACATGTCCCACCTGTCCATGTTTGGCCTATATCCCTCTAAACCCATCCTACCCATGTACCTGTCTAAATGTTTCTTAACCATTACAATAGTACCTGCCTCAACTACCTCCTCCAGCAGCTCGTTCCCTACACCAACCACCCTTTGTGTAAAAAGTTACCCTTCAGGTACCTATTAAATATTTTTCCCCTCACCTTAACCCTACGTCCTCTGGTTCTCGATTTCCCTGAAATGTCGTCAACAATTGTTCAATGCTCAATATTTGTTTCAGATGAGATTCTCAAATCCATTTGTCTGAATCACAACGTGGCTGCTTTCTCAGAGCATTAATCACACACAAACCGAATGGTGTTTAGAAGGGGAGTCACCTCTCTCTTGTAGACTGCCTCACAACCAGGTGGCTTGGCGGCGTAGCGGTAGAGCTACTGCCTTACAGCGCCAGTCCCAGGTTCAATCCTGACTAGGGGTGCTTGTCTGTACAGAGTTTACATGTTCTCCCTGTGACCTGCATGAGTTTTAACCGAGATCTTCGGTTTCCCCCACACTCCAAAGACGTACAGGTTTGTAGTTACATTGGCTTGGTATAACATTTTTTTAAAAATATTGTCCCTCGTGTTAATGAGCGGGGATCGTTGGTCAGTGCAGACTCGGTGGGCCAACGGGCTTGTTTCCGCGCTGTATCTCTAAACTAAACTAAACTAAACTAAACTGTCTACCAAACCCTGCCTGTGTAGACGGACCCAAACTGGGATCCCAGTCTCTGCACTCCATGGAGGATTAGAAAGACCAGAAGAAAATCCGAAGAAGGGAAATGGTCTTGTTCTATATCATCACAAATGTAATCACTAGGCAAAGAAAGCTGACAAAAGAGGAGGCCTTTATCGCAGGAAGTTGCCAGGGAGGGACTTGAGTGCTTTTTAAGAATGCGGTAACTTTAAATAAATTCCATGATATTAAATATTCAATCATTTGCCAATCAATAATCCTTGAGCTCATTGAATAGTGGAGCCTGCAGGGAAGGTCTGTATCTCAGGCCCAGTCTGTATCTCTTTCCTATATTCTTATATTAGGATGGTAGAGTCGCTGCCTCATGGCGCCAGAGACCCGGGTTCCATCCTGACTACCATATAACCATATAACAATGGGTGCTGTCTGTACGGAGTTTGTGCGTTCTCCCTGTGACCACGTGGGTTTTCTCCGGGTGCCCCAGTTTCCCCCTACACTCCAAAGACATATAGGTTTTGTGGGATAATTGGCTTCGGTAAGTTGTAAAATTGTCGCTAGTATGTGTAGGTTAGTATACAAGGTAAAGTCCTTTTACACAGTGGCTAGTGGGTGCCTGAATGCATTGCTGGGGTTGGTGGTGGAGACAGATACATTAGAGGTGTTTAAGAGACATTTAGATAGCCATATAGGTATGCGGGCACTGGAGGGATATAGATCATGTGCAGGCAGAGGAAATTAATTTATCTTGGCATCATATTCGGCATAGACATTGTGGCAGAAGGACCTGTTCCTGTGCTATACTGTCCTATGTTCCATGTTAACTCCAATGAATTGGTCAAACATGATTATCTTTTCATATAACCATATCCACTTTGCTTTTACCACACACCTTTCTTAGCACCCTGCTATTATATCTCTAATTATACGCTATTATTCTTCCTTTCTATCCTATTTTATTGATTAAATTGACCTCCTAAGAATTTTGGCAGGAAGCTCTTCTTTCCACATGCAGTTTTAAAATCTAGAACTTAAAACTGGCGGTCAAGTCGATTGAATGTTTCAGGTCTGTGATTGAGAGATTTCTGGAATGCCAGGATATTAAGGCTGGCACAGTGGCGCAGCGTACAGCCCCAGAACTCTTAAAGATAGCGGAGTCAGGGGATATAGTAATAGTAATGTTTATTTATATAGCACTTGCGGAACCAAAGTGCGAGATACAGCCCCAAAAACTCTTAAGAAATAGCGGACAGCAGTCAGGGGATAAAAATATATGGGGAGAAGGCAGGAACGGGGTACTGATTGGGGATGATCAGCCATGATCACATTGAATGGCGGTGCTGGCTCGAAGGGCTGAATGGCCTACTCTTGCATCTATTGTCTATTGTCTATTGTCTAATCCGGGGTTCAATCCTGACTACAGGTGCTGTCTGTACAGAGTTTGTACGTTATCATGGTATTATCTCCAAAGCCTTTGTTTTCCTCCCATACTCTAAGGACGTACAGGTTTGTAGGTTAATTGGCTTGATATAAATGTAAATTCTCCCTAGTGTGTGCAGGATAGTGTTAATGTGCGGGAACGCTGGTCAGTGTGGACTCGGTGGGCCGAAGGGCCTGTTTCCACACTGTATCTATAAACTAAACTAAACTAAAGGTTGCTGAGCTAATGGAGTTAAGATGCAAATTTGGCATGATCCAATTGAATAGAGGCGAGTGCCTGAAGGATTGAATGTTGTGCCCCTGCTCCAATGTTCTGACCCTTCATTGATATTTCAGACCAAGGATTCACCACTAATTGCTGTAATGTGGAGATTATGTTTTGAATGGAAACACTGAAAAGCAGTACAACAACATAAAATTAAGCACAGTTTGCTGCGATAATTAAACGATTATAGCTATTAGCAGCTGCTAAGTGCTGGAACATAAATGGCCTGCTTCTTACTGGCACAGTGGTGCAGCAGTAGAGTTGCTGCCTTTTACAGTGCCAGAGACCCAGGTTCGATCCTGACTATGGGTGCTGCCTGTGCGGAGTTTGTACATTCTCCCCATGACCTGCGTGGGTTTGCTCCGGGTGCTCCGATTTCCTCCCACTCTCCAAAGATGTACAGCTCTTAACCAAACTAACCTACATACCTGTACGCCTTTGGAATGTGGGAGGAAACCGAAGATCCCGGAGAAAACCCATGTGGTCAGGTATGCAGGACCAGGTTTATACTAAGGCTAATTGGCTTTGGTAAAATTGTAAATAGTCCCTTGTGTTTGTAAGTTGGTGTTAGTGTGCGGGGATGGCTAGTCAGTGTGGACTCGGTGGGCCGAAGGGCCTGTTTCCACGCTGTGTCTCATAACTTAAAACTGTGCCACGTGCTTCTTTACTAAAAAGCACTCAGCTACTTTCTCAGCATAGTTAAGGAAACGAAGGCATTCCACGACTCGTCAGATGTTGGGTTACACTGCTGAGCACACAAGAACCACAGCAGCGGTCTGACAGGTCTCAGCTGACCACAAAGCCACACTCAGATGGAAGTGGAACCACTCAACATCATTATTATTAAAAAGCTTAGTGGTTTGTCAGGCACAAAGAATCACGACAAACAAATGAGGCAAAGGGCACTGTGTGTCTGAACTAGTGTTAGGAAGTTTTATTTAGTAATAGGATGAAAGAAACCACCCTAACAAGAATAGCAATACCACAAGAGATTTATCTCCCAGATGTTGATAGACAGTCAGCTGTGGGTTAATAACTACATGGTGTCTTTAAGCCTGTAAACCTTTTATCTTTACAATTGAACTGGAACAGTTTGCATTTTCATATTTCACATTGATTAATCCTCAAGGCTTTTAAAGGATTTTATTTGAACTATCCATTACTGGCCTCATTCACTTTTGTTGGTTGTATGATTAGACCAAGTATCATTACTTGCTGTGGGAAGGTGACAGTGAGTTGGCCCATGGAAATAAACCCACTGCAGGAATCCTAACAAGGGAAAGTACCAAACATGGCACGGTGGCGCAGCGACAGAGATGCTGCCTTACAGCGCTTGCAACACCGGAGACCCGGGCTTGATCCAGACTACGGGTGCTGTCTGTACGGAGTCAGTACGTTCTCCCCATGACCGCATGGGTTTTCTCCGAGATCTTTGGTTTCCTCCCACACTCCAAAGATGTACAGGTATGTAGGTTAATTGGTTTGATGTATGTGTAAATTGTCCCTAGTTTGTGTACGATAATGTTAGTGTGCGGGGATTCATGTCCGGGGCCACAGTCTAAGGATAAGGGGGAAATCTTTTAGGACCGAGATGAGAAAAACATTTTTCACACACAGTGGTGAATCTCTGGAATTCTCTGCCACAGAAGGTAGTTGAGGCCAGCTCATTGGCTATATTTAAGAGGGAGTTAGATGTGGCCCTTGTGGCTAAAGGGATCAGGGGGTATGGAGAGAAGGCAGGTACAGGATACTGAGTTGGATGGTCAGCCATGATCATATTGAATGGCGGTGCAGGCTCGAAGGGCCGAATGGCCGACTCCTGCACTCCTCCTATTTTTCTACGTTTCTATGATTACTGGTCGGCACGGCCTGTTTTCGCGCTGTATCTCTAAAGTAAACTAAAGTAAATCACTCGTTCACCCAAAAAACGACACAAAGTGCTGGAGTAACTTAATGAGTCAAGCTGCATCTCTGGAGAACATGCAGTTCCTTGTAAAATCAACCCCCCCCCACTCAAGGTTATTCCATCATTTGGTAAGAATTCAGCTTCAAATAATGAAGCTGGCTAAATGCTCAACAAAAGTTCTAGCATTCAGGTTTGGGTTATCCAATATTTGTCCATGCAAAATTAGGCAATCACCATCTCCAATAAAAGTTGAATCACCTCCCATGGGTATTCAATGGTATTTTCGTTGATGATTTGTTCTCTGCCAACATCGAATCCAAGCCTTTGTCCTTGATGACCCTGGCTCCTCCACTCTTACTCACACATGCATGACTTTCTTTGTTTTATCTGCAATGGCACATCACAGGGGTAGTGTAGTTTAGCTTTGTTTATTGTCATGTGTATCGAGGTACAGCGAAAAGCCTCTTTTGCATGCTATCTTGTCAGTGAAAAACATGATTACAATCAAGCTATTTACAGTGTACAGATAGATCCATGATATGGGAATAACGTTTAGTACAAGATAAAGTCTGATCAAAGATAGCCCGAGGGTCACCAATGAGGTAGATATTAGTTCAGGGCTGCTCTTTAGTTGTGGTAGGATAATTCAGTTGCCTGATAGTTGTGGTAGAATGATTCAGTTGCCTTGGGTTGAGTTAGGCCATTATTATCATGCACAATGTCACGAACATCTGATTTGTTCAGTACCTGGCCTTGAAACAAAATGCCTCTCAGCTTACTGTGTATTCATCATTCAATGGCCTATTCCCAATTTTTAGAACATAATTCTTTGAATTGGATATCTTCCTGATGTTGATCTAATATTAAACTCAAAGTACCCAAATCAAGAAAAGCATCATATATTGCTGAGGGAAGTATTGACATAAATTGCAGAGAATAATCTTTTTCTAAAATTCAAGAAGACAGGACTATAATATATTTAAAAAAAAAGCTGTCACAGGTTACTAGATTCAAAGATTTATTAGTAAAATAATTCCTTCTCTCCAATCCATTTCTTCACTCCAGAGTTGATGCCTGACCCGCTGAGTTACTCCAGCATGTTGTGTCTACCATTAGTAAAATAACTTCTCCTAATAGCAATTTGGAAGGAAACTTATTACAGATGGTAATCTAGGAACAATTGCACTGACACTAAGCGAACCATGGCAAGCAAACCATAGAGCATGGATCTGAAGAAGGGTCTCGACCTGAAACATCACCCATTCCTTCTCTCCAGAGATGAGATGCTGCCTGTCCCGCTGAGTTACTCCAGCATTTTGTGTCTATCTTTATTAAAGGCAAATTGTTCTAAACTAACTTGATTGAGAACCTTGATGATGTAGCAGGGTGCTTTGATCAGGCTAATATGGTCGGTGCTTATATATTTAAAAGTGTTTGATTAAGCATTGAATCATGAATTTGCTAACAAAGTTGAACTCCAGAGAATTAAGCAGGCATTGACAGCACTGATGCAAAATTGCCCAAGGAACTGAAAGAAGAGAGTAGTGGTGAATGATCGTTTTTCAAACTGGTGGGAAGTGTGCAGTGATGCTCCCTTGGGCTCTGCATTAAAACAAATGCACTTTTTAAAAATATGGTTTAATGAATTGGACGGGTATACATGTCATCATTTCGAAATCTGCAGATGATAATAAGATTCAGAAACGCAGCAAAGAAGAGGAGGATGGTAACACAATTTCAGCAGGACATCAAGAGGGTGGTGAAATGGGCAGATGAAATTAAATGTAGGAGTGGCACATTTTGACCAGAAGATTAAGGAGAGTTTTTTATTACAAAAATAAATGTTTCTATTTGAGAGGGTACAATAACGCGGGGCCCAGGGATCTATAAATAGCCGGGTATTGAAATGATAGAACAGGTTTATTAAGCTGTTTAAAATAAAACAGAATATTTCCACTGAGCTAAACAACTGATGAAGAGTACTGAATGCCTATAGTCTTCTCTGAAAATACAGAAATGTCAGGGGAGGGGTAATGTGTTGTCCAATCGGAGAAGATGCCACATACTGTGTTCTTTCAATCTTTCAAGGCTAGAAACTTGACTGAAACATCAATACGCCCAGTATTTTGTACCAAATTACTTTTATTCAAATATGATCCTTTTTTCCCCCAGGGGTGATGTGAGTGTGATGGATGTCAGAAATGAATTCTAATTTTGTCTTACCTCATGTACTGTAAACAGTTTTTCTAGTCATGGTCGTGAAATACAAGTTCAACGCATGAGTCTCGACCAAATTACTCTCCAGCCGTGGAATACAAACCTCAATTACAGCGCCAACAGCACCATGGGGGGAGCAGAAATCTTCTGAATGTTTGTTGAAATTGTTCAACCTTCCTGAATGAATTCAAATCTACCCTGTTCAAATTATTGAGTTTTTGTTGACATATACGATATTAATCAAACAATCTCAGGAAGTTCCATTAAAGGGAATGAGATGCAACACACATTTTAACCTGTCTTCTCCTGAATGCAAGTCATTTGTTTGTTGTTCAGAAATGTAAATGGATACATTTCAAAGCCTTCTGATATATAAAACTTTTTTCTTCTGTGGCCTAAATATTAATTCCTCAACTTTAACTGTTTATGTTGGGGTGGGAGATTGCAACCTTCATGTGGTCTGCCCTGTTTCGACAAATGCAATCAAGCTGGCTTGCACAATCAAATAAGATCAAAGAGAACAAGTTGTCCTACAACTTTAGACTGTGCACGCCATACGCAAGAAGAAGAAGAACTGTTTATGTTCCAGTTAGCACGTTGCTCCATTTATTTTACATTTAATTTAATTTATGGGATGTGGGTATCAAAGGAAGGGCCAGTATTTATCATCCATCAATTTATCCTTGAAAAAGAAGCAGTGAACCACCATCTTGAATCAAAGTTTCAAGGTTTCAAGGTCACATGTAACATAGAAACATAGAAAATAGGTGCAGGAGTAGGCCATTCGGCCCTTCGAGCCTGCACCACCATTCAATATGATCATGGCTGATCATCCAACTCAGTATCCCATCCCTGCCTTCTCTCCATACCCCCTGATCCCTTTAGCCACAAGGGCCACATCTAACTCCCTCTTAAATATAGCCAATGAACTGGCCTCAACTACCTTCTGTGGCAGAGAAGGTAGTAACAGTTAAGGTACATTGACATTTGAGTTACCATACAGTCATACTAAGTGAAAAGCAACAAAACACACAACCACATAAAATAAAAGTTGGAGATGTGTGGGGCAGGTTTATTACACCAAGAGTGGTGGGGGCCTGAAACGCATTGCCAGGGGTGGTGGAGAAGGCAGATATGCTAGTGACGTTTGAGAGGCTTTTAGATAGGCACATGGAAATACAGTGTATAGAGGGGTAGGGATCATGTACAGGCAGATGAGATCAGTTTAACTTGGCACCATGGCCAGCACAAAAGGAGCCGTCCCTGTGCTATGTTCTCTGTATACAGGAGCTTGAAGGCTCTGATGTCCAAACTTAAGAATAATCACTTTCCCATTGCTACCAGACTCCTGAACCAATTACCTCAGGAGAATGGGTTTTTTTTTGCACTAATTCAGATTGCTCTGCAGTCTTTGCAATATTCTGCTGTGTTGCATTGATTGCTGGAGTAATTGTGGTATGTGTCAGTATCATGTGTACTGAGTACTCTATGAGCTTCAAGTGAAGAAGGAATGTCATTGTATCCTGGTGTATATGACAATAAACTAATCCAAAATATCTAAATATGAGGAATGTGTCAGTGTCGGAAGGCCTGACTTTGATATTCAACAAGGTTGGGAGCAGTGTAGGAAGGAACTGCAGATGCTGCTTTAAACCGAAGATAGACGCAAAATGCTACAGTAACTCAGCTGGACAGGCAGCATCTCTGAAGAGAAGGAATGGGAGATGTTACAGGTCGAGACCCTTCTTCAGGCTGATCACATTTCGGGTCAGGTTACACTGGGAGAGATTCTTAGCCAGTCTACGCTGGCCTTTGGCTGCCGTATTGGAGCTGGCACCAGAGCAGAACACTGAGACTGGGGCAGAGAAGGGGTAGATGGGCTGGGTCACGCCACAAGAAAGACCTTTGGCAGCTTACCATCAGTGGTGACGATTCTTGACCGTTGAAACTCTGCTTCTTACCCCACGGGCGCGGAGTGGCGCACTGAAAATTTCCACCATTTTTTGTTTTTTGTTTCAGATTTCCAACATCTGCAATATTTTGCTCGTGGCTGGCAATGAACTGAATTGAATAAATATGCCACCGTGTCACATTATAAGTAGTGTATGATTGAATAAAATTAAAGTAAATGAAAGCAATGATAAATACCATGTCATTATCTTGAGAATTAATCAGTCAAAGTAGAAACCATAAGCACTGAAGGAAGTTTGCCTCTTGTTGCAACTATGGTTGCAGCATTCCACAATGGACCTTTTCTCAAGGAAAAGGTTAAAAAAATCTGTTTACTTCCCTTCTCTGAGTTGTTTCTAATCTATTCAATTATACCGCCAATATATCAAGCTTTCAATTAGATGGAGGCAGAATCACCAAACCTATTTTCAACATGGTTTAATTTTTTAATGCCTCTGGTTTTCGCTTTTTGTTGTCATCGGACAAGTTTCTGAACATTCACAACTATCAAATTATCCACGACTTTCCCACACTTACAAAAAGCAGGGATTCCAAATTTTGAAAGCAATGTCTGAGAACTCAGTTTTCTGTGGCACAACAGTTTAAGGGATGTCACTTATGACAGATGTCAGTGTGCTGCGAAATAAATTGCTGTCATGTAATCATTCATCGGGAAATGCAAAAGGCTTATTAGATGAGCTCAAAAACATTATTCTTCCTTGATGTTTATTTTAGATCAGTGCTTAAGTGGTGTGACTGGCATGCAAAGATATTATTTAGTGTTACTTTCATTTGAGATTCTGCTGTCGTTGTTTGTGATGCTTTGTTGCCTCAGGTAATTATGTCTGACGTCTGCTGTCTAGAGTTCTTGATAAGTGTGTGCATGCATAAATTCTGACAGGATATCATGGGTCTAGTTAGCTAATTAAGTCATGCTTCTTTATCGTTTTGTATAATGGATGAACCCAGTTCATCTGTCAAAGGATGAAAAAGTTATCACTGTTTTAATTCATGGACGGTGATCTGTGCAAATACATTTCTACACTGAGTGAACACAGCTGCAAGGTACCTCTGGCTGCTTGATAACTGTGATGCTAAGGTTATTTTGAGTTGAAACCATCAGTGCCTCCTGCTTCAGGAGACATGTATTCAACGTGTCTATGATTTGGACTTTAGAGATACAGTGCGGAAACAGGCCCTTAGGCCTACCGAGTCCGCTTGAACCAGCGATCACCCCGTACACTAACAGTATCCGACACATTAGGGACAATTCACATTTTTTTTTACCAAAGCCAATTATCCTACAAACCTGCACGTCTTTGGAGTGTGGGAGGAAACCGGAGCACCTGGAGAAAACCCACACAGTCGCAGGGAGAACGTACAAAGTCTGTACTGGCAACACCCGTGGTCAGGGTCGAACCCGGGTCTCCGGCACTATAAGGCAGCGACTCCACCGCTACGCTGCTGTGCTGCCATGATGTTGTGCAGAATTTAAACTACAGCAAGAGCAATCCCATTTTATGGCCTTCTGAGGAGAAAGAGTTGCACCATTGTACTGCAAGGTTCAGAGGAACGATCAGCTAAAGAAAGGCAGCAGGATTTAGTGACCCTGACATGGGTTTGAATATACTGGTTGGGGCTGAAGGAAAGCCAAAAGGAGTGCTGGGCTTTCAAAGAAATGAAGTTCTGGGAAAGGGTGAGATGATGCCATGACTCATGGCTTCAAGTCCACAATGTTACAGGAAACAGGAAGAGAATATTGCACTGAAGAAGCAGTTAATGCTTTCCATCTGTACTCACTCGTGGAAATAAAGGAATTCACAGATCTTCAACAAGTTGACTCAGTTCACAATAAACACTTTTAAAAATGGTGTTGGACTAATGAAAATCAAGTGGGCAGCGTTCTGGAAACTCAACAAAATAACTATTGGAAGCGGAAATGGTAGGGTCTGTGGGCACCTTGTTTGTTTTCACATTAGCCAAACTGCTGATGAAGCTGACCCGGGAACTGGCACAACCTGTTGATCCAAATTTGGTTAATATTTTCCCTGTTCGCTGTGCCAATAAGTTCAGATGTTTTTTCTGACCAAATTAACTCTTCTTTCACCTCGGCTTCATTTTATACCAATTTCCTAAATTAAGCATTTGTTTCAAGTTAGCCTGGTGGGACTAGGCTTCATTTCAGTGATTGAACTTCATATGGATGACTGTAGCTTTTGTTTAGTTTAGTTTAGAGATATAGCGTGGAAACAGGCCCTTCGGCCCACCGAGTCCATACCAACCTGTGATCCCCGCACATTAACACAAGCCTACACACACACTGGGGACAATTTTTACACATACCAAACCAATTAACCTATAAACCAGTACGTCTTTGGAGTGTGGGAGGAGACTGGGGCATCCGGAGAGAACCAACACGATCACGGGAAGAACATACAAACTCCGTACAGACAGCACCCGTAATCAGACAATAGACAATAGGTGCAAGAGCAGGCCATTTGGCCCTTCGAGCCAGCACCGCCATTCAATGTGATCATGGCTGATCATCCACAATCAGTACCCCGTTCCTGCCTTCTCCCCATATCTCCTGACTCCGCTATTTTTAAGAGCCCTATCTAGCTCTCTCTTGAAAGCATCCAGAGAACCTGCCTCCACTGCCCTCTGAGGCACTCTCTGTGAGAAAAAGTCTGTCAAGATTGAACCCAGGAGCAGTAAGGCAGCAACTATACCGTTGCACCACCATGCCACCCGGCACTATTGACACACGTCCTTAACCTTAACAATCAAAGAGTTTTCTATTATTCTATTCAACTTCTATTCAATACAAAAATACAATGAAATAGACTCACATCCTACACTAGCAATTTAGGCTGAAGAGGTTGTAGAGGGGGAATGTGCCAAACACAGGCAGGTGGGACTAGTGTAGATGGGACATGTTGGTTGGTGGGCAAGTTGGTCCAAAGGGCCTGTGTCCACGCTGTATGACCCTTTGACTCTATGACTCCAACCTGAAACATCACCTATTCTTTTTCTCCAGAGATGCTGCCTGAGTCGCTGAATTACTCCAGCATTTTTGTGTCTATCTTCGGTATAAACCAGCATCTGCAGTTCCGTCCTTTACAATAGCAATCTAGTTTATTTTGCAATTCTTTTTGTGCATTCAAAAGAGAAGTGTTGGTAATCAGTGAGTTATCGCAAATAACCCTTCTGAATGTTAACTTCGCTCCAATGCATGAGTGGGGATATGTCTCACAAAGAATCCTCACAATTAGTTTCCATAACTGATATGAGGCTTCCTGGAATATAATTTCCTGAATTATTACTTCCCTTCTTAAACAAAGGGTCAACACTGACTACTCTCCAATCCTCCAGCTCTGGATTATGGCTAGAGAAGTCACAAAGATCTTTGTCAAGGCTACTACAATCTCCTTTGACTCTCTCAATAACTTGGGATGGATCCCATCAGACTATGGAGATTCATCCACCTTAAGCTCTTCAATAACCCCAATGCCACCTCTCTCTTGATCTCAAATTGCCCTTGTATACATACATCTTCCCCGCATTGATCTCACTATCCTCCTTGTCCTCCTTGGTGAATACAGAAGTCAGGTCTGTGTTTAGTACTTCTGACCTTTCGGACCTTCGAGCCTGCACCGCCATTCGATATGATCATGGCTGATCATCCAACTCAGTATTCCATCCCTGTCTTCTCTCCATACCCCCTGATCCCTTTAGCCACAAGGGCCACATCTAACTCCCTCTTAAATATAGCCAATGAACTGGCCTCAACATGGCAGAGAAGGTATATAAACTTCCTTTTTCTTTTTGACCCAATTTAGAACCTCTCTGGTCATCCAAGTTTCCCTTACTTTACCATCAAGATTCCTGGCACTGGAAGGCTAATAAAGTAATGAGGTTCACTGCGACTTTGGATCTTCTGTCAAAAAGAGAGTGGGTGGAAGGAATTTAAGATTGTCACTGTCAGACAATAGAGAAGTAGGAAAATTCTCCCGTGACAGGATGTTTACAGGAAAAGTTGTTAAAAGAAGACAGCACGTCTAGGTGACTTATTTTTAACAAGGGAGTGATAAAATTGTGGGGCTGGGCTGACTGTTAGGGTCAGCAAACATTAAGCAGTGGGCGGAATTTTGTTTACTTGGTTCGGTACGGAATAGTGGACCAATGGCCTTCTGGTGCCTGTGTTATTCCGACAAGGGCTATTTTCGTGACAGAATCACACAGCCTCAGCAGAACCATCTCTTTGTACAGTGGATGTCGCAATATATTTTTTCCATGATACGGTATTTTTAAAACCTACTCAGAACTAGGTCATGCTCCAAAAGTGGAAAACAAGCCAGTGGGGAGAACAGCAGACTGTGATTTGGAGGCAGACAGACCAGGAGAGTGTCGAAATCGTTGGAAAGGAAAACTGAAGAGGCTGTATAACAGGCAGCTAATCCTCAATTGGCAGATTAACACTCCCACCAAAGCTGAATTTCATCTCCCCTTTGGCCATTTAAGATTTCATCAGTGAATAACGATGTTTTTTCCAAATACCTTCAGACACAGTTGTCTCCAGTCACATTGAACAAACTAATTTTTAAACTATCTCACATTTAACCGTTCTCAGTTTGTGGATGAGTAGGAAGGAACTGCAGATGCTGGCTTAAAACGAAGGTAGGCACAAAAAGCTGGAGTAACTCAGCGGGTCAGACAGCATGTTTTATAGAAAATGAACAGGTGACGTTTCGGGTCGAGACCCTTCTCGACCGGAATCATCACCTATTCCTTTTCTCCAGAGATGCTGTCTGACACGCTGAGTTACCCCAGCTTTTTGTGTCTATCTTCTGTTTGTGGATAGTGTCTTCTGTAAACAAACTGCTGGTTTGGTGAACAGTGCAATTGCAATTCATAGAAGGTGAAATGTTTTGGGACATTGTAAGGAGCCAGATTAAGTTGAGAGATTGTAGTGCTTTATTGCTTTTTAAACCTGCATATTTTCTGCCCGATGGAGTCTTGCCTGAGAAGATCCACCAACACTTTCTGCATTACCGTTCTAACTTTTAATACATTCCTCTTCTCCTTTAACTCATAAAAAGAACATTAACAGAAGTAATAATCTAACATTTAACGGTGCCAGCTAAGGCAATTTTAACTACATTTTCCCAGCCGTATATTTCTCTTTCATTGTTCTGGTCAACAGGGCTTCAGTCACACTATATCTCAACAACAAATAGGTTAGTGTTTTACCTTAAAATGTGCAATATGTACCGACGTAATATAGTAACTCGCTATGTATACCAACAGAATTTGATAGACAAAAGTGCTGGAGAAACTCAGCGGGTGCGGCAGCATCTATGGAGCGAAGGAAATAGACAACGTTTCGGGCTGAAACCCTTCTTCAGACGTTTCGGCCCGAAACGTTGCCTATTTCCTTCGCCCGATAGATGCTGCCGCACCCGCTGAGTTTCTCCAGCATTTTTGTCTACCTTTGATTTTCCAGCATCTGCAGTTCCTTCTTGAACAGAATTTAATAACTCACTAAAGTGTTTTTGTCTCTATGAGCAGTTGAATATTTAAAGCTTCTCAATAGCAAGTCATTTTGCTCTAATAAAATGTTTAGTTTAGTATAGTTTAGAGATATAGCGTGGAAACAGGCCCTTTGGCCCACTTAAGTCCATGCCGACCAACAATCCCGGTACACTAGCACTATCCTACACACTAGGGACAATTTACAATTTTACTAAAGCCAATTAATCGACAAAATTGTATGTCTTTGGAGTGTGGAAGGATATCGGAGCACCCGGGGAAAACCCATGAAGTCATAGGGAGAACGTACAAACTCCATACAGATAACATCCCTCGTCAGGATTGAACCAGGATCTCTGGCGCTGTAAGGCAGCAACTCTACCGTTGTGCCACCATGCGATCCACCTAGTACTAAGTACTAAACTTAAGTACTAAACTTAGTACAAGTTAGAAATATTTGTAGAAGCAAGAATTTATAGATGCCGGTTTACAAAATAGGACATATAGTGTTGGAGTTACTTAGTGGGTCAGGCAGCATTTCTGGACAATATGGATAGGAGACGTTTCAGGTCAGGACCATTCTTCAGATCAGAAATAGATATGGCCACTTCATTTTCACTTGTAAAACAAACATTGTCACCTTAATCATTTAATTTTGTATTTTATACTATTGTGCATCAGTGATTAGTACTGTAGAAATGCCCGTCGGTATTACTGTCGATAAAATAAACCGTTATAGTGGGAAGCAAATATATTTTAATACATGGTATGAGCAATACATGAGCAGTGACATTACATACATTTTCTTCACTGAAATGAAAATTAGAAAAGTGACAGTGAGTTGAGAGAGAAGTATATTTGTAATAGTGTGTACGTGCATATGTTTGAGAGAGAAAGAGAGAGAAAGAGACAAAGAGACAAAATAGAGAAAAGTGAGGCATATTCATGAGTGCAAGTCAAGTAAAGAAATAAATGGAAAGAAAGGAGAGGTGTAGTCATAAGGAAGCTACAGAGACGGAGAGAGAAATTAGACGATTGTAGGACAGGGGAGAGAGATGCAGACATAACAAGATAGAGATGGAAGCACAAAAGTAGATGGATGCACACATAGGAAGACAGGGAGAAGAAACAGACACCAGGATAAATGAATGAGATGAGTCAGTAAGGACGAGGAAACACAAGAGTGGAACCGAGTGAAAACAGAGAACATGGAGGAGCACACAATACATCAAAAGTATAATAGATTAAACCCACATATTCAATTCCACAATCATTTACTTCAGGAATATCTTAAAACAGAACATTAAGTATAATCAGAAAAGGGTGACTCATGAACATGTCAAATGTATGTTGCTAACCCTCTAACACAGAACAAACTGTATGCACCAGATTTAACAGCAGTTTCTGTCTCTCCTCCATGCTTATCACAAGTTTCTAGACTTTCCATGTTGTTACAGTTTCTTTTAAGTTGAATTTGCTGAGTTTGGTGATAGAGGCCTGGACTTTTCTGCATCCTCAGCTCTCTCCTCAATCATCTCAGCTCTATGTCTTAAAGGGCAGATTGCCAGAGCTTTAGCAGATAGAGCTTGGCATCTTTGTTAGTAGAACAGGGGCAGCACAGTTGTACAGCGGTAGAGTTGCTGCCTTAAAATGCCAGAGACACGAGTATGATCCTGACTATGGGTGCTGTCTGTACGGAGTTTGTATGTTCTGCCCCTGACCAGCGTAGGTTTTCTCCAGGATCTCTGATTTCCTCCCATACTCCAAAGATGTGCAGGTTTGTAGGCTAATTGACTTGGTATAATTGTTATTTGTCCCAGGTATGTGCAGGATAGCATTAGTGTGCGGTGTTTGCTGGTCGGCGTGGAATCGGTGGGCCAAAGGGCCTGTTTCCACATTGTACCTCTAAATTAAACTGAACGAAACAAAATCCAAATAGAATTGCTGACATTAAGCAATTCTGACTTTTTTTAGGTTTAATCTCTTTCCCTATGAATTTCAATTATTTACCTTGGTATGTCTCTCGTGGTAAACTCCCACCTGTGATTGATACGCTGGGCAGTCACTATTTCTTGACCTCCCAATAACTCTGATGTCTCGTTGTGGAGTTTGGATGATTAGGTGTACAGTGAAGATCACTGCACTTCACTAAGAATTTACTCCATCCAAGACCGCAAGAAATTGCAGAGAATTGTGGACGCAGCCCAGACCATCGCACAAGCCAATCTCCCTTCCATGGACTCCATTTACACTTCATGCTTGAGATGGAAAGGCCAGCAGCATAATCAAGGATGAGTCTCACCCCGAGCATGACGAATGTGATATGTGAGCAGATTATTCGAGCAAGGGAGGACTACATTTTCTTGTGAGACCCTGGGGAACCCTCCTGCTGCCCTGGGCCCACAGGAAACTGAGATCATGTATAAAGGAACAAACCTATCACAAAGAACATTGTTCAATGGCTTTGTCCATTCAGAAGCACTTAATCCAAAGCCTTTAAGTGTACTGAGATAATTCAAAAACAAAACACTGAAGTTGGTGAAGCAAGAATAAAACAGAAAATGCTGGCAATATTATTGCAGTCAATCAGCATCTATGGAGAGGGTGCAATTAACATTTCATATTAATGAGCAGGTTCTAAGGCATCACTTCAAATGAAGCTTTTGTGTCAAAATAATTTTCATTTAGGTTAGAAGTACAGCAAGGAAACGGGTCCTCTGGCGCATTGAGTCCACGCCAGCCATTGTTCACACTAGTTCTATGCTATCCCACTTTCTCATCCACTTCCTACACACTTGGGCCAATTTACCGAGGCCAATTATCCTGTAAACTCGGACATCGGTATGTAGGAGGAAACCAGAGAACCCGGAGGAAACCCACACGGTCACAGGGAGAACGTGCAAACTCCGCACAGACAGCTCCCAAGGTCAGGATCGAACCTAGGCCTTTGGCATTGTGAGACAGCAACTCTGCCAGCTGTGCCACATGTTGCATGTTTGTCCACATGCAAAAAAAGTCCAATACGCTTCTTTATTTACACATGAAGCAAGGATTTTTATAAGAACAGAGATATTGATGAGGCGATTTTGTATGGCTCTAGTATTTGGACGGGAAGCCAGAAACTGAAGATATTAGGAGACTTCTCTGTGGAATTCTCTGCCTCAGAGGGCGGTGGAGGCGGGTTCTCTGGATGCTTTCAAGAGAGAGCTAGATTGGGCTCTTAAAGATAGCGGAGTCAGGGGATATGGAGAGAAGGCAGGAATGGGGTACTGATTGGGGATGATCAGCCATGATTACATTGAATGGCGGTGCTGGCTCGAAGGGCCGAATGGCCTACTCCTGCACCTGTTGTCTATTGCCTATTGTCTATTGACTTCCTGTTCAACTGATGGAGTTTGCTAATATATTCTTAGACTGGGGACTGGAATTAATCCTGGTGTCTGGCTGCTGTTGAAAGGGGATGTAAATGAGAAGAAGGAAGATTATGTCAGGCAGGGAGATTGACCAAGTGATGGTATGGGAATACCAGCTGCATTAGATGTTGGCTGGTGGGGGGGACAGATTGTAACAGGGATCGATGACCGTGTAGAATGAGGCCCAAAGTTCTCTTGGCCAGTAGTAATGTGCCAGAAGGTACTGGAGATACTGGTTTACACCGAAGATAGATACAAAATGCTGGAGTAACTCAGCGGAACACGCAGCAACTCTGAAGAGAAGGAATGGTTGACATTTCGGGTCACGTCTGAAGAAGGGTCTCGACCCGAAACGTCACCCATTCCTTCTCTCCAGATATGCTGCTTGCCCCGCTGAGTTACTCCAGCCATTGTGCCATTCTTCGGGCCACTTTTCTTAACATGGCCAAGGAACAACTAAGCAAGAGAACAGATATTTCCTTTTTTTACAGGGCAGTTCTGTAATAATATATTACCAGCCATATCTCTCACCCATCTCTATCTGAGTAAGTTTGTGCCCATTATTATGTGAGAGAAATGGTGATACAAAGTTATTGTGATAGCAAAACAAAACCTAATAAAATATGATTGCAGAAATGTGACCAGTGTAGTGTGCCAGTGGAAACGTGTCAGATAAACATGACTGAAGATTAACGTGCACAATTGGAATACATTTTTAATCAGTGTAATAGTAATATGAGTGCACAGGTTTATTTCATTTTGCGATTTATCTTCTTTTTGCCTACAACAACTCTTGCGCAAGAAAGACATGTTTCGGATCTCTCCTCTGCTTATCTCTCCGGGTACCAATTCCGGGTAGTGTTGTATGCTTAGGCACTGATTCATTCCACACCCCATGTAGATGAATGTGAGTAATACCTGCTGAAACATCCCATATATATATATATACGTACAGTATGTGTGTGTGTGTCGATGTGTTTGTGTGTCTGTGTGTGTGCTTGTGCGTACTTGTGTCTCTATGTGTGTGTGTGTGTGTGTGAGTGACAACATATAATGTTCAAGCAGTAAGATTCTTCTGTAATGTGTACCAGGTTTGCAAGCATGTTTTGTGCTTGGAAGCATAAGGGTGCACAGAGACTGAAGGAACTCCATAATGTGAGGGCTTTGAGATACTTGACGTGGTGCTCATTGAAATGATGAGCTATTAACTGGTATATCATGGTTCTCAATGACAAATGAAGGATGGGAAGTTAATGTGTGCTGTCTTGTTGATTTATATCTTATTGACTCATAATTAATCAAGACTAAAAGTTTTCGTTTTGCATACAGCTTTAATTGCATCTGTGACTGAAGCTTTGAAAGATTCCATGGGTTATCCCAAGTTTGAGATGAAAGCCTTTTTGCTGGTTCATTCAGTATTTCTTCTTTGCTAAACAATCGTTTCTCAAATCCACTAAAGAATGTCTGGAAAAACAAAACAAAAGCCGCTGCTTCAGCAAAGCTGATAATTTCCACTAACGTCAATGAATCATTTGTCTATTACACTAACTATTGTTTCTCGTGGTTATATGGCACATACTGAGCAATATTCTCTCCATGCTACTGCGAGCAGCTCATGCTATTTGTTTACCTGTGGAAGAAGTGGCTGAATGGGAGATGCCAGAGAGTAATGGTGCATGGCTGTTTGTCAGGTTGGAGGCCAGTGACTAGTGGGGTGCCGCAGGGATCTGTGTTGGGTCCACTGATGTTTGTCATGTACATCAATGATCTGGATGATGGTGTGGTAAATTGGATTAGTAAGTATGCAGATGATACAAAGATAGGTGGTGTTGTGGATAATGAAGTAGGTTTTCAAAGTCTACAGAGAGATTTATGCCAGTTGGAAGAGTGGGCTGAAAGATGGCAGATGGAGTTTAATGCTGATAAGTGTGAGGTGCTACACCTTGGCAGGACAAATCAAAATAGGACGTACATGGTAAATGGTAGGGAATTGAGGAATGCAGTTGAACAGAGGGATCGAGGAATAACGGTGCAAAGTTCCCTGAAGGTGGAATCTCATGTAGATAGGGTGGTAAAGAAAGCTTTTGGTGTGCTGGCCTTTATAAATCAGAGCATTGAGTATAGAAGTTGGGATGTAATTTTAAAATTGTACAAGGCATTGGTGAGGCCAATTCTGGAGTATGGTGTTACAATTTTGGTCGCCTAATTATAGGAAGGATGTCAACAAAATAGAGAGAGTACAGAGGAGATTTACTAGAATGTTGCCTGGGTTTCAGCAACTAAGTTACAGAGAAAGGTTGAACAAGTTAGGTCTTTATTCTTTGGAGCACAGAAGGTTAAGGGGGGACTTGATAGAGGTCTTTAAAACGATGAGATGGATAGATAGAGTTGACGTGGATAAGCTTTTCCCACTGAGAGTAGGGAAGATTCAAACAAGAGGACATGACTTGAGAATTAAGGGACAGAAGTTTAGGGGTAACATGAGGGGGAATTTCTTTACTCAGAGAGTGGTAGCTGTGTGGAATGAGCTTCCAGTGAAGGTGGTGGAGGCAGGTTTGATTTTATCATTTAAAAATAAATTGGATAGTTATATGGACGGGAAAGGAATGGAGGGTTATGGTCTGAGTGCAGGTAGATGGGACTAGGGGAGAATACGTGTTCGGCACGGACTAGAAGGGTCGAGATGGCCTGTTTCCGTGCTGTAATTGTTATATGTTATATGGTTATATGGTTAAATGGTCCTGCAAAGACTGACCGCAGGAACTCCTCCGCTCAGTCCACCCAAACCAACCTGATCTCCCGGTTGCTAAACACTTTAACTCCCCCTCCCATTTCCGCACTGACTTTTCTGTCCTGGGCCTCTTTCCATTGTCAGAATGAGGCCCAGCGCAAATTGGAGGAACAGCACCTCATATTTTGCTTCGGCTGCTTACACCCCAGCGTTAGGAATTTTGACTTCTCTAACTTCAAGAAACCCTTGCTTTCCCTCTCTCTCCATCCCTCCCCCTTCCTAGCTCGCCAACCAGTCTGACTGTCCCCCTGATTACATTTTATCTCTGTATGCTTCGTTGTAAACTTCTCCTAGCTAACATTTGTTCATTTTCCTTGATCTCCATCCCCTTTGATGTCTTGTTTTCACACCTGACACTTCCTTAACTTTGTGTCACCCTCTCCCCTCACTCCCACTCTGATGAAGGGTCTTGAACCGAAACGTTCCTTCTATCCAGTGATGCTGCCTGTCCTGCTGAGTTACTCCAGCATTTTGTGACTATCGCAGGAATGTTCAGTTTCAATGCTGCCAAATAATAGTAACAATCAATAAATTAAAACCGCAAATGCTGGAAATCTGATAAAAGAAAATGCTGGAAACACCTGAGCAGTTCAGTCAGCATCTGTGGAAAGAGAAACAGTTTCAGTTTCAGTTCAAAGTCCCTTCAGCAAAACCTCTCCCTACCACTGTCCATTGGTTGCTCAATAGCATATCACTTGATTGTTGGTTGTGAATGGTTCCAAGTTTAATGGTGGTGCAGTCCAGGGCTGATGAGACCAATGGAAAGACAAAATGAAAAAAGTTAAGACAAGCAGAAGCTGTGAACATTTGGAGTTGAAGGGAAATGGAAATGAAATGGTTTTTATCCACGAGTAGTTGCTCTACTCAACAGTCAGAAATCTGTAGCCTCCCTTTGATCTGGTATTTTGTTGGTTCACATGCTTGATCAATGGTGTTTTATCATTAATGTCTTATTTTTTATTAATGTTTAGTGTTTTCTGAGTGATTCGTAACTGTCACTGTATGTCATGTTGTTACTTGTGGGCGGAGCACCAAGGCAAATTCCTTGTATGTGAATAAACTTACTTACTTACTATCTAAAATGACTTTACTGTTCCAACACCGCAGGAGGTATAACAATAGTGACACTTTGTGTTGGAAGGAATTGCAGAAACTGCTGGAATAACTCAGCAGGACAGGCAGCGTCTCTGGTTAGAAGGAATGGGTGACGTTTCCGGTCAAAACTCTTCTTCAACAGCAGTTATTGACTGTGACTCATTTTGGGACTTTCAGGGGTTTTCATCTGTGTTATATTAATGCAGATTCTTGCATAGCAGGTCAAAATGTGGAGAGGCAGAGTTGCAGTGGGAAGGAGTATGTTTAGAAGGATCATCAGTGCAATGCAAAGACAATCTCGACTGATCCACACGCAAAGCTCTGATGAAATGACCTTCAGTCCCAAGAAAATGCACCCTGCACCGTACTTGACAGTATTCATAGTGTTCACATCAACCTTCCTCCAGGCGATCCAAGTGGCATAACCAATTGATGTTGGAGTCTGTGAAACATTTATCCAGGCTCATGGTAAGCTTTGATTTAGATTGACAAATTCATTTATGTAGGTCCTTTCCACCCCGGAGCCAGTAAAGGACATCTCCCTATAGGTCTGAACTGGATTTGAACTTATGGTTGCAAAACCAATGTCTAATCGATTTTACTATCCTGTTCACTTTGACTCCGTGCAAAGTAAAAGCATTTAAGCACAGTACCTGTAGTATATTTGGAGATGATCACTTGATGATATCTTTGGCTTTGGAACCTAATCTTCAGATTAGTCTGAATATATATAATTTTCCTCAAACTCAGAGATTATTTTATTAGCAGATCCAAAAGCAAATCTGAAACTGGGTGCGGATGAGATTTGAGCGTTCCTCCCTTTGATTTATTTGCATTATTGGCAGCCATTAATGTCTTTGGACCATGGACTGGACAGACATTCAAGTGAACAACTGAAAATTAATCAATTTCAGTCTGAATACTTGGTTTGTGGGTTGATACGTCAATTAAACACACATATCAGTTTGGAATCTATAGAAAACATAGAAACATAGAAAATAGGTGCAGGAGTAGGCCATTCGGCCCTTCGAGTCTGCACCGCCATTCAATATGATCATGGCTGATCATCCAACTCAGTATCCCGTACCTGCCTTCTCTCCATACCCCCTGATCCCCTTAGCCAGAAGGGCCACATCTAACTCCCTCTTACATTTTGGAAGCAAGATTATTTATTGCCCAACTAAAGGCTTGTTCCCTGCCTCACATAGTTCTCTCAAGCAGCTTTTTGTGTGCAATGCGAGGCTTTCCCTTAATTGCATACAATTCATACACAGAGAACTAATGGTTTGCACAAATTCAGTCTACAAGATAATGAAACTGAATTTGCTGTTAAAAGGGTGTGGGGTTGTGGACATGCCAAACATCCTTAGTCTTAGGCCTTGGTGTGCCTTCTTGGCCATAGCTTCTTTGAGGTTTGTCCCGGACATATTGTTGATGATATTTATACCTAGGAACCTAAAGTTCTCAACCACCTCCACTTTGGCACCATTTATGTGAGTGGGCCGTGAACTCCACCTCATTTCCTGTAGTCAATAACTAGCTCCTTCATCTTGCTGACGTTGAGGGAGGTGATGTTATCTTGGAACAATGTTACTAAGGCCTTTATCTCCTTCCGGTACTCTGTCTCATTATTGTTCATCATCCAACCTACTATGGTGGTGCCATCTGCAAATTGCAATTGGAGTTAGAACAGAATTTAACCACACAGTTGTGATTGTCTAAGGAGTCTCTTGCCCAGAGTAGGGGAATCAAGGACCAGAGGACATAGGTTTAAGGTGGGGGAAGTTTTAATAGGTATCTGAGGGATAACCTTTTCACACATCTGGTGGTGAGTGTATGGCACGAGCTACCTGAGGAGGTAGTTGAGGCAGGTACTATTGCAACGTTTTTAGAAACATTGAGATAGGTATATGGATAGGACAGGTTTAGAGGGATATGGGCCAAACGCTGGCAGGTGGGACTAGTGTAGATGGGACATGTTGGACAGTGTGGGCAAGTTGGGCCGAAGGTCCTGTTTCTACACTGTATCACTCACTAAATGACTACCTATGACTCTATGAGTATAGTATGGGGCTGAGAATGCAAAATGTGTCACATCTTTTTTTTAAATGTTTCCATTGTTGTTCCCTTCCTTGTATATGTTTTGTATTGTAGTTCACATGATCTTTTTGCATGATCTTTGTGTTGTTCATTTCTCAATTATTCAATTTTTTAATCATTCATTTATTGCATTGCAACATCACTAACAAGACTAGCATATATTATACAAAAACAAGGATCTGCAGATGCTGGTTTACGAAGGATAGACACCAAATGCTGAAGTAAATCAGTGGGTCAGGCAGTATCCCTGGATAACGTGGATAGATGATGTTTTGGGTTGGGACCCTTCTTCAGACATCTTCAGCATTTTGTGTGTTTCTAGCATTTCTTACTGATCTCTAACTGCCCCTAAGAAGGTGGTGATGAGCCAACTGCTTGAACTGCTGTGGTAATTCTGGTGAAGGTACTCACACTCCCAGAATTTAGGCTGCGTAATAGCAAAAGAACCACAATAGTATTTCAAGTCAGAGCGAGGGATGGAAATCTGCAGGTGATGGTGTTCCTATGCTTCTGCTGCCCTCGACCTTCTTTGCAGAAAAGCCTGTGGGTTTGGAACGGATTTGTTGAGTAACTGTAAGGAAATTTACAGATGGTATACACTGCTGACCAGACTTTAGACTTTTAAACTTTAGAGATACAATGTGGAAACAGGCCCTTCGGCCCATCGAGTCTATGCCGACCAACGATCACCCCAGTACATTAGCACTATCCCACTCACGAGGGACAATTTACAATTTTACCAAAACTACAAACCTGTACATCTTTGGAATGTGTGAGGAAACACATTTGTTTTATGACTGTTGGCAGAACAATTTCCCTCCTGGGATAAATGAAATTCTATCGTATTGTATTGTATTATATCGTAAACCGGAGCAGCCGGAGAAAACCCTTGTGGACACAGGGAGAACGTAAAATACTCAGTACAGACTGCACCCGTGGTCAGGATCGAACCCTGGTCTCTGGTGCTGTAAGGCAGCAACTCTACCGTTGTGCCACCGTGCCGCCCTAAATGGTGAGAATGAAGGTGTAGGATGGTGGGATAAGGAGCCAGTCTAGATGTCTGCTCTGTCTGGATGATGTTGTATTTATTGAACCTTGTTGGAGCTGAACTCATGCGTGCAAGTTGTGAGTTTTTCATCATACTCCTGACTGTGCCTTATAGATGGTGCAGAGATTGTCAGCTGCGTGTAACTGCAGTGATTATGATGATCCAACTGATCTTCTAGTAAGTGCCACTCACCAGCTGGTGATGGTGATATATTCACTGACGGCAATACCAATGAATATCAAAAATAAGTGGTCAGATGCTCGCTTGTAAGGAGTGGCCAGTTTGATTTGTTAAGGAGGTATGCAGTTGTTTGACATGTTCACTGTGCTTTCAGGTTTCTGGTTTCCTTCACTGTGACGTTGTCATCTCAGATTTCAAATGACTAGCCAAACTATTAAAAACCTGAGGGCCCACTCTCCCACCCTACTTGTCCTACTAATTCCACTGTTTGCTCATCTTCCCCAGTCAACAATGGGCCATTATTGGACTCCACCCTTCCCGAGGCCATCTGTTGTCGGCCATGTTTTGTTCTGGCCCTCTCTATCTTTTAGTCCGAAGAAGGAAATGTCACCTATTTTTTTACTCCAGAGACGTTGCCTGACCTGCTGATTTACTCCAGCATTTTGTGTCTATCTTCGATGCAAAGATAAATCTTCTGGTACTGCCAAGTTGAAAACTTGGGTGGGGTGAATGGACTCACAGTTTGATTTTTGCTATGCTAATACCGAAAATCCCATCAAGGGCATTGTCAACTAGTTAGTTAGTTTGTTAGTTTAATTTACTGTCACTTGTACCGAGGTACAGCGACAAGCTTTTGTTGCATGCTAACCAGTCTGCGGAAAGACAATAAATGATTACAATCGAGCCAATCACATGATAAAGGGAATAACGTAACTAACGTTTAGTGCAAGATAAAGCCAGCAAAATCTGTTCAAAGATAGACCAAGGGTCTCCAATAAGGTAGATAGTGGTGGATCAGGACTGCTCTCTAGTTGTGTTAGGTTTCTGAATCATAAGGTTTATGAATTCGGAAACTAAAGTTTCTGATTCATAACAGGAAATGGATCAGGTCATTTAGCCTTCAGCATTTATTGCTGATGCCTAACCACTCTTAAAATAATGGGGGTGAGCCGCCTGCTTGAACTGCTGCAGTACTTTTGTTAAAAATACTCCCAATCCCAGGAGTTCCAGAATTTAGTTTCTGTGTGATGAGGGAACTACAATGGGATGATGTAGGAAGTGGAGGGGATTCTGCAGGTAATGGTGTTCCTGTTGCATCTGCCGCTGTTGATCTTCTTTGTGCTAAAGCTAATGGGAACTGATCCTATTGATTCAATGAGATCTTGGTTGATCCATGCCTTAACCTACGTCTTATATCCCTCAATGCCTTCAGATTAAAAAAACATTTTTTTTTTCAGATTCACATTGAACGAAGGATTTGGCATAAATTGCTGTTTGTGGACGAGTGTTCCCCTCTTCTCTTTCACTCTCCCTCTCTCTCTGTGTAGAAGTGTCATCTTACTTTAGTACTGATGTTCTAGCTCCAATTTATAAATTATGTTCCCTCATCCCAGACTCTCCATCAAATTGGAAAGTATTTACTAATCCTCCCGATACTTCCGACCCACACCTCCATCTCACCCTGTCTCTGTCTGTTTCTGTCTGTCTCTCTGTCTATATGTGTGTGTGTGTGTCTCCCTCTCTATCTCTCTCTCTCTCTCTCTCATCCTCTCTCCCTCTCTCTCTCAATCTCTTTCTCTCAATCTCTCTCTCTCAATTCAATTCAATTTCAATTTTTCAATTTAAAAACATTATTGGCATGATAAAAAATACATTTTTATATTGCCAAAGTATAAAACATGACATACATATTTAAGATGCATAAGTATAAATACAAGTATACAGTGCATGGATAGATATGTCCCTGTACATAAACTCGCAATAGGCCTATAGCCCTTTATTGATTGCTACACGTCTCTCTCTCTCTCTCTCTCTCTCAATCTCTCTCTCTCTCTCGTTTGTAAATATAGACTTAAACCTCTAAATTACAATGACTACACCCTTGATTCCTTGTAATTGAATCCCAGGGTGTACGGAGTTTCATTATTTCCATACTCCATCCAAGATTAGTTTATCCACCCTAAAGTGGTGCCCAGAGCTGCTTAAAGTGCCTCAGCTATGGTCTCATCAGGGCTTTGTAAGGCTGCCACGAACCTCCAATCTCATCGGACCTCCAATCTCAAGGATATTCTTGCCAATATTCCATTCGCCTGTCTGATTATTTTCTGTACCTGTCCATGACACATTGATGATAGATGTGCATGTTTCACAGCTACTAGCATCTCAGAATTTGGATAGTACTCTGTTCTATCTACTTCAGGCCCAAAGTCAATGATGTCACATTTGCCAACTGACTATAATCTCCCAGTTTTAACATTTGTTCCATCTGTTAAAAACTTCTTCTTTTCTGATTTGCAATACTGACTACCTTTGTGTCAATGACAAACTAGGAGACTTGACTTCTTTAACCCGCTATGTAAGTCACTTCTAAGTATGATGAATAGTGCTGGCCCCAATGCAGATCCTTGTGGGATCCTAACAGTCAGTTCCTGCCCATTATCCCTACTCTCTGTCCTACGCCACTCAGTCAATTTCATAGCCAGGTCAATAAGTGCTTTTCAGTCCCAAGAACATGCATTGTTGGATAGCTGCCACAGCAAATTATGAGGTGATATCTGTGTGATAAATAACATTTTTGAAGAAGACTCATCTAGGCCATATCAGGGGGGTGGTGGTGGGGGAGGAGGGGGAGAAGCTTTAGTTAGGAGTGCATAATCCCACAGTTGAAGCAATTGAAAACGGTCTGGTACTTAACATGTCAATCTCTTTCATAGACAGATTGGAACTTAAACAAAGTTAATGATTGCTGAATCGGCCAAAAGTGCCACACCAGCTGGTTTATGACAGAGATCGATTTTGTTTGAGTCGCTTAAGGAATATTTTTCATTCTGGCCTACTTCCTGTTGGTTTCCTGTACAGACGCTGTAAAGGACATCTGTACCTCTGTCATGCTAAGGAGCAGAGAAAAGCTTGCAGTCACAGAAGCTAGACACTTGCTATCACTGCTATTGCGATCACTTTCCTGGGACATTAACTGCAAACAGCTGACAATGACCTGTTTCCTTTATCATTGAAGATCGACACAAAAAGCTGGAGTAATTCAGCGGGACAGGCAGTATCTCTGGAGAGAAGGAATGGGTGACGTTTCGGGATCAGACCCTTCTTCAGATTAGTCTGAAGACCAGTTGTAAAGGGTTGTAATTTTAATGATAAACACCTCTCCAAAAGGTTCTAACATCAAGTTTCCTTTATCATCATTACTTTTTTACATACATTTAATTCATTTGTTCTATATCAGTTTAAACCAGCATCTGCAGTTCCTTCCTACATACAAGGTCAGGGAGAAATTGTCTCCTGTGACTACCAACCTGTCCCATGTCGGGGCAAAAGCAAAGTTATTCCCACTGCTGGTCTGGTCGAAAATGTGTTTTAGACATTAAAAATCGAAGCTTGGCGTTAACTCATTTTCTGGATCAAAATAGTATAAAGAGCTAATAACAAAGCTCCTTGATGGTACTGGTTGGAAACCTGAGACCTTAATGTATTTTGTTTAAAATTGTTTTCACAGATGTTGGAACCTGTCATTTACTTTTGGAACAGGTTTTAAAACTGGTTTGAGGTCATTAGTTATTCTAAGAATATAATCGGATCAGCTGTAAAATTCAGCATGATGAAGGGCTGGTGTGATATCATCTTTTTGTTGACCTCTCCTGCTTTAGATTAATGCTCGATCTACATTTTCAGTTACCAATAAAGTCCAGTCTGATGGGGCTGTAATTCTAATGATAAACACCTCTCCAAAAGGTTCCGGCAGCAAGTTACCTCCGAGTTTGGATTATGTTTTAATAAATCTTTGAATAACACCACATTTCATCGTATCATCGCAGCAGGACGTTTTAAAAATATGTATGTAAATCTCGGAAATATTGTGGTGCTGGAGATGACCGCGGGTTCGGCAGTGACCGCACCGGGACTCATAGTAGGGTGAACTCACATGATATGTTTTAGTTATAGAGATAAAGAAAGTCCAGGGCCACATGGGGGCGCTGTCCCTCACCATCAGGGCGCATGTGGAATGGTGCTGAGGATCATGGGCTTGTCCCGCCAGCTCAGTCCTGGTCTTGAAGGAGGAACGGTGGTGAACTCAGACTTCTCCCTGCAGTTCGCCCTTGCCTCGAGAGGGGGCACTGGCGGTCTCAGGCTTATCCTGGCGGCTTAGGCAGCTCAGTCTTTTTGCCTCCATGTGTGGGAGCAGTGCCTCATCTGTAGTCATGAAAAGCAACTGGCGGTCCCAGGCTTGTCCAGGGCACTCTGCAGAGGCATTGGCTGTCTAGGACTTCTTCCTGGCTGATCATTCATAAGTTCATAAGTGATAGGAGTAGAATTAGGCTAATCGGCCCATGAAGTTTACTCTGAAATTTTAACATGGCTGATCTATCTCACCCTCATCAACCCCATACTCCTGCCTTCTCCCCATAACCCCCGACACATGTACTAATCAGGAATCTATCTATCTCTGCCTTAAAGTTATCCATTGACTACTTGACCACAGGGTGGCGCTGGTGTTCTCGGGTTTGGGCCAGCGGTTCAGTCTTCCTCGAACCTGTGACAGGGGAACACAGTGAGCAGGGAGGCACACCACTTTCTTCCCCTTCTCCTGGGGGTGAGATAGATCAGCCATGATAGAATTTCAGAGTAAACTTCATGGGCCGATTAGCCTAAATCTACTCCTATCACTTATGAACTTATGAATGATCAGCCAGGAAGAAGTCCTAGACAGCCAATGCCTCTACAGAGTGCCCGGGACAAGCCAGAGACCGCCAGTCTCATTCTCATTCTCATTCTCCCTCTCCCTCTCCCTCTCCCTCTCCCTTCTCCTCCCCTCCTCCTCCTCCTCCGCCTCCTTCTTCTTTCCTTCTTTCTTTCTCTCTTTCACTCACTCTTTTCTTTCTCTCTTTCTTCCTCCTGCTTCTTCTCTCACCTTCTCCCTTCATTCCTCTCTCCTCTGGCTGGAATGCCTGGGTTTTTTTAAAGAGTAGGCTGGCAAGGTTTGGGTTGGCCAATCTGATGCCACAAATTGGACCCAGTTGTTACCAGTGATGCTGAGGATTGGCCTCTCCTGGCTTGTCTGCCAGTGATAAGGATCAGAGTGGCATCTGAGAGAGGGGGTGCTGTCACAATATCTATTTACTGGCAGTATAACCATTTAGAATCTATATCTTCCATGGTTATAACATTGAGTTAAATTGGAATATGAATAAATGAGCAAAACTACACACTGGAAATCAAAACATAGACTGTAGAATGCTATATATTTGAAATACAAACAGGAAATGCTGGAAACTTTCAACAGGTCAGGCAGCATTTGAGGGAAGATCTTCTTGCGTATGGCGTGCACAGCCTAAAGTTGTAGGACAACTTGTTCTATTTGATCTTACTTGATTCTGCACGCCAGGTTGATTGCATTCGTCGAAACAGGGCGGACCACGTGAAGGTTCCAATCTCCCACCCCAGAGGGAAGATAAACAGAGTCAACACTGCAAGTTGAAGATCCTTCACCAGAACTGGGTAAGACAGCAAGTTAGTTTTCAATAGCAGAGAAGTGATCTACTCTGATCAAGAAGGCTCATCAGCGTCTCTTCTTCCTGAGGAGACTGAAGAAGATCCATCTGTCTCCTCAGATCCTGGTGAACTTCTACCGCTGCACCATCGAGAGCATCCTTACCAAATGCATCACAGTATGGTATGGCAACTGCTCTGTCTCCGACCGGAAGGCATTGCAGATGGTGGTGAAAATTGCCCAACGCATCACCGGTTCCTCGCTCCCCTCCATTGAGTCTGTCCAAAGCAAGCGCTGTCTGCGGAGGGCGCTCAGCATCGCCAAGGACTGCTCTCACCCCAACCATGGACTGTTTACCCTCCTACCATCCGGGAGGCGCTACAGGTCTCTCCGTTGCCGAACCAGCAGGTCGAGGAACAGCTTCTTTCCGGCGGCTGTCACTCTACTCAACAACGTACCTCGGTGACTGCCAATCACCACCCCCCCCCCCCGGACACTTATTATTATTTATTCAAATCGTTTGCTATGTCGCTCTTCAAGGGAGATGCTAAATGCATTTCGTTGTCTCTGTACTGTACACTGACAATGACAATTAAAATTGAATCTGAATCTGAATCTGAATCTGAAGGTGGGGATGGGACGTGCAGAACAATAGGATGACAGGATGAGACCATATGGGGTTAATGTACACTTGCTAATGTCAGATCTATGAGAAATGTACAACAGGCTTGACTATACAAATGGAAGGGTGTACGTTGACAAATCAGAAAATAATTTAGCAGTCTTTCATTTTCATGTTCCTAAGTGATAGGAGCAGAATTAGATCATTCGGCCCATCAAGTATATTCTGCCATTCAATCATAGCTGATCTATTTTTCCCTCTTAACCCCATTCTCCTATCTTCTCCCCATAACTCCTGACATTTGTACTAATCAAGAATCTATCTCTGCCTTAAAAATATCCATCGAATTAGCCTTGACAGCCTTCTGTGTCAATGAATCCCACTCACTGACTAAAGAAATTCCTCCTCATCTACTTCCTAAAGGAACGTCCTTTAATTCTGAGGCAAATTCTAATGGTCCCAAACTCTCTAGCGGAAACATCCTCTCCACATCCACTCTATCCTGGCCTTTCACTATTCGGTAAGTTTCAATGAGCCCCCCCCCTCATCTTTCTAAATGCTATCCTTTTAAACTGCTCTCTCTGGTCTTTCTTCTCTCACCTCCAGTTGATTGAGACAGATTTTGCTCCACTCTTGCTCACTCTATTATGGACTAAAATCCTATTGCAACACGTCTTCCCCCATTGCCACACTGTTGTCTCTGACGTCATGCCAGGATCTGCTTTAGGTACCTTTATATCCATCTTCAACATTGCTGCCCTTCAGCTACTTCATTCCAAGATTGCTCATCAGATTACATGCTAATGCAGTTTCTCCAGAATCTTTAATGTTGCTTTGATGTGAGCATGCTTCCTTGCCAACTAGCAAATGATATGCTGGCCCTTTAACAGAAGGCTTTGAGTACAACAGTAAAGCTGTCTTACTGGAGGGCCTCGTTGAAACAATACCAAGAATGCTGTACACAGCTTTGGTTTCCTTTCTTAGAAAAAAAGATGTACTTACCATAAAGAGAGTACAGCAATGATGGCTCCCGGAAAGACAGATTTGCTATAGTGGGAGAAATTCTGTGTATTGGGCCTGCATTCTTTAGTATTAAAATTAATGAGAGTCAATAACTTTGAATCTTGGGGAAGGAATGGACAGGCGATGTTTCAGTCTGGAGAATAATCCCGACCCGAAACATTGCCTGTCCATTCCCCTCCCCAGGTGCTGCCTGACCCGCTGAGTTCCTTCAACACTTTGTGTTTTGTTCAAGATTCCAGCATCTGTAATCTTTGTGACAGCGTTTCATGACTCCAAGATCTTATAAGCCTTGATGGACTGGATGAGAAAACTGGAACTAAGATTCTCAGTCTTAGAATTAGGCGTTGACATGTTAAGATCGACATGAAGAGAAAAAACATTGATTCAGAGGATGGCAAGTCTCGAGAGTTCTCCATGTACAGGAAGAAACTGTAGATACTGGTTCATACCAAAGATAGACACTGGAGATAGGAAAAAGGTAGGCTTTTTCCTACCTCCAGTCTCCCCTCCCCCTTTACTTTCAGTCTGAAGGGTCTCGACCCGAAACATTACCTATTCCTTTTTCTCCAGAGATGCTGCCTGACCCTGAGCTACCCCAGAACTTTGTGTCTATCTCTAGAATTCTCCATCCTGAAAGGCAATATTAACTCATTCATTGAGTTCAGTCAGAGCAGGGATCAATAGATTTCTGGGTATTAAACATTTTTATGTTCTTCATCCTGGAGGCCTTGAGGATGAACATCTTCCCTCTAAACGCTGTGAACCTTTGGAATTCTCTTCCAAGAAAGCCATGCGTCTGAATCATGAAGTATGTTCATGGTTGCAGTAGATAGATTTTGAGAGTAACGCAGGATAGTGATGTTAAGACCACCATTAGATCACTCGCAATGTTATGGAAGATTGAAACAGGCTATAGTATAGTTTACACAAAGTATAGTATAGTTTAGTTTAGTTTAGTTTATCATCACGTAGGCCGAGGTACAGTGAAAAGCTTTTTTGTCTCATCCTATCTAGTCAGCAGAAAGCCTATACTGTACATGATTACAATCAAGCCACCCACTGTATACAGAATCAGGATAAAGGGAATAATGTTTAGTGCAAGATAAACTCTATAAAAGTCCAATTAAAGATAGTCTGAGTGTTTCCAATGATGGTAGCTCAAGACCGCTTGTTAGGTGGTGATAGGATGGGTCAGCCAACTTTTTTTCTTATTTCATATGTTTTCCGTGACTTCATCCATATTCTGCGCAAGTCACAGCCCTTCCCAACATCGATCCTCACACAAATTTTTTGTTCGCACATTTTGATTCCGTCCAATAATGCAGTTTGTATTAGACTCTTCATGGCTTTGATTTCCTACAACACCAGGTGCTGACCTTTCTAGTCCTTCGCTCTGGAAGACAACCTTCTTTAACTCGCCTTTCCCTGTGTGTACTTTACTCTTAGTTCACCTGCTCCTGAACTCTGATCAATGTCCTTCGTCATCACTACATCCGACTATTCCCATCTCTCGCCTGCTTTGCCTCCCATCTGCCCACCTCCGTAAAGTTAAGCTCATTTGAAACACAGCTGTCCATACTCTAAACTGTCCACAGTCTGACCTCCACCCACTGCTTCTTTTCTACAAGCAGAGCGTGCAGCTTCCTTCATCTCTCTCCTCCCTGTCCCTGTTGCCTTCCCATGCCTTACAGCTATTTGAGAACTCTGCATTTGCCTGAGTCATCTCCAACACCCTTCATTCCAGAGTTGATGGTCACACTCCTGTTCATCTAAGCAATACATCTTGGAATTTGCTCCTTATATTTCTACATGTTCCTAGATCTCTCACCCCTCTGGGGCTTTGTCTTCCAATAACTCGTTCCTTGACTCAGTCTCGATGTTTATGTTCATAAGGTCATAAGTCATAGGAGCAGAATTAGGTCATTCGGCCCATCGAGTCCACTCCACCATTCAATCATGGCTGATCTATCATTTCCTCTCGACCCCATTCTCCTGCCTTCTCCCCATAACCCTTGACACCCTTATGAATTAATTAATTGCTCTGCTGAGAGACCATTCTGGATGGTTTCCTATCTAAAAACTGCTGTGTTGAGGCAATGTAGACTCACTCTGCATTGCATCCATTTTCAATTACAAGTGAATGTATCACAATCTGATTGCTCATTGACTGACCCCTCCATTACTATCAACTTTAAATATTATTTTTTAATAATAGAATAAATATTTTGATTAAAAAAAATTACCATCAACTTTCTGTGTCTCTCACCACCTGCTATTATATTTCTTGCATTTACTTTTTTTTTTTCCTTTGGATTCCCAACTTTTGCTTTAGAGCTTTACAGCACCGAAACAGGCCTCTTTATTTAATGGCAACACTACTGATGTCATATTAAAAAGTCAGGTCAGTGAGCTGTCTATTTGTAGGCTTATTTTCCTGTTTTGTTCTCTGTACTATGTTTTTGTTGAATCAAAGATCACTAACTGGAAAAACCACAGTTGATGTGTCTAACAACCTCTGGCAGAAAATTGAAGGCAGGCAACAGTGCTACTTCTTTCGACATTGAAGAACTTGCATTGGTAAAAGAGTCATGGGAGACAGAACTATATGACTATCTAATTCTACTGAAAATCATGTTTTCCCAATCGGGCACCATAAGCAGTTTGCAAGGGTTTAAAGTTGTTCTGTTTCTTCACCTCCTCCATTCATCTTTTATCCATACCTCACTCTTCTCAGTCCCCCGATACCCCACCCTATTTCAAGACCCTACCCCCCACCCAACTTCTGCAAACCCCCCCCCCCCCCACCCCCCCCCCCCCCCCCCCCCCCCATTTCCTTCTACCATAATTTCCCCTAGTTCTATATTTCACTCCCTTTCTGACCAGATTCCACCATTTGCACCCTTTTGTCTTCTTCACTTCCCACCTCCAGACTCGATTACTGCCTCCACCCTTCTCTCCCTCACCTGACTCACCTACCAATCAACCCTTCCACCTCGATCCACCTATTACTTATTGCCAGCCCTTGCACCACCCCTTCCCCTGCCTCTCTTCATCAGTTTGAAAAAGTGTCCTGACCTGAAACACTGTCTGTCCATGTGTCACGGTGGTGCAGTGGTAGAGTTGCTGCCTTACAGCCCCAGAGACCTGGGTTTGATCCTGACTATGGGCGCTGGTCTGTACAGAGTTTGTACGTTCTCCCCACGACCTGTGTGGGTTTGCCCTGGGAGTTCCGATTTCCTCCCACACTACAAAAACGTACAGGTTTGTAGGTTAATTGGTGTGGTGAGATTGTAAATTGTCCATAGTGTGTTAATGTGCGTGGATTGCTGGTCAACGGGGAGTGGGTGGGCTGAAGGGCCTATTTCCGTGCTGTATCTCCAAACAAAAATAAACTAATCTAAACTCTACAGATGCTGACTGACTATCTGAGTTGCTCCAGCACTTTGCTTTTGCTTAAGAATGACTATATTTCAGTACAGGGAGAGCCATGGATAGATGTTTGGTAGATGGGGAGGTGTTTGGTAAATGTGTAAACCTCCAACACCATTTTGACTGAACTGAAGCTGCTGGCTGGATATTGTAATTCTGAGGGGCCTATTGGTCTGTGACAGACTTTTATGTGGAATTCAGGATACAAGACTCTGGGGGATCCATCTAGAGAAACATGCTCAGAGTTGCCAAAGTGAGGCAAATCTTAAAGGTCATCATCAGACCCACACAGGTCACGGGGAGAACGTACAAACTCCGTACAGACAAGCGCCCATGGTCTGGATCAAACCCAGGTCTCTGGCGCTGTAAGGCAGCAACTCTACCGCTGCACCTCCGTGCCACATGCCAGAGTTAATGCTTTGGATGTGTATGAAGGATCTGCAGATGTTGGTTTAAACCAAAGATAGACTCAAAATGCTGGAGTAACGGCGGGACAGGCAGCATCTCTGGAGAGAAGTCACGTTTCGGGTCAAGACCGTTCTATTGATGATTTGGATGGTGAACAACACAATTCTATACATTTAGCCAAACTCGAGCGGCACAATGGCACAGCTGGTAGAGCTACTGGTTCAGGGCACCAGAGGCCCGGGTTCGATCCTGACTTTGGCTGTTCTCAGTGTGCAGTTTACACATTCTCCCTGTGGGTTTCATGGGTTTTCTCAGGGTGCTCCGGTTTCCTCCCACATCCCAAAGACGTGCGGGTTTGTAGGTTAATTGGCCTCTGTAAATTATCCCTAGTGTTTAGGGAGTGGTTGCAAATGTGGGACACCATAGAACTAGTGTGAATGGGTGATCGAATATTGGTGGGCCGAAGGGCCTGTTTCCATGCTGTGTCTTTTAGCTAAACAGCAGCACAAAAGGAAAGAGCAGAATCAGTTGAGGGTGCACAAATGTTGCGACAAACAGCATGAATGGAAGAAGGAGAAAGGCTCATCTTATTGAAAGGAAAATCATAAATTCAAAAAAACAGACTCACTTTCCAACGCAGAGCAGAGGGAGGAAGACTAGTAGTAAACACATGAGACCTGGGTCAAGGCCGGTGTCGAATGTTTCACAAGCTGACCGCACTTTTTGTGAGAATTCTGAGGGAGGATGGGATAAGACCAAGGTCACGGCATAGAACCTAAACACAGAAGGAAGAAGTTCATCTCCAGTGCAGAGGAAGACAGACCCATGGCGAACAGAAAAGATAAAGGGACAAGGTCAGTTCATCATGTTACACAAGCTGCATGCATTCTTAATAGATGTTTGAAGATAAGTGTATGAAGGCATGAAGTGGGAAGGCATGACATTGAACCCAGGAAAAGGGAAAACAATTAAGTATAATTGTGGGGAAATAGTATTGAAACTTTACTGTGTACTGTAAGGCCACGCCTGGGGTACTGAGTATGATCTTCATATTTAAGAGTAACTATACTTACATTAGAAGCCGTACAGAGGAGGTTAAGCAAAGTGACCTCTCAATTGAAGAGGTTGACATATGAAGAAAGGTTGAGTAGGATGGACCTGTACTCTTTGGAGTTTAGAAGGCTGGCAGGGTAAACTTATGTAGATATATAAGGTCATAAGGTCATAAGGGATAGTAGAATTAGGTAATTCGGCCCATCAAGTCTACTCCGCCATCCAATCATGGCTGATCTATCTCTCCCTCCTAACCCCATTCTCCTGCCTTCTCCCCATAACCTCTGGCTCCTGTACTAATCAAGAATATCACATTCTAAGCTGATCTAACAAGATGGATATTGAGGAGGTGTTTGCTATAATGGAGTTTTCCAGAACTACAGGACATGGTTGAAGAATAAGGGCTTATCCATTTCAGATGATGAGAACATATCTTCTCTTGGAGGATTGGTGAGCTTTTGAGTTCTCCATCCCAGAAAGCTGTGGAGATGGTGTCATTGAATGCTTTAAGGTGAAAATTTTCTTATCTTCTGATATTATGTTCATCATGCAGAATGTAGAATTCAATCTGAAGAAGGTTTTGTTCAGAATCAAAAAGTAGCCTCAAAGAGGCTCAACCTATATTCCACATCAGTGATGGGTTTGTATTCAACTAAACGTTTCCCAGGTCAATGACCAACTCTTTCATCTTGCTTACATTGAGGCCTAGGTTGCTGTTCGTAACACACAATGTCCCCATTCTCTTGTATCTGCAGTTGTACAGGGTCTTGGTGAGACCACACCTGGAGTATTGGGTACAGTTTTGGTCTCCTAATCTGAGGAAAGACATTCTTGCCATAGAGGGAGTACAGAGAAGGTTCACCAGACTGATTCCTGGGAGGTTCACCAGACTGATTCCTGGGATGGCAGGACTTTCATATGAAGAAAGACTGGATAGACTCGACTTGTACTCGCTAGAATTTAGAAGATTGAGGGGGGATCTTATAGAAACTTACAAAATTCTTAAGGGGTTGGACAGGCTAGATGCAGGAAGATTATTCCCAATGTTGCGAAGTCCAGAACTAGGGGTCACAGTTTAAGGATAAGAGGGCAGTCTTTTAGGACCGAGATGAGAAAATCATTTTTTACACAGAGAGTGGTGAGTCTGTGGAATTATCTGCCACAGAAGGTAGTTGAGGGGCGGTATAGGCTACTCCTGCACCTATTTTCTATGTTTCTATGTTTCCTGAACTCCATTTCACCATTGGTGTTTAGTTTTGCTTACTATTGAAATGGCAGCTCTGCTCTAAGCTCTTTATGTTTGTTCTTTGGTGACTGAACATTAGCTGGAAGTATGCTGGGAAAGTGTGGTCTGAAATCATTGTCTCTTCAACCACATCTGAGGCCTCAACATCTCTCTCTCCCCTCCCCCTTCTGCCATACTTTAATGGTTTGTTATTACTGTTAGACCTAGACCTAGATAGAGCGGATGTGGAGAGGATGTTTCCACTAGTGGGAGAGTCTAGGACCGGAGGGCACAGCCTCAGAGTAAAAGGATGCCCCTTTAGAATAGAGTTAAGGAGGGAATTCTTTAGCCCGGGGGTGGTGAATCTGTGGAATTAATTCCCACAGATGGGAGGCTAAGTCATTGGGTATTTTTAAAGCGGAGATTGATAGTTTCTTGATTAGTAAATGCCCCTGTCCCACTTAGGAAACCTGAACCGAAACCTCTGGAGACTTTGCGCCCCACCCAAGGTTTCCGTGCGGTTCCTGGAGGTTGCAGGTGGTTGCCGGAGGTTGCAGGTAGTGGAAGCAGGTAAGGAGACTGACAAAAACCTCCGGGAACCGCACGGAAACCTTTGGTGGGGCGCAAAGTCTCCAGAGGTTTCCGTTCAGCTTTCCTAAGTGGGACAGGGGCATATAAGAGTGTCAAAGGTTACGCGGAGAAGATGGGAGAATGAGGTTGAGAGGGAGAACTGGATCAGCCATGATCAAATTGCGGAGAAGACTTGATGGCCCAAATGGTCTAATTCTGTTGCGATCTTTTGATCTTATGAGAGCTGTGCCAGTAGCATATTGTCTACTAAAGATTGGTAGATTTGAGGGGTGCTTTGAAACATCTAGTGATGTTGGACAGGGGACTTCCTCAGCGCTGCAACAGATAGATAATATGGAAAGGCAGTCATAGAAGTTTAGTTCAAGAGGAGCTTCCCATAAAATGTCATCACTCTCTGACCCCATCTTGGAGAATATTATTAGATTGGTAACTCTTGTGAAGTGCATTGAAAGGTAAAGCACTTGTTGACTGCTTTGATTTCCACTGCATAAAAGAGCTAATGTTTCTTATGATGGAATTTATTTTCAAAGTGTCGTTTAATTGATATATATATTAATATTAACTCTCCCCTGACATTCTAGCAGGTTTTGCAAATATTTTCTTCAAAAAGTTTCCCAAAGGAAAACAAATTCTGTGTTGCAACAGTGAACCATGTGAGCTTGCCTCTTTCTCAATCTTTGCGGGATGAAATGAAATGCTTGAAATTTCAAATGATACTTTGCGCACATCAGTTCACACCAGTTCTGTTATGCACATGGTTCAAAAAATTCAACTGTGGCATTTTTGCCAGTTCTCATGATAACTCATTAATTGCCATAAAATGTTCATAAAAAATCATAAAACTTCAATAGCAAGTCATTCTTTCATGTAGCCCAGCAGATATGTGTGAAGTGCAATTGGTTCCATTGTGCTGGGCTACAGTCTCCAACACTTATGTCTGGTTCCCCATCTATCCATAAGCCCTGAAGCCACTGATTTTACTTGTGGAAAATTATTTTTTTCATCTGAGGTTCACAAACATATGAACCGTTCCCTTTGAAATAGGCCTGGCAAAAGCTTGTGTCAAAAGGAGCCATCTTTATCTGGAACATGGTTACACAAAAAAGCTGGAGAAACTCAGCGGGTGCAGCAGCATCTATGGAGCGAAGGAAATAGGCAACGTTTCAGGCCGAAACCCTTCTTCAGACGGACTGACTTTAATAAAGCTTATAATCCTCTGTCTGGTAGGCTCTGCTTTATTTTTCTTTGATAATCGCTTCTAAACTTAGGGGCGACATGGTGGCGCTCTGGTAGACTTGCTGCCTCACAGCGCCAGAGGCCCGGTTTCGATCCTGACAACGGGTGCTGTCTGTACGGAGTTTGTATGTCCTCCATGTGATCGTGTGGATTTCCTCACACACTCCAAAGACGTACAGGTTTTTTGGTTAATTTGGGTTTATTAAGATTTGTAAATTGCCCCTTTCATCTAAACAGGATATTCCCTAGGACATTGAGGGAAGTTAGTGTAGAAATAGCAGGGGCTATGACAGAAATATTTCAAATGTCATTAGAAACGGGAATAGTGCCGGAGGTTTGGCGTACTGCGCATGTTGTTCCATTGTTTAAAAAGGGGTCTAAGAGTAAACCTAGCAATTATAGACCTGTTAGTTTGACGACAGTGGTGGGCAAATTAATGGAAAGGATACTTAGAGATAATATATATAAGCATCTGGATAAACAGGATCTGATTAGGAACAGTCAACATGGATTTGTGCCTGGAAGGTCATGTTTGACTAATCTTCTTGAATTGTTTGAAGAGGTTACTCGGGAAATTGATGAGGGTAAAGCAGTGGATGTTGTATATATGGACTTCAGTAAGGCCTTTGACAAGGTTCCTCACGGAAGGTTGGTTAAGAAGGTTCAATGGTTGGGGATTAATGGAGGAGTAGCAAGATGGATTCAACAGTGGCTGAATGGGAGATGCCAGAGAGTAATGGTGGATGGTTGTTTGTCAGGTTGGAGGCCAGTGACTAGTGGGGTGCCACAGGGATCTGTGTTGGGTCCACTGTTGTTTGTCATGTACATCAATGATCTGGATGATGGTGTGGTAAATTGGATTAGTAAGTATGCAGATGATACTAAGATAGGTGGGGTTGTGGATAATGAAGTAGATTTTCAAAGTCTACAGAGAGATTTATGCCAGTTGGAAGAGTGGGCTGAAAGATGGCAGATGGAGTTTAATGCTGATAAGTATGAGGTGCTACATCTTGGCAGGACAAATCAAAATAGGACGTACATGGTAAATGGTAGGGAATTGAAGAATGCAGGGGAACAGAGGGATCTGGGAATAACTGTGCACAGTTCCCTGAAAGTGGAATCTCATGTAGATAGGGTGGTAAAGAAATCTTTTGGTGTGCTGGCCTTTATAAATCAGAGCATTGAGTATAGAAGTTGGGATGTAATGTTAAAATTGTACAAGGCATTGGTGAGGCCAATTTTGGAGTATGGTGTACAATTTTGGTCGCCTAATTATAGGAAGGATGTCAACAAAATAGAGAGAGTACAGAGGAGAATTTCTAGAATGTTGCCTGGGTTTCAGCAACTAGGTTACAGAGAAAGTTGAACAAGTTAGGGCTTTATTCTTTGGAGCGCAGGAGGTTAAGGGGGGATTTGATAGAGGTCTTTAAAATGATGAGAGGGATAGACAGAGTTGACGTGGATAAGCTTTTCCCACTGAGAGTAGGGAAGATTCAAACAAGGGGACATGACTTGAGAATTAAAGGACATAAGTTTAGGGGTAACATGAGGGGGAACTTCTTTACTCAGAGAGTTGTGGCTGTGTGGAATGAGCTTCCAGTGAAGGTGGTGGAGGCAGGTTCGTTGGTATCATTTAAAAATAAATTGGATAGTTATATGGACGGGAAAGGTATGGAGGGTTATGGTCTGAACGCAGGTGTATGGGACTAGGGGAGAATACGTGTTCAGCACGGACTGGAAGGGTCGAGATGGCCTGTTTCCGTGCTGTAATTGTTATATGGTTATATGGTTATATGGTTATATGGTTAAACTTGTCCACCACAAACAAATGTGCACCAAGCATGTTCAAAACCATTTAAGAAGATGAAATATTACAGGGCTTGTAGGTCCTATAGTTGGATAGAAATATTCTGCAGGATCAGGAGATGTCAAATATGAGAAATTAATCCTTCACATCATTTCTCACGGCTGAAGGTTTGCAGACAATCCAGATACAGCCATTTTTGGCTCAGGACATTGGAAAATTTATAGAAGTAATGAGAAATTAACCCATGCGCTCACACATACTGTATCTGATCTCCTGGTTAGCTTACTTTTTTTAAAATGGATTAGTCTACACATTGCAACATTAAAACCTTTTTACTATCATTATAAATCAATAAAATAACTAGATATTATTACTAACTTATCCCATTGTGTCTAAAATAAAATGCTATTTTAAGTATAATATATTTTCTCTCCACATCCTTCCTTATTCTAAAATTTATAATTTTATAATGACCTTAGGTTTCAAATATCTTTGAGTTAACAATCTTTACGATAAAAAGAAATACATTTGAAACTATTCGCTCTTTATGTTTTCTTCTACTTTACGAGTCTCATTTAAAATAGAAAATATAATTTGAAGACATGGCTCCTTGAATGGCTTAGTCCAATGCAGCATAGTTTTTATGACAGACACTCAGAATGAGGATCAGGATGAATGGCTGATTATAGAATGGATAAGTGACCAGTTTTTATTGAGTGCGTGGTCTCGTGCACAGCACGAACACCACAGACAATCAAAGGATTCCAGAAACCCTCAAACCCACTATGGTGTACTCAAACAATGGCCACTGATCCCATTCCTCTAGACCACCAATGATCAGCAATAAAAACAGAACATAATCTTGATCCACTGGACCAAAGGGCCAAGGCAAAACAGATCCAATCAACGCGAGGAATTGCATTTTTATATGACAAGCTAGTACCGGCCGCAGCCTGTAAATAGGACGGTCCTCGGGGAGTGTTATCAAATTAAGAGATCTTGGGGTGCTGGGACATAGTTCCTTCAAAGTGGTGACACAGATTGATAGGGGTTAGGAAAGATAGATCAGCCACGATTGAATGGCAGAGTAGACTTGATGGGCAGAATGGCCACATTCTGCTCCTATCACATGATCTTATGATTAGGTGGTGAAGAGGGAGGGTGTTCAGCATACTAACTTTCATCACTGTGCAGAGGAGCAACTAGGAACTACAGATTTAGACTTGAGAGATACTGCATGGAAACAGGCCCTTCGGCCCACCGAGTGTATGCTGACCGACGATCACCCCATACATGAACACTATCTTACACACTAGGGATAATTTACAATTTACAGAAGCCAATTAAGCTACAAACCTGTACGTCTTTAGAGTGCGGGAGGAAACTGGAGCACCCGGCGTAAGCCCATCCGGTCACAGGGAGAACGTACAAGCTCCGTACAGGCAGCACCCGTAGTCAAGATCGAACCCAGGTCCCTGGCTCTGTAAGGCAACAACTCTACTGCTGCACCACTGTGCCATTGTTGGTGTACCGCAGTTGAGACATCATATAACATCTGTACAAGGCATTGGTAAGTCCATGTTTGGAGTACTGTGAGCTGCTTTGGTCACCCTGCTATGGGTAGGATGTAATTAAACTGCAAATGGTGCAAAAAAAGATTGACAAGAATGTTATCTGGACTGGAGTGTTTGAAATATAAGGAGTGGATTATTAGGCTGGGCTTTTTACCCTGGAGAACAGGAGGCTATAATCCTATGGAGGTATATAAAAGCATGAAGGGCATAAACAAAATGAAATGCCACAGTCTTTACCCCAGCGTAAGAAAGTCTAAAAATAGAGGGCATAGGCTTAAGTTAGATGGGGAATTATTTAAAAGGGACCCGAGGGGCTACGTCTTCATGTTGTGGCTGGAGTGCACATGGAACAAATCGCTGGAGGAAATGCTGGAGGCTTGTTCATTTCTGACATTTAAAAAACGCTTGGTTTAAAAATTTAAATGTTTCACCTAGTTCATTTGAATCTCCTGGAGTGATTGCAAATATTCCTGAAAATTATTAGGGATGACCACCATAGGCAAACTCTCTACAACAAACTTCAATGCCCAAGTGGTTCATGAATGCGAATGGTGGACAGGTAAATAAGTGATGGTCTTGGGCATTACGTTCAGCACAGATATTGAGAGCCGAAGGGGCTGCTCTTGTGCAGAACTGTTCTATGCCCTATAGTTTGAGCAATATATGCCAGGCACAGTCAAGGGAGACTTGCTTGGTTCGGCAACTTGGTCGGCATGGACAAGTTGGGCCGAAGGGCCATAGATTTAGTGCTGTAATCCTCTATCACCCTCTATTTGAAACACTCAGCAGGTCAGGCAGCAGCTGTAGAAAGAGAGGTCATTTGTTAGGTCAAAGGGCTCTGACTAACTTGAAACTTTAACTTTGTTTCTCTTACCACTGATGCTGCCCCACCAGTCGTGCATTTCCAGCGTTTTCTGTTTATATTTCAGATTTTATGATTTTGCAGCTTTTTCGAGTGGCTGCCTTATTCTGAAATCTCTGGCCAGTTTGAATTTAGAGGTGCAGCATGGAAACAGGCACCACGGCCCACCGAGTTCGCACCGACTGCTGATCACCTGTTTTAGTGTCAGTTCTACGTTATCCCACTTTCACATCCACTCTCTACCCACTAGCGGCAATTTACCGAAGCCAATTAATCTACAAACCCACAGGTAGGAAACAAGAGGAAACCCATGCGGTCACAGGGAGAACATGCAAACTCCACACTCACAGCACCTGCGGTCAGGATCGAACCTGGGTTTCTGCCGCTGTGAAGCAGCAGCTCTACCAATTGCGCCATAGAGTAGCCCCTTGGGTCCCTTTTAAATAATTCCCCTCCTAACTTAAGCCTATGCCCTCTATTGCCCAGCCAATAGGCAAGCCTCTTAGAGGAGAGCAAGAGTGTTGAAGCTGGTAGTTAGGAAAATCAGCCTGGTTAAAAGAAACAGGGTGCCAGCTTGCTATTGATCATTTTATACTCTTACCAAAGACCAACTTCTCCCCCAACTGTGTGCTTTAGTTTTGGGCAGATTTTGTTGTTAGGAAGGCTTTCATTGCCAAGATTGCTTTTTAAAGAACATTGATAATTTGAAGGCAGCTCAGAGAAAAATGAACTGGCTGATGTCAGGAATTATGCAGCGAAGACAGAATCAGGGAATTTGCCATGTTTTTGTTGGAGAAAATAACGCTGAGCTCGAAGATTCTGCAGTTGTGCAAAATGTAATCCTAAACAATGATGAGTGGCCTGGATTGCAGCAGTAATTTCATTTCTTTATCTTGCTGGTGAGTACGTGGGTACATTTTCCCCCATGAAATAGTGCTAAGACGGTAGTCAAGTCAATTTGAGTTTTTTGTCATATGTACAAGGAGGGAGAGGCACAATGAAAATCTTACAGCAGAATTAATCTTACGGACAGCACACGGAACGCATTAATTACAAAAAAGTTCAAGAGAGTGAAAAGGAAAAGGTTGGTGCAAAAAACAAGACATTAGTGTAAAAGCACAATTGGAAAATGGCCATGTAAGAAGTTTCTCGAAGTGTTCCATTATTGAGGTAGGATTAGGGTTGTGCAGGTTGGTTCAACAATCTGGTGGTTGTGGGTTGTGGTCCTGAACCTGGTGGTGTGTGACTACCTCCTGCCTGACAATAGCTGTGAGAAGCGCATACTTGATGGTATCACCTTCTTGAGGCAGTCAATGTTCATACTGCTGGGGTGTAAACTACCCAAGCAAAATATGAGGTGCTGTTTGCGCTGGCCGTCACTCTGGCAGTGGAGGAGGCCCTGGACACAAAGATCAGATTGGGAATGGGAGCGAGAGCTGAAGTGCTGAGCAACCTGGCGATCAGGTTGGTTAAGACGGACTGTGGGGAGGTGTTCAGCAAAGCGATTGCCAAGCCTGAGCTTGGTCTTACCGATGTAGCGAACTTGACACCTGGAAAGGCGAATGCAGTAGAAGAGGTTGGTTCGTTGGAGTATTCGGAGACGTGCCGATTCTCTTTAAACTTCTCGGAAAGTAGTCGTGTTGGCACGACTTCATAATTACATCTATACACTTATAGGACAGGTCATCCGAGACGTTAATGCCCAGGAATTTGAAGGTGCTAACCCACCATTGAGAATTGGCACATGCCCTCCCGACTTCACCCTTTTCTGGTGAACAATTAGTTCCTTGGTTCTATTGATGCTCAGCGAGAGGCTTTTGACTTTAGACTTTTGAGATGTAGCGGGGAAACAGGCCCTTTAGTCCACCGAGTCCAAGCCAACCAGCGATCACCCCGTACACTAACACTATCCCGCATGCAAGGGATAATTTACCATTTTTACCGAAAGCCAAATAACCTACAAACCTGTACACCGTTGGAGTGTGGGAGGAAACCAGAGCACCCTGATAAAACCCATGTGGTCACAGGGAGAACGAACAAATTCCATACAGACGGCGCCCGTAGTTAGGATCGAACCTGGGTCCATGTAAGGCAGCAGATCTACGGGGACGCTATTGTGCCGATGTAGGCTGTTATTGCAACACCGCGTAACCAGGTGTTCTAGGCCTCTCCTGTGCCTTGGCTCATCCCCACTCATATTTTGGCCAAGAACTGTGGAGCTATTGGCTTAGCCGCACAGTCATGGGTGTAAAGAGAATAGGACCAAAGATAGACACAGAAAGATCATACTGTATGAGATGCTGTTCTTCAATTTGCGTTTAGCCTCACTCTGACAATGGAGAGTTAGAACAGAAAGGTGTGTGTGGGAATGGGAAGGAGAATTAAAGTGTTTAGCAACCAGGAGATCAGGTTGGTTCAGGCGGACTTGGTTTCTTGGTTTCTTGGTCCTCCAAAATATTCCAAATGGAATTTAAACTGGAGGTGGTGGAGTGAGGACTTAAGCCAGAAAGGATTATTGGGAAGAAAGAGCTACTTTAAATTTAGTTGCATCTGGTTGGGTAACTATAGTAGGGTGGAGATTATTCCATGCTTTAATTGTGCGGCGGAAGAACGAATTGCTGTACACATCTGTCTTTGTAGCTGGGATCATAAATTGGCTGAGAGAAGATGTTGAGCGAAACGATCGCCCTGTCTACGTTTGGTCTCGCCGATGTATAAGAGTCCACATCTTGAACAGCGGATGCAGTGGATGAGGTTGGAGGAGGTGCAAGTGTATCTGCCTCACCTGAAAGGACTGTCGGAGTCCCTGGACAGAGTCCAGGGAGGAGGTAGGGGACAGGTGTTGCATCTTCTGCAGTTACTGGGGAAGGTACCTGGAGAAGGGGTGGTTTGGGTGGGAAGAGAATAGGGCCGTGCGCTTCTTATGGAAGTAATTACTATCACTTCTATTCATTCGTAAAAATAGCATTGAATAAGAGTCAAATAAACACAGATACCAATCTTTAGAACATTATGTTCTAAAGATTATTTTGGAGGTATCAGTGAGTCAGAGTCACAAGTGTCAGAGAAAAATGTAATTATCAAACTGGATTTTGCTTCCTACTCACAGAGATGTGACTGCTATGAAACAGCTTTCTTTTCCCAAATGGTTAAAACACCAAAGAGGTGTTGGATAGTGAGGTAATTAATTGTAATTGTAATTGTAATTAATTTATTGGCCAAATATGTAAACATACAAGGAATTTGCCAACAGTCATACAAAAAAGCAACAAGATACATAACCACATAAAAATTAAACATAGACTTATACAGCCACCACAGTGGCTTGTGAGAATCCCCAGGGCACACAGCATAAGCGGAGACCCACGGCCATCAGTTCAATGTCCTGGCCGCACACACACTCCTTCACCGTGATGTGACCAGAGTTGTACCGACCGCTGTCACTCTCTCAGCAGTCCCTGTCCACCCGAACAGTCAGAACGCCATCCATACTCGCACCAGACTTTGGGATGTCCTCGCAAAACACCGAGATCACTGCACTCACCGCACTCACTCCGAGTCCTCACCAGTGCAGGCAGCACGTCCATCTTGTTTTTTCAGTGATCTCACATTCCCCACTGTGATGGAAGGCAAATAACTTATACCTTCTTTCCTCCATTTCACCCGCGTTCGGGGCAATCGAAACTTCCGCAGTCGGAGTGATCGAAGCTCCCGCAAGCGGGGCGGTCAAACCTCCTGCAGTTGGAGCTCCCGCCGTCGATCCCCTCCACGATGTTAGAGCCACAGTGCAGACGGAGATACGGTGAAAAAGTTGCATTTCCGTCGAGGAAAGAGATAAAAAAGGTTTTTCCCCCAACCCCCACCCCCCCACTTAATACAAAAACTAAAGGTACACTAAAAACACACAAGTAAACACAGGCCAAAACAGCAAAAGATGAGACAGGCTGTTGGCGCGGCTCCCATGTACGGCACCTCCAGGCAGATGGCACAATGGCAGAGTTCTGTGAAGTGGGAAGGAACAAAAGAACCCTGGAGTGAATGCCCACAGATCCCCGAAATCATGAGAAATGACATGAGAAGAATTGTCAATGTTTCGGGTTAAAAAGTGAGGACAATGAGATGCCAAGTAAGGCATTTGAAATACTGTCCTGAATTGGCTCTGGTATACTTTATATACCAGAGGCCAGGGTTTTGGTCACTGAGCCACAGGAAGGATATGCTCCCACTGGAGAAGTTGCAGAGTAGATTCATGAGAACGATGCCAGGCCTGGAACTGTTCGTTATGGAGAAAGATTGGCAAGGTAGTGGGTGCCCATCTTGGAACAGTGGAGGTTGAGAAGAGATTAAATTAAGGCGCATAAAAGAAAATGAGAGATAGGTGAATAACTAGATGCACGGATCAAAGTTCATTGGGAAAGGGATTCAAAAGGAAAATGTTCTCAACCAAAATAATGTTCTGGTGGAAAATGGGTTGTGGATGGGAGGGTGAAGGGCTGTTGGGGGCAAGACTTTCATCTTGTTTACAAAGTATTTGGATGAGTACAAGATGTGTTGCCGCCTATAGTGCTATTTACTGAAAGTCTGCAAATAAATAGCTCTGTTTTTGGCAGGTAAAGACAGTAAGACAAATCATCTCCTACTTGTGCAGCAAATGTCTTTGATTCTGTAACTGGTTGGACAGGATTGAGTCCATATGAGGGCTGTGAGGAAGCAGGTCATTAGGTGCATGGTAATGTCGAAGAGCTCACGGAAGAGGAGGAAAGGAGGAGGAGGTGTCATGTAGGCGTATGTGGCTGAATCAGGCATGAACTAAACATCAAATATGTTGATTAAAGCAATCTTTGCTTGGATAGTCACAAAAAGCTGGAGTAACTCAGCGGGACAGGCAGCATCTCTGGAGAGAAGGAATGGGTGACATTTCGGGTCGAGACTCTTCTTCAGATTTGTTGGGGATAAGGGAAACAGATAGAGGCAATGATGTAGAGAGATTGAAGAACATTGAATGAAAGATATGCAAAAAAGTAACGATGATAAAGGAAACAGGCCATCGTAAGCCATTTGTTAGGTGAAAACGAGAAGCTAGTGTGAAGGGTGGAGGAGGGATAGAGAGAGGGGGAATGCCAGGTTTACTTGAAGTTAGAGTTAAGTCAATATTCATATCACTGGGCTGTAAGTTGCCCAAGCAAAATATGAGATGCTGTTCCTCCAATTTGCGTTTAGCCTCACTCTAACAATGGAGGAGACCTAGGATAGAAAGGTCTGTGTGGGAATGGGAAGGAGAATTAAAGTGTTTAGTAATCTTTGCTTGGTATTGTTACTGATGAGGAGAGTTCATTGTTTCAGCACTTCACTTTAAGATTTGAGTAAAAGATTATTAAAATTAAAATCAGCTAAAGATTTTCGTAAGTTCGTAAGTGATAAGAGCAGAATTAGGCCATTCGGCCCATCAAGTCTACACCACCATTCAATCATGACTGATCTATCTTTCCCTCCTAACCCCATTCTCCTTCCTTCTCCCTATAACTTCTAACCCATTACCAATGAAGAATCTATCTTTCTCTGTCTTAAAAATATCAATTGACGGCCTCCACAGCCTTCTGTGGCAATGAATTACACAGATTTACCATCCTCTGACTAAAGAAATTCTCCCTCATATCCTTCCAGTTGGTGATGGAAAGAGTTAAATTGAACAAAAACAATTTCATCTGTTTTCTTTCATGCCAACACCTTTCACTGTTTTTTTGTTCAAAGCCGCAGCTACTCTTGCTTGCTTGCGGAAGTTGAGCTGCTATGTAATAAGCCCAGTATAAAACTTGTTTTCAATTACTCCCCAAAATAAAGCCAAAATATGACGCAGCAGTTATGGGTGTAGGAAGCATTCAGAGTTGGGAAATGATGTGCTGTTGCTCACGAGTGTTCTTTGGCTCCAATCTCACTGTAATATTGGAGGGCTGAGAGCTGGGCTAAATATTAGACTGTGCCGCCACTCTGTATACACAGCTGTGGAAGGAATGAGTGAACGCCTTCAGCAGACAGGAAACATTCAGCTCCCACTCAGACCAAAATAACTAGACTGCATCAAATCCGACTGTGGACACTAATGCCAAGCAAATGTACTTTTTTTCTGAATGGTAGATTTATTCCAGGCAGCTTAAAGCTACAGATCGTAATGGGAAAAGTATATGTTGTGGTTTTGTGTATTCGCAGTTATACTGTGGCAATATACATCTAAACATAAGGGTGTTTCAGTACTGACGTCAAAGACATCTGCATTACCAACAGAGATATCTGAAGGGCAAAAGTAGGTCACTTTTGAGAATATTTGAATTGGCAGATCTTATGGATATTGGTGAGTTCAGATATTGATAGATTTTTTGTTAGCTAGACATTCAGAGCCAAGATGATTGCATGCAGTTGAGATGTAGATCAGCAAGGATCAAATTGCATGAGAGAGAGCTAATGACCAGAAGTAATTTGTTTGTAGTTTGAGGGTAATTGACTATGGTAAAATTGTAAATTGTCCCGAGTGTAAAGGATAGTGCTAGCGCACGGGGTGATTGTTAATCCTGGCTGAAATCGAGCAGCCATATTGCCCACACTTTAATAAGGACTTATGTATTGCTAGGCCATTTTGGTCAAATCTGGTGTTCTCCATAGAAATGGGACAAGCTTCATCTGATGGTGCCAGCAAGTCTGTGGCCCAGATCAATGTTGCATTGTCAGTTGACAGATGGATGAGATTTCTGCAAAGAACATCATAGGAAATGTAAAATGCATGAGGTTAATTGGTTCTCTGCAAGAGCCTTGTGTATATTGTAAATAATGTTGCGAGACAGTTACCCTGTTAAGTGTTGATTGGTTGAAATGTTAAACCCTGTCTGATTTGTTTGAATCCCAGGGTAAATGTTGCACAATCAAGGTTCTGTTAGCCGCTTCTGGAAGCTTCACCTGCAACAATGTAAGAAGATTCTGTAATTGGCCTATGTACCTGTCAGTAATGTATTATTGTAATTTGTTAGACTTGATTGGATTGTAAATGTACTACTCCACTGTAGTTCGGCCCCTCAAGGTTCGGGGACCTATAAAAGGCAGCCCCCTCCCGAGGTCTGTGGTCGATCTTCTGGAAGAGCGCTTTGGACTGCGTGACCTTTTGGAGGCTAAAGGGCTTGGCCTGGCAGATACAAGGATCGAACCTGCAGTGGTTAAGGTATCGTATAGGGTGATTTGTTGTGTTTTCGAAAAATGAAGTTTAGTTGTTCCAGTGCTTGAATAAGTGATTTATTGACCAAACTAAACTGGTGGAAGCTTAGAAGGAGCTTATTGACATGATCACTGGTCAGTGCGGACTCGGTGGGGCAAAGGACCTGTTTCGGTGCTACAACTCTAAAGTCTAAATTCTAAAGTAAATAATGGGCTATTCCACCTCATTGTTTATTTCAGTTCCACTTGCCTACCGTGATTTAATCTGTAATCCTGATTCCCCGAATGTGCAAAAATCTATTAATCTCTTTCTTGAATATATTTAATGACTGCTGAGTTCTCCAGCACTTTATGCTTTGCTCTAAAAATAAATCCGTTGTCCGCTGAAGGGACATCACGATAGACCACTCTGATTAGTGAATTAATGGGGTTAGTTTTTTTTTAAATCTGTTGTCTAAAATTAATCGATACCCACCCTATGTACCGTATATCAGATTTAAATCATAATTCTGATTCTTTCGTTTTCCCATTTGTCAATTTTTTGTGCCCGATTATTTGGCGGCCAATCAACCGCTGTCTCTAAGGGGGTTGCGTCCAATCACCGACCAGCTTCTCTTAAAATTCCCATCAAATCAACAAATCGGTCACCTCCCATCCAATCAGCTGCTGTCTCCAAGGGCATTGTGTCCAATCACATAATGAGCTGGTCACTCGGCGGCCAATCAGACACAGTCTCCGAGGGGCGTTGTGACCATTCACCGACCTGCTTCGCTCACATAGAAACATAGAAACATAGAAATTAGGTGCAGGAGTAGGCCATTCGGCCCTTCGAGCCTGCACCGCTATTCAATATGATCATGGCTGATCATATTGAATGGCCAGAGCCAACAGAGAGAGAGAGAGAGAGAGAGATGCAAGGAAATAGCTATGACATATAATACACAATAAACTGTATTACAAATACACAATAAACAAGTTATGCATCTTGTACTCTTACATGGGTAGGACCGCACATACAAAAATCCCCCCCCCCCCTCCCCAGCCTCATGGACTTTAGCGTACCCCTAGTTCCTAAAACCCGTTTCCATCACTGGTCCTCTTGGGTGGCAAACTCATAAGGTCATGTCATAAGGAATATGAGTAGATTTAGGCCATTCGGCCCATCAAGTTTACTCCGCCATTCAATAATAGCAGATCTATCTCTCCCTCCTTACCCCATTCTCCTGCCTTCTCCCTAGAACCTCTGAAACCTGCACTAATCAGGAATCTATCAAAGAATTCCACAGATTCACCACCCTCTGACCAAAGAAATGTCCCCTCATCTCATTCCTAAAAGAATGTCCTTTAACTCTGAGGCTATGACCTCTAGTCCTAGACTCTCCCACTCCAAAGATTCATTACACTCCGGGTGAAGAAATTTGTTGGCATCTCAGTGCTGCATGACTGATGCCTTCAGGGCCTGTCCAAATGTCCACGAGTAAAAAAGGTTGTGAATTAGGTTGTGAACAACCTAATTCACAACCTTTTTTACTCGTGGACATTTTTTATCATGTTGAAAAAACACCCCGACCTACTTGATGCCACGAGGACCTACGACTATCATCATTACCTGCTACGACCTACCTATGACCTCCTATGACCTACCTACGACATCCTACGACCTTGTGACGACCATGCTGCGAGTATGAGTCAAGGGCAAACTCAGCAGAGGTCGTGAATTAGGTCGTGAAAGTGGGACAGGCCCTTTATCTTGATATGAGAGATGCTGCCTGACCCGCTGAGTTACTCCAGCACTTTGTGCCTTTTTCTTTGTGAACTAGCAACTGCGGTTCCTTGTGTTTTTGCCCTATTTCGAGTCCCCGATTCCTGGTTCTAGATATCCTAGTCAGGGAAACATCATCTCTGCATTTATCCTGTCAAATCTCAAAGAATTAGAATATTTAATTGAGAAGAGGCCAATTAATCTACAAAACCCTTCGGTCTTAGTGATGTGGGAGGAAACATTTTCACTGAGAATACTTTTCTTGACATGTTACTTCGTTACTGATTTATGGAGATTTTTCCTGGTGGTGTCTGCAGAACAATGTGCAGGAAATCACTGACAGTGTTTCAGGATTCTGCTTTTCACTGCACATTTGGGCACTCCACAGGTTGCTATCAGTTTCATGGTGAAATGCTGGCATTTACCAACAGTTTTACTGCCCTGTACATCTTGGCCAATTTATTAATAGAAGCAAATTGCAGATGATGCCTGTTTTAATTTTTAATTTACGTATTCTCAGGATGTGGATGTCTATGGCCAGGCCATCATTTGTTCCAAATTATTAACTGCCAACAACCAGCTTACAACTGAGTGCCACTTCAAGCGGCAATCAAGACACAACCACGATGGACAATGAGTGGTCTCAGTTATTGACCCAGAAGATGCCAATTAGTTGCATGGTTGATGCCATTTAGACAGCCAAAATTGATTGACACCATGTGCTGGAGTTACACAGCGGGCCAGGCAGCATCTGTGGAGAACATGGATAGGTGACCTTTCGGGACGGGACCCTTCTTCAGACTGACTGTGGTGGGGGCGGTGGAGGGGAGAAAGCTACAATCATTCTGAAAAAGGGCCCTGACCCGAAATGTCACCTATCCATGTTGTCCAGAGGTGCTTCCTGACCTGCTGAGTTACTCCAGCGTTTTGTGCCTTTTTTTTCATAACCCAGCGTCTGCAGTTCCTTGTTTCTCTATGTGAGTTTAATTCAACAAACCTAATCAGGATGAACTGAAATAAAGATTGGTGCACAAAGTGGCATGGTCCCATGGTACGCTAGGATGCACCACAGGTGTTGTTCAGGGCTTTGTAGTTTGTCTAGATCAAACTCAGATATCTAGACCTGATGCGGTGACCCCAAGCTTCTTATGACTTAAACTATCGGTGCATCATCAAAGCCAGTATTTTTTGTTAATATATTTTTATTAGAAGCAAGTACATAATAAGAACATTTCATGTATATCAGTTATACATTGATAATATTATCAGATATTTAATAACTGCTTTTTTTTTATAGATAGTGAATAATAAAGAGAGAAAAAAAGCATGATAAAGAAGAATGGAATAATTTACTAATAATACAACGTTGGAGAAAGTTCGAAAATTATTAAGTATAACTTTTCATCTAATCCTGAGTTCGAGCTTCAGTCAGTTTTTCATGCCGAACCATTCTACCCCTTCAAATAGTCAATAAATGGAGACCATGTTCTGACAAAAAGTTCTTGTTTGTCCATTAAGACAAATTTAGTTCTTTGCAAATGTAAGGACTCTGACATTTCCATAATCCACATTTTAATTGTGGGGGGTTATAGGGCCTTTCCAACATTTTAATATTAATTTTTTCCCAGTTATTATACTATAGTCGAGAAAGTTTATTTGGTTTGTAGTAAGTGTAAGGCTTTGTTCTGATATTCCTAGTATTATTAGTTTTGAGTCGGGATCCAATTGGGTGTTAACAACTTCCGAAATTATTTAAAAACTTTCCGTCCAAAGATTTCCTCCCACATTTCAAAGTGTTTAAAGGTAAATTGGCTTGGTGTAAATGTAAATTGTCCCAAGTGTGTGTAGGATCGTGTTAGTGTGCAGGGATCACTGGTTGGCGTGGATTCAGTGGGCTGAAGAGCCTGTTTCCACACTCTATATCTAAACTAAACTAAACTAAATAACTGGTAGGCACAAAATGCCGGAGTAACTCAGCGGGCCAGGCAGCACCTCCTAAATAAACGAAATAACTACCGTGCTAAAGATCAACTATTCTTACTGGTCGTAGGGAATAGCTTTGAATTAACAGTTAACATGTGCAAAGGGGTCAAGGAAAGAGCGTTCACGTCGCGGCCCTGTTTCCACCAATCTTTCCACCACTACGCATAAGAATCACAAGAAGCGTAAGACACCTTCGTATGCAGATGCTGAGAAGTATGTTCAGCTCTGGCTGAATAATTTATAATCTTGTGTTGTGGACTCGATAAGATAACTTGCGCAAAGCAAGAAAATAATTGTAACATCAGAGTTTAATGAACAGCTGTTCCAGAGCGTTTAACTTTAATGTCCCATTTCTTAAAAGAAAAGCTGTGTGTCTATTAGTTTTGTGTGGAATGGCTATTAAGGATCTAAATTTAGTGGAGAGTTTATATTCCATGATATTGTAAAATAATTACCCGACACGTTATAACTTTTGCAAAGGAAACACGTGTCAATATGACTCCTGAGGGAAAAATATTATCAGTTGTGATCAACCTCCTTTGAGTGCAGAACAGCTACCAATGCACACACATTCAACATCTGCTGAATTAATCTTCATCATTATTTTTGAATGCAAGCGTCATAAAATACATCTGAAAAATGGATAGAAGCACAACCTTATTTAACATTGTCTGCTGGATTTTTTGACTCCTTGACCCAGTTGGCAGCACTCCCACCTTTGAATCAGCAACCTGTGAATTTGGGATTAGGAGGCAGAGATCAGCCATGATTGAATGACGGAGTAGACTCGATGGGCCAAATTGCCTAATTCTACTCCTATAACTTGCGAACTTGCGAACTTGTGTGAGTGTTGTTCCAAATGTTTAGATGATATCTGAGCAATGTTTGGAGACACTGCGAGGAAGCAGACCCTTTGGCCCACTGAGTCCGCACCGACAAAGCGATGCCCTCACATTAACGCCATCCTACACACACCTGAGACAATTTCCAAGTATACCCAGCCAATTCACCTACAAGCCTGTACGTCTTTGGAGTGTGTGAGGAAACCGGAGATCGCAGAGAAAACCCATGCAAGTCATGTGGAGAATGTACAAACTCCATACAGACATCATCCGAGGTCAGGATCGAACCCGGGTCTCTGGCGCTGTAAGGCTACAAGAATACTCGATGCAAGAATTAAGAATTGTTGCATTGTCAGATATGAGTTATTAAACTTACTGGAAAATAAATCCGTCATTGTCATCAATGGAATGGAAAGTGATGAAGGGGAGCAAATAATAACTGACTGTCTTATGATATTTGTGAATTTGTATAATTCTGTTGCTTACTACAAATGGGCAGTAAAGATAGCTTTATTCATTAGAATATGTTGTGCAGACGTGGTTGACTGGAATGTTGCCTGATTAGAGGGTATTGTCGGGTATTGTCAATAAGGAGAGGTTAGACAAACTTGGTTTGTTTTCTCTGAATTTTCAGAGGCTGAGGGGAGATCTGATAGAAGTGTATAAATTTATGAGGCATAGACAGTCAGAATCTATTACCCAGGATGGAAATGTCAAACACAAGAGGGCATAGCTTTGAGATGCCGAGGCAAATTTAAATAATTAAAGCCTAAATAATTCTTAAACGTTGGGATAGTCCCTGCCTCAACTATCTCCTCCAGCAGCTCGTTCCATACACCCACCACCCATTGTGTAGGAAGGAACTGCAAAAGGTTACCCCTTAGATTCCTATTAAATCTTTTCCCCTTCACCTTGAACCTATATCCTCTGGTCCACGATTCCCCTTCTCTGGGCAAGAGATTCTGTGCATTTACCCGATCTATTCCTCTCATTTTCTGATCCCAACAGGCATAGCGAACAGACGTGCTGAGTGCTGAGTTCCAGTGAAGCAGCCATCAAGAGCCTGGTTGTGTTTGATTTCCAAGTACAGTGTTTGTGTTGAAAGTGCCGTGGCTTTGACCTGGGAAGCTTTATAAAGGAGGCTGAACAGAGCGATAAGTAAGAACACGTAAGGTCTTCCAATTTTGCTCTTCCGTCTTGCTGTAAGCAGAAAGTCAGTTGGGGCAGTGGTATAGGAGGTGGGCCAAGCCACAGATGCTGCCTGACCGTATAAAGGAACTGGAACTGAGGTTGGTGCATTCAAGGAACACACAGGATGCTAAGAGCATTATAGGTAGGAGTTTAGTGAGGTGGTCACACATGAGGTGCAGGCACAGGTAGTTGGGTGATCACCAGGAAAGGTAAGGTCAGACGGTCCAAGTTGGCTATTCCTCTCAGTAACAAAGGTATCTGAGTCACTTGACAAACCGCAGTGTGATATCACAATGTTTAACAAGATTTTGGTATTGTTTTTTTATTGACATGTCTACCGAGATACAATGAAAAGCTTTGCTCATTCTATACGTGAAATTAGTGTTAAATACGTGAAGTCAAATCATACGATACGTGAGTCCGATCAAGTCATACACAAATACAACAGGTAGTGCAAAGAGAAATGAGCAAAGAGCAAAGCGTGTGGGGATCGCTGGTCGGCACAGAATCGGTGGGCCGAAGGGCCTGTTTCCGCGCTGTATCTCCAAACTAAACTAAACTAAACTAAACTAAACTAAAAAATATACCAGAATACAGAATATAGTGTTTCAGGATTAAAACATTACAGTACTTCAATTGTTGTACTTCAATTCTTCTGCAATTATTTATTTTGCAGATATCCAGTTTATCGTTAAAACACACCCTCTGTACCAAATTCAGTGTTTTCCTAAAGAAACACGAGTCCTTCAAGAATAATGAGCAACTACTTAATTTTGATCCTATAGTTTCCTCACTGGCATTTAATGTTTCCTTCAAACCTCCAAAAACACTTATCTTGACACAAACATATTATTTTGACTAACTAACTGACTGACTCGTATTTTTCCTTTCAATTTCTCTTGAGGTTGCAAAATAAGTACTTTCATGTGCACCCAGCTTCCTTCTGAAGCAACTTTGTCATTAATCACCGCTTCTTGACATCAATATGACGGCCTTGGATAAAACTACTGGCTCAATCAGCTACTTCCCTGTGGAAACTGCGAGAAGAAATACAGGCTCTTTGTGAAATGATTCACTGCAGGCCATGCTTTTTTTTTCTTCTTCTCTCCCCAGTGCAAGAACATTTTTTTTTTCACATTCTCCATGCAGTTGGCTATACAGGAAACAATAACAGCTTAATCTCAACTAGAATTTCCTTCCTGCAATACAGCACTTTTCAGGTATTCAAACGCAGCCAAAGAAATCAATGGCTGCTTGAGCCAAGAACAAACCATCACGGCCAATTAACCTCAGCTCTCTGTGCTGGAGTTAAAACTGAAAGCAGGAGAATACCTTTCCCTTTCACGTCAATATGTTCAAACTCTTTTGTGCATTTAATCTCAAACTAATTCTGATTACTGACAGCTGTAGATGCCACAGCTTCAATGGGTTAGTGCATGTGCAGAGGTTTATTCTCGGTGGAACCTTTTTTAGTTTAGTTTAGTTTAGTTTGGTTTAGAGATACGGCGCAAAAACTGGGCTTCGGCCCACCGTGTCCGCGCCGACCAGCGTTCCCCGCACACTAGCACTATCCTAGGGGTGGGAGATTGTAACCTTCACGTGGTCTGCCCTGTTTCGACGAATGCAATCAACCTGGCTGGACAATCAAATAAGATCAAATAGAACAAGTTGTCCTACAACTTTAGGCTGTGCACGCCATATGCAAGAAGAAGAAGAAAAAGAAGCACTATCCTACACAAACTAGGGGCAATTTTGCACTTATACCAAGTCGATGAACCTACAAACTTGTACGTCTTTGGAGTGTGGAAGAAAACCCACTCGTTCACAGGTGAACGTACAACATCTGTACAGACAGCACCTGTGGTCGGGATAAAACCCGGGTCTCAGGTACTCTACTGCTGAGCCACTCTTTGTACTGGCTTAAAGGCTGCAAAGGTGAACCCTTGGGTTGCTGAATGTTGCTAGTCACTTTTTTCCACCTTGTTTTCATATCACAATCTCGTTGATTTTCATCTTGGTTAGAGCACCCTACGTTATATTTCAGTAAGATTGGGATGAGTGGAAATGTTGCAATTGTACAAGACATTGGTGAGAGCATGTTTAGAGTTTTGCATTCAGTTTAGGTCACCCTGTTATAGGAAAGATGTCGTTAAGCTGGAAAAGGTGCAGAGAAGATTTACGAGGATGTTGCCAGGACTTGAGGCACGAGCCATAGGGAGAGGTTGAGCAAGCTAGGACTTTATTCCTTGGAGCGCAAGAGGATGATCTTATAGAGGTGTTTCAGATCATGAAAGGAATAAATAGGGTAAATACGCAGAGTCTTTTACCCAGAGCAAGGGAATCAAGAACCAGATAACATATAATAGGTTTAAGGTGAGGGGGGAAAGATTTAATAGATACCTGAGAGACAACTTTTTTACACAAAGGGTGGTAGGTATATTGACTGGAGGATGTAGCTGAGGCAGGGACAATCCCAACCTTTAATAATTATTTAAACTCGAAATATCTCAAGGGTGGTAGGCATATGGAACAAGCTGCCGGAGGTTGTAGTTGAGGCAGGTACAATCGCAATGTTTAAACAACATTTGGACATGTATATGGATAGGTTTAGAGGGATAAATGCAGGCAGGTGGGACTAGTGCAGATGGGGCATGTTGGTCGGTGTGGTCAAGTTGGGCCGAAGGGCCTGTTTCCATGGTGTATGACTCTGCCTCTATGATTCTATGGCGTGCATTGTTCATACTGCTGCATGGCAGTGGGATTGGTTGTACTCAGTATGATATTGAAACGTGAAACATAGAACAAAACAGCACAGGAAGAGGCTCTTCAGACCCCAATGTCTGTGCCGACCATGGTGGCAAATTAAACTAATCCCTTCTCCCTGTATGTGATCCATATCCCTCCTGCATATCCATGTGCCTGGATAAAAATTCCATAAATGTCACTATCATATCTGCTTCCACTGACACCGTCAGCAGCGCGTTTCAGCCACCACCCACTCTCTCTGTAAAAATCCTGCCCTGCACATCTTCTTTAAACTTTTCCCTCTCACCTTAAGGCTAGTATTCGATATTTTCACCCTGGGAAAAAAATACTGACCATCTGCCCCTCATAATTTTATATACTTCTATCAATGTCCCCTCAGCCTTCCGACATCCAAGTTTGTCCAACCTTTTCTACACCCTCTCCAAAGTCGTGTGGCACGGTGGCGCAGTGATAGAGTTGTTGCCTTACAGCTCCAGAAACCCGGGTACGATACTGACTATGGGTACTGTCTGTATGGAGTTTGTACGTTCTCCCCGTGACTGTGTGAGGTGTCCCTGGGTGCTCCGGTTTCCACCCTCACTCCAAAGATGTACAGGTTTGGAGGTTATCTTGGCTTCGGTAAAAATTGTAAATTGTTCCGAGTTTGTAGGATAGTACTGGTGTATGGGGATTGCTGGTCGGCGTGGGCCGAAGGGCCTGTTTCCATGTTGTATCTCTAAACTAAACTAAACCCAAAAATCCTTTCTGTAAAGGGGTGACCAGAATTGCATACAATATGGGGAACTGGCTACCCATTTTACAGCAGTGTAAAATTAGAAGACAATTTCCAATTGCGTGTTTTTCACTCAGGGACGTTTTATACCTCACAATGTAGGTTGATTACAATAGCAATGTTACAAAATTTTGAGATTTTAAAAATCAAGTCTGCAATTTATCCCATCAGATAAAGCATAACAACAAGTTTAATTTGACACCAAATTCACTTTCATATCTCAAGTATTAAAAAAGTTATGGCCATTTTCATACTCGGAAATTAGCATCTTGTTCCCTATTGATTTTCAATGGACATTACAAAAAAGCTGTGATCTTGGATAGTCAAAAGCCCGTAACTTTCTTAAGAATTAAGAGAACTAAATGAAATTTTCACCTATCATAGATTGAAGCATTCTGAAAAATATAAAACAATCTTACTTGGATGACATGAAATTAAAGCATATAATTAGCTAATTACCTAATTGTAGCTAATTACAAAATTGACCGATGTGACAGAAATGGTAATAAACAACCAGACTGCCTTGAAAATTCAAAAATGTGATATTCTCACGATCAGAACTTTAATATTATTGTATAATATGCTGTAAGTCAGTTATGGATAGGTAAATAAATTACAATTTCTAGCAAAAGACCAAGTCTTTATGGAGAATATCAGCTGCTAGCTGGTACATTGGCATATCATAATCAGTAGCAGCATCATACTCCTCAGACTGCAACCAATAAGCAACTCGTAAGTACACGTTGTTTTTCCTCAATTTTTCAATTTTAGAAAAAAAAGGTAGAGATTATAAAGTTAAACGCTAAAACAAATAGTAAATACTAAAAAAGAAAATCATGTGTAATCTAAATTCAATTACTAGATATAAACATCTATCCATTTCTTAAATAGCCTAAATGTCCAAAGATTATTCACAAATAATTCACAATATAACATGATTTTTATATCTAATTTACATTAATTTATAGGCCAAATGGAAGGAATTTAGTGTTCAATTGCTGTAAATAAATGCCCATTTAAATCGGCTTTCTAGTGGGTTCCTGTGACCGCGCTGGTTTAGAACGTTCACATTGCGCTGGATTAGTGCCCTCAAATGCCGAGAAAAATACTGCGGGATATAAAAAGCCCAAAATGAACTACTCGCTATAGAAAACTTTATAGACAGGGTTATATACACGCCCCATTTAATGTAAAAATAAGGTACATACCTTTAATTGTTTGCTTTATGAAACCCTGGGGCTGCGAGAGGTTGCGGAGTGAGAGAGTGATTTTAAAACTATTATAACTATTATTCGAGGCCTATAAAACTAATAATACCTTTTGCGACCGGGTCTTGCAGCAATTTTTCGTTAATGATTTACTAGGCTGAACATCTGCGATTGGAACAGCCTAGTAAAAATCGCATTTTAAACCCGCCCCTCCAAACAGCGCCAAATTCGCGGACATGGCTTTGGGCAGATTCCCAATAACATACCTAATTACAATGGCTCTGAATCCTCTTTGTTATTTTTGTAATGTATGAATACTTTATTCTCACATGTGACAAGTCACAGTGAAATTCTTTGCTTGCATACCCAAGGTATGCAAATAGTCACCACATAGAGGGTGCTTACAAAGTTACAAAGTATCCTAGTGCCATGTCCCCCTTTGTTCTCCCTCCCTCCCTCTCCCTCATGGAGGTCCTCCCACGCTGGGTCCTTCTCCCGGTGTTGGCGTCCTCACCTCCACACGTCCGTCCTCGTCCATCGGTTGCCGCCCCCATTGATCGACGCCGGGTTCTCTCCAGACACCTCCATGGCACTGACCCAGGCCCAGCTCCGACCCAACCCACAAGGCTCTGGCCTCGAATTCTCACTGGTGGCTTCTGGCTCTGACCCACTGACCCAGGGACTGACCACGGGCTCCATCGACTCATGCTCCGTGGACTACGTCGGCCTTGTGCTCTGACCCACGAGGCTCCAGCCTCGGCAGCTGCTGCTGCGGCCTGCCAGGAGGCGACACACAAAGACCGGTCAATCGAGATCTGGAAATTATACTGCAGCATTATAGTCAGGCTACATGTTTCACAAGATAGACACAAAAAGCTGGGGTAACTCAGCGGGACAGGCAGCATCTCTGGAGAGAAGGAATGGATGATGTTTTGGGCCGAGATCCGTCTTCAGACTAGAGACAGGGGAGATATGGAAGGTGAATGAATGAAAGATATGCAAAAGGCAAGATCAAGGAAAGGTGGAGCCCACAATGGTCCATTGTTGGCTGTGAGTCATACAACAGTGAAACTCAGCAGGATGACAGTAAAACTTGCGTGGCAACTAGGGTGGGGTGGGACAGAGAAAAAAAGGGGATGCAAGGGTTGCTTGAAGTTAGAGAAATCAATATTCACACGTAAGCTACCTAAGCGAAATATGAGGTGCTGTTCCTCCAATTAGCATTTGGCCTCACTCTGACAGTGAAGGGGCTCAGGACAGAAAGATGAGTATGGGAATGGGAAGGGGAGTTAAATTGTTTAGCAACTGATTTGGTCACAGTGAGCCCACTGCTGCAGGCTTCACTCGTTCCTGGTGCCACTAATGCAGCATTGCACCTCTTCATAAGTGATAGGAGCAGAATTAGGCCATTGGGCCCATCAAGTCTACTCTGCCATTCCATCATGGCTGATCTATCTTTCCCACTTAACATTCTCCTGCCTTCTCATAACCCCCTCCACCCGTACTAATCAAGAATCTACAGTATCTATCTCTGCCTTAAAAATATGAATTGACTTGACCTCCACAGCCTTCTGTGGCAATGAATTCCACACGTTCAGCATCCTGATGGTGATCCTTTGATGTTGCAGAGCACGCAAACAATAATGAACCTTCCCTGACCGAGGATGTCCTAAGGTCTGGAGGCATGCAGGGCTGGTGACTGAAGACCCTATCAGATCCTACAGAGAATTATGATTTGGGTGATTAGAGGAGAGGGATGGATGATATGGGGGTGGTGTCAATTATCCGAGGTTTTGTAGGGTTGGTGATCAGAACACACTGTGAAGGTGGGTTTTCAATTAGATGATCTAATTTAGTTTAGGTTAGTTTGTTTAGTTTTAATTTAAAGTGAAGACGTACGCACAAAGCTATAGTCTCAGCGGGTCAGGCAGCATCTCTGTAGAAAAGGAATAGGTGACTGAAGGTCAAAGACCATTCTTCAGACTAGGTTTAGTTTAGCATTAGCTTAGCTTATTAGTGTCACATGAACCGAGGTACGGTGAAAAGCTTTTTTCTTGTTGCGTGCTATCCAGTCAGTGGAAAGACTGTACATGATTAGAATCGAGATGTCCACAGTGCACAGATACAAGATATAAGGGAATACACTATAGACAATTGACAATAGACAATAGGTGCAGTAGTAGGCCATAAGGCCCTTCAAGCCAGCACCTCCATTCAGTGTGATCATGGCTGATCATCCACAATCAGTACCCCGTTCCTGCTTTCTCCCCATATCCTCTGACTGCACTGTCTTCAAGAACCCTATCTAGCTCTCTCTTGATAGTTTCCAAAGAACTGGCCTCCACTGCCCTCTGAGGCAGAGAATTCCACGGACTCACAATTCTCTGCGTGAAAAAGTGTTTCCTCATCTCCATTCTAAATGGCTTACCCCTTATTCTTGAACTGTGGCCCCTGGTTCTGACTCCCCCAGCATCAGGAACATGTTTCCTGCCTCTAGCGTGTCCAAATCCTTAATAATCTTATATGTTTCACTAAAATATCCTCTCATCCTTCTAAAATCCAGAGTTTACAAGCCCAGCCGCTCCATTCTCTCAGCATATGACAGTCCCGCCATCCCGGGAATTAACCTTGTGAACCTATGCTGCACTCCCTCAATAGCAAGAATGTCCTTCCTCAAATTTGGAGACCAAAACTGCACACAATACTCCACAACTGCAGAAAAACCTCTTTGCTCACATACTCAACTCCTCTTGTTATAAAGGCCAACATTGTTTTTGCTTTCTTCACTCCCGGCTTGCTTACTTCCATAGACTGATGAACAAGGACTCCCAGATACCATTGTACTTCCCCTTTGCCCAACTTGACACCATTTAGATAATAATCTTCCTTCCTATTTTTGCTACCAAAGTGGATAACCTCACATTTATCCACATTAAACTGCATCTGCCATGCATCTGCCCACCAACCTGTCCAAGACACCCTGCATTCTCATATAATCCTCCTCACAGTTCACACTGCCACCCAGCTTTGTATCATCTGCAAATTTGCTAATGTTACTCATAATCCCTTCATCTAAATCATTAATATATATTGTAATTAGCTGCGGTCCCAGCACCGAGCCTTGTGGTACTCCACTAGTCACTGCCTCCCATTCTGAAAGAGACCCGTTAATCCCTACCTTTGTTTCCTGTCTGCCAACCAATTCTCTATCCATGTCAGCACTCTACCCCCAATACCACGTTCCCTAATTTTGCCCACTAATTTCCCATATGGGACCTTATCAAATGCTTTCTGAAAGTTCAGGTACACTACATTCACTGATGTTTAATGCAAGATAATGTCCAGTGCAGTCCGAATAAAGATAGGCTGAGGGTCTCCAATGTGGAAGATGGTAGGTCAGGACTGCTTTATTATAGGAAAGGTTTAGAGGGATATGGGCCAAACACAGACAGGTGGGATTAGCATAGATGGGTCATCCTGGTCGGCATGGACAAGTTGGGCTGAAGGGCCTGCTTCTGTGCTGTATCACTCTATGACTCCATGTCTCTATGGCACTATAACTAACGAACGGATGATGCCTGGACTAAACTAAACTAAAAGGTTCTTATTATTTTAAAATAATAAAATAACTTATTATTAATGAAATAAAATAATACATTATTTTATTATTTTTACATAATAAGATAATTTATTTTTTATCCGCAATAGTTTACATTCATCTAAAGCATGAACTGCATCTGAAGCAGTGCGGGAAACAATAGTTTGAGGCCCATTACACATTCTTTGGTCATAAATTCAGCCCTGTTATCAGAACATGACAAACAGCTGGTAGACAGATCCTGCACAAACTCATACTGCTGGGGGGACGCCCAGCTAGTGTCAAATTGCATATACCGTTGTCTTCTTTGGTTGTCAATTCTAGAAATAGGAACTAATTAAAGAATTGTCAAGTGTCTGCTGACTGCATGAATCCAGTGGCTAACACCTGCCACTAAAACAATAATATTTGACCATTCAGCAACTTGCTGAATAGAAATAGCACCAAATTCTCAACTAAGTATTATGAAATAGCCCTTCCCTTCCATCTTGTACAATCCCTTGAGCATCTAGGTGGCACATTGCAATATAGTAGAATAGATTCACATTTCTTCCACCAAGATGCAACTTCTTAGCTCTAGAAAGAAGTCTCTATATGAACATAGAAACATTTCAGAGGGAAATGTGAAGTAGAGGGTGGCACAGTAGTGCAGCGGTAGAGTTGCTGTCTCATTGTGCCAGAGACCCGGGTTCAATTCTGACCACAGATGCTGTCTGTATGGAGTTTGCACGTTCTCCCTGTGACTTTGTAAGTTTTCTTTTGGTGCTCCAGTTTCCTCCCACATTCCAAGGATGTGCAGTTTTCTAGATTAATTTGCCTTTGTAAGTTGTCCCTAGTGTGCAGGATTGAACTAGAGCACAGGTGATCGCTGATCAGTGTGGACCCAGTGGGCCAAACGGCTTGTTTCTATACTGTATCTCTAAACTAAACTAAACTAAACTAAACTAAACTAAACTAAACTTAACTAAACTAAAAAGCATGTTGCTTCCAATGACTTTCCCTCATGTTGTCAATGAAACCAACGAAAATACTGTCTCACAATCCTGTAAAGATTATGCTGTAGATACTAACCAGAAGGGAAGCATTGGATAATATTACCATTTTTCTTTTATAGGGGGTAATGAGTAATTACAGGGCCATGAACTTACCAAGGGGTTCAGGTGACATCTTAAACCACAGGAGCTGAGTTTAGATAGCTTATAACCATCATTAAAAATAGATTTAAATTATTGTCTGAGATTACTGTAGAAACAGGAAATTGCAGATGCTGGAATCTGAAGAAAGGTCCAAATTCGAAACGTTAACTATCCGTGTCATCCAGTGATGCTGCCTGTCATGCTAAGTTACTCCATCGCTTTGTGTCTTTGTGCCTGGATTCACTGTCTTGCTCTTGTTTCTATTACATTTTTAAATTGTTAAATTAATGCATTATTTAATTCTATTTATTTGGTCCACAGTGTTCTTCACTCATTGTTTAATTCTTAATGAGATGCAATTGCTCCAACGACATGAAGAGAAAATTTGAGACAATTAGAAAATAACAGTCTGGTGTGACAATGTGATCCTGTCATATTGAATACATGTCTCCACACCAAGCTACTGTTTCTTGAATTGTGTGGTATGAGACGTATGGCCTTGTACCGATTCCCATTGTGTTGGGATGACCCAGACTCAATAAACTGTAAGCCACTCTGGTCAGTTTGATACCCTAACAACAGTTAAGCAACATTTAAGAGACATTTGGACAGGTTCATGGATAGGAAAGAATTAGGGGAACATGGGCCTTACACAAGCAGGCAGGACTCGTGTAGATGGGGCATGTTGGTCAGCATGGGCAAGTTGGGCTGAAGGGCCTGTTTCCATGCTGTATAACTCTACGAGTCATTTTACAACAATATTGATAACAGCATAATTTTGACCGGAGCTCACATTTGGAAGTTCCATCTCTTGGCTCATTTGATAAAGGGCGCAGATGAAAAAGGGATACCGCAGGTTATTCCTGGTTTGGTTCTGAGTCAGCTCAGGGCTCACTGCACTTTGTGAGGGAAAATATAAGCCATTTTCCCCAAGTATTTCTTGAGGTAAAGTACCCATGTGTACCTATTGTGCAAAGAAAGGGTTGGGTTTAATTGAAATGTCCTTCTTGGACTTTGCCAATCAAGAATCAGCCAAAGCTGAAAACTATCCCTTTGGGTAAAGCATGAAAGCCTATCTGCAAAAAGAAATCTTGTAGAAAAACAAGCTCTGATATGGGAGAGGAATGAGTGCACATGTCAGTAAAGCAATTTAAATCCTCCAAGTTGATATGTTATTAATACTTTTGGGCTCATTGTCTAAATCATCAGTTGAATAATGATTAAAGCTTGGAATTAGCTAAAATATACCACTTTGCTGCATTGTATTTTTTTAAATCTCCCAGAAAATGAGCTTTGTGTATTATGTGTCAAAATTCAGTCTTGATATAAATGAATCTTCGATTTAGCTTTACATAGAAGTAACTTGTCAGTGAATTAAAGATTAAAACTACATGCAGGCACATCACTGTTTTGTTCATTACTAGGCATATATATCAATTCTGAAATGTTTAATATGAATCAAATATTCAGTGTGCTGATTATCTGATACAGGGTGGATGACTGAAAGTGGCGGAGATTGTTGGCTGTCAAATGCTGGAACATTAGATATATAATCAACAAATAGCAAATAGTCTATCTATTTTACTTCGGAGTCACGTGAGTGACTACGTGAAGAACCCTGCCAGGACACATATGTCATATCGCTTTCACGCTTGCGAAATGAAAGGCGGGGTGGAGCGTTCCCCCCGCAGCGGTAAGTTTGAAACCGCGACCTGCAGGTAAGTGATTTACTCTGCGGTAGTGTTGGTCCCCGCGCTGTTTTACACGGGGGGGAAAGCTGGACAAAATAGTGTCCACATGTGCTGCGAGTGAAGCTGGCTGGGGAGGACCGCGAAGTTGCGGGAGCCAACAGCAGCTGAAGGCACAAGCCCCGTAAGTGGGATCAGCTGTGCTGACTTTTGGTCCCGCGCCGGCCAGAACACCATGGCCGGGCGGGAGACTATTCAGAATGGGGCCGTCGACTTTGACAAGTTGAAAACGGCAGGAGGCGGGGTGGAAGGACATTCCCCCGTAGCGACAATTTAAACCAGGACCTGCAGGTAAGAGTACTCTGCGGTCTTTTTGTGTTTTCCCATGCTGATTACAGGTAGAGAGCATGGAAAAGTCGAAGAAACCAACGAGGGCTGCCACAAAGCTGGTGGGCCAGCAGCGGCCAGCGGCACTTGAATCACCTATAATGGGATGAGCTGTGCCTGATGTCGCCTCCGCACCGGCCAGATCCACTCTGCGGCCAGGTTGGTAAGGCAAGACAAAAAACCATCAAAGTCGTGGACTCAGATCAGTCCGACTTTGAGCAGCCGTGGGCGGCCAGCGACCGTGAGTGCTGGAGCCGGATGGAGCGGTGTGTGGAGCATTTGCTCCAACGTGACAGACTCCGGGAGATGGAGTCGAGTCACTGTGGGCTCTATGTAAAACCCACAGCAGCACCTCTTGTAGGGCTGCACAGTGCTTCTCCCTCGTCAGAGGGGAGCACTGGGGGTCAGTTCTGGGCTGATCCTGAAGAGGGGTTTGCAGAACAGAAATCAAGTGTGCAGGGGGTGCAGGAACGTGAAAATCTACTGGACATGGTGTCCAACTTCATATAGCCAGACCAGACTGGCCAAAACCTGGAGGACACCTGACACCGAGTAACTGTATATCCCTGAATGTTCCTGTAATAAATAATTGTATATGGAAACTCCTAAACAGTGGGGATAACAGCTTTCACCCGCTCAGTGGATGAGAAGGACATGTCGCAGGACCAACAGGATGCACTGGCACTGCTTTGCAACACACGGCCATAGACAGCACTCTTACGCACCCACCAGTAGAACAAGACCGACTGGTGAAAGCTCGAAGGTCCGGTACACCAAACATGAGTCTTTCTTAGGCCATGGCCCAGACCGGCCTTCTTGGAAGATACGCAAACCTCCAACATCAACCAAACCACAAACCCAGACACCGACGCCTCAACATCAATGAAGGATTTACAAAAATAAGTAAACCTGCCATAACTATGGAGGTAGGTGGGTCTGGTTCCCTACAAATTGCAGGGAGCATGGAGGTTGGGGGGCGATTACTCTCCTTTCTGGATGCATGGAGTATGTTAATTACCAATACTTATATTTTAAGCAGTATCCAGGGATATACAATAGAATTATACACAAGTACAGCCCTCCAGTTCAACATATACTGAACCGAATGTTCGTACTTTCCGGTAAAGAAAAATCAGAAGTGCATGCTGAACTGGAGCGGCCTTACGCAAAAGGGGTAATTGAAAAATCCCAACACGAACCGCTAGAATTCGTGTCCAATATCTTTACCAAAAACAAAAAAGATTGTGGTTGTCGCATCATCATAGATCTGACCAAATTGAATACATTTGTACAATATATTCATTTTAAAATGGAAACCTTTGTTACTGCTAAACAATTGATTTCCAAAGGTTACTTCATGGCTAACATCAATTAAAAAATGCTTACTATTCAGTGCCTATACGAGGTGACCACAGATGTTACTTAAAATTCAACTGGATGGGACAATTGGCAGTATAGAGCGCTGCCAAATGGGTTAACATCAGCCCCCAGGCTGTTCACTAAAATTTTGAAACCAGCCCTAGCGTTTCTACGGAAACAAAAACACATGGTCATGGCATATCTAGATGACATACTTATTGTGGGCAAAACATTGGAATTGGCCAAACAAACTGTAACAGCCACAAAACAGTTATTTAAAAAACTGGGGTTTATTATCCATCCAGTTAAATCTAAATTAACGCCTTCCACTGCTTTTCCAGCCACACAATTTGGACCTTTACATTACCAAAACTTACAGAGAGCAAAAATACAAGCACTCAAAATCAATGCTGGTCATTTTGACAGACCAATGAAGCTACCAATCAAAGCTATAATGGAACTAAAATGGTGGATAGATAACATTTGGCTTTGTTTCAATCCAATCATTATCAGAAACCCTTCTATGGTGCTACAAACTGATGCCAATGCACTTGGTTGGGGTGCCACCAATTCCATCTCCAGCTGTGGAGGTAGATGGACTGCTCAGGAGGCATCATTATTACTAACACTGGGCATAAACTACCTGGAAATGTTGGGTGCATTCTATGGCCTAAAGTCATATTGTACTGGGTCATATCACCAGCATGTTAGACTACAGATTGACAATACCACCGTGGTAGCATATATCAACCACATGGGTGGAAACAAATCGACATCATGTGACCATCTGGCTAATACAATTTGGCAGTGGTGTAACCAGAGAGATATTTGGATATCAGCTGCTTACCTACCAGGTAAACTAAATTTAGTGGCAGACACCAGGTCATGCAAATTTAATGAAAACACTGAATGGGTGTTGAATAAAAAGTATTTGCTGATATCACGATATGGAACACCAGATATCGATCTATTCGCATCCAGGCTTAATCACCAGTTATCAAACTATGTTTCGTGGGAACCAGACCAAACTATGTTTCGTGGGAACCAGACCCTGGGGCAGCGGCAACAGATGCATTTTCGCTGCATGGGGGGGGATTGTTTATTTATGCATTCCCTCCTTTCTGCCTCATCAGTCGGGTATACTGAACATGGTATTAGAACCATGTATCACCATCCCGAATAGACCAGACTTATTGGTTCATCCCGTAACAAGGGATGGCCACCCATGCCATAACTATTTGAATTTATTAATTTGTAGAGTTTAAAAATACCATTACTACAGCTGGGACTGACGGACCGAACAGTGAACATGATTTTGGCGGGCCACAGACAGTCCACCAAAAAACAGTATCTGGTCTATATCAGGAAGTGGGAGATGTATTGTCACAAAAACAGCATCACCTACAGAGATATGAACATCCCGTCTGTTCTGGAATACCTGACAGGCCTCCATTATGATGAGGGGCTCAGTTATAGTGCCATCAACTGCGCCAGAAGTGCCCTATCAACTTATCTATGGCAAGGAACAGAGTGTCACTCTGCTGGGACTCACCCACTGGTAACAAAACTTATGAGGGGAATTTTTAATACCAATCCCCCAAGAACCAGGTACTCCCAAATATGGGATGTGAGTATTGTCCTGAAGATGCTCAGGAATTGGTCTCCAGCAACAGCTCTATCCCTACATAGACTGACATTAAAAACAGTCATGCTAATGGCATTCGTCACGGCACAAAGGGTACAGTCATTACATAAATTAAGACTGGACACATGACTTCTTCATCTGAAAATATTACGTTTCATATTTATGAATTAGTAAAGTAAAAAAAAAAGTAAAGCAGTAAAAAAAAAAAAAAAAAGCAGAACAGACAGGGATCAACAGGCCTCAATATAGAATTTAGGTCTTACCCAACAGATGATCATCTCTGTATAGTAAGACATTTGTCGTTATACATGGGCAACACGAAAATCATCAGAGGCAATGAGAAGGCACTTTTAGTCAGCCATGAGCAACCACACAAAAGAGTGACGGTCCAGACCATCTCAAGATGGCTGAAACAGGTTCTAATACAGGCTGGGATGGATACTAATATTTTAAAATCTCATTCCACCAGGGCTGCAGCTACATCGGCAGCTATACAGTTGGATGTACCAATGGACCAAATCCTCAAGGCAGCAGGATGGTCAGGGGAAAAACATTCCACCTATTTTATCATAAACCAGTCATTAAACCTGGAACATTTGCAGAAACAATTTAAGTTCTGTAATTTAATTACCCCATAAATAGGGGCTATAATTTGTGTTAATCAATTCATGGATTTCAATGTCGGATTCATGTCTAAAATATGTTGACACAATTCCTCCTACAGTCATTAAGGCAGCTGTGATGCATGGACTCGTTTCCATGGCATGAAATCACAGAGCTTTGAAATCTTCACGTAGTCACTCACGTGACTCTGAAGTAAAATAGTAAGATTAAACGAGAACTTACCAGTTCGAAATTTGATCGTTATTTTATGAGGAGTACGTTGAAGGAATACGTGCCCTCCGCTCCCACCCATGATCATATACTCAACTGGTATTTCTTCTCTAATCTTACTATGTTTATGTCATTACAGTTATCTGTGATTTCACACCGCTGATTTGAAGAATGACACACATGCGTCCTGGCGGGGTTCTTCACGTATTCCCTCAATGTACTCCTCATAAAATAACGATCAAACTTCGAACTGGTAAGATCTTGTTTAATCTTACTATTCTTCATTCATTCACATGTGGTTCACTGTGTGGGTTGCAGTTACTGTATAATCTATCCTCAAAATGAGCAAAATGTTAGTTTTGGCAAGAGCATGACACCACTGGGTTGTTGATAAATCAGCATCCTAGCCACAGTTTGCTATAAGTGTGACTCTAAATCTATTGTGGTTGACATTTAGCTACCATCTAAAATGACTGTTTGTTGTATCAAAATTGTCATGTTGAAACACATTAAGAATTGGGCAACACTGTGGCATAAGAGCTACTGCCTTACAGCTCCAGAGACCCGGGTTCGATCCTGACTACAGGTGGTTGTCTGTAGAGCGTTTGTATGTTCTCCCCTTAACCTGCTTGGGTTTTCTTCGAGATTTTCGGTTTCCTCCCACACTCCAAAGACGTACAGGTTTGTAGGTTAATTGGCTTGGTATAAATGTAAATTGTCCCTAGTGTATGTAGGGCAGCGTTAGTGTGCGGGGATCGCTGGTTAAAGTGGACTCGGCTTAGATCGAAGGGCTTGTTTCCGTGCTGTGTCTCTAAACTAATCTAAAAATTAAAAATAAAACTGGAGGGAACACTGTATAGTAGATTCAGACATGACAAGTGCACCCACTCACGACAGCCTCACAACTATCTGGGGTATGGGTCCAAATTGTAAGAGCCCAACTCATCCATGCCAGTAGACAATAGATAATAGGTGCAGGAGTAGGCCATTCGGCCTTTTGAGCCAGCACCGCCATTCACTGTGATCATGGCTGATCATCCACAATCAGTACCCCGTTCCTGCTTTCTCCACATATCCCTTCACTCCTCTATCTTTAACAGCTCTCTCTAACTCTCTCTTGAAAGCCTCCAGAGAATTGGCCTCCACTGCCTTCTGAGGCATAGAATTCCACAGATTCACAACTCTCTGTGTGAAAAGGTTGTTCCTCACCCCTGGTTCTGGACTCTCCCAACATCGGGAACATGTTTCCTGCCTCTAGCATGTCCAAGCCCTTTAATAATCTTATATGTTTCAATAATGTTTCAATGCCAACCAAGATGCCCCAATTAACCTAATCCCATTTGGCCCATCTCCTTTAAACATTTCCTGTCCATATACCAGTCCAAGTGTATTTTAAATGTTGCTACAGTATCTGTCCTCAACTACCTTCTCTGGCACCTCGTTCCATATATCCAACACCCTCCGAGTGAAATAGTTGCCACTCTGGTTCATATTATTTCCTCTCACCTTAAACTTTTATCCTCTTGCTTAATTTATTTACTTTCCCAGTGCTAAAAGACTCGGTGCAAACAGGGTCCTTTTTCTCCAGAGATGCTGCCTGACTTGTAGAGTTACTCAAGCACTTTGTGTCTATGTTGACAAAATTGGAAGTTGTGTTTCCTTAATTTTATTTTTATTTCTGATTTCATATCCTGGCCTTTCTCTTGCCCTGAGACACTAAACGTATTACCAAAGTTTATCACATTCTGAAAATATCACCAAGTGTTGGAACCATGAGATTCTATAATACAGAAATAAAAGGTCACTGGACCTATACAGCAATGCTGGTTCTTATAAAGACCTATCTAATTAGAGTCACCAATTAGTCCACAATTGTTCCAGCTCTTCTGTCAAGAACAGAAAAAAAAGCCATCCTTTAGATTAAATTTTACATTACTTTCGACTGAATATTTTATTGAATCTTAGCAATGTGACCTTGTTAAGGCTTGACAGGGGCGTAGAGCACTAATGAACTTAGAAGAATGAAATGAGATGAAATTGTACTACAATCATATAGTGGACATTCTGTAAAGGCTTGTCCCATTTTCTTGTGATACACAAATTGCTATCAAGCCGGAATAAATTTGCATCGGATCCATTAGTAAGTAAATGGCTGAATTAAAATTTAATTTGTTACATAATTTTATACTTGGGGTAACTTAATTTTTGTTTTGATTTACAACACATTTAAAATGTTCAATCAGAAACTCCCGTGACCTTAAGTATGTCTGAATGCTTTTAATAAAATTCCACATTAGATGATTCTATTTAATGAAGATTGTACTATATGGACATGAAGACCACATTACTTTTAATGCACACGTCTGCATTTCCAGCTGTAGAATATAAACATGTTTATCTACATATGGTGTAGTGGGACAAGTGTAACAATGTCAGGCTATATTATTTTAGATTAATTACACCATGTGAAGACTGTGGACATTAGTACTTAATTATTGATTTTAGATAACCATTTGTTTTTTCCTGTATACAAAAATACACTAAACAAGCTGGAATGGGTGTGGAGAAGATTTACGAGGATGTATCCAGGATTCAAGGGCCTGAGCTATAGGGAGAGGTTGAGCAGGCGAGGACTCTATTCATAGAAACATAAAAACATAGAAATTAGGTGCAGGAGTATGCCATTCGACCCTTTGAGCCAGCACCGCCATTCATTGTGATCATGGCGGATCGTCCCCTATTAATAACCCGTGCCTGCCTTCTCCCCTTTGACTCCATTAACCCCTAGAGCTCTATCTAACTCTCTCTTAAATCCATCCAGTGATTTGGCCTCCACTGCCCTCTGTGGCAGGGAATTCCATAAATTCACAACTCTCTGGGTGAAAAAGTTTTCTCACCTCAGTCTTAAATGACCTCCCCTTTATTCTAAGACTGTGGCCCCTGGTTCTGGACTCGCCCAATATTGGGAAAAGATTTTCTGCATCTAGCTTGTCCAGTCCTTTATAATTTTATATGTTTCTATAAGATTCCCCCTCATCCTTCTAAACCCCAGTGAATACAAGCCTAGTCTTTTCAATCTTTCCTCATATGACAGTCCGCCATCCCAGGGATCAATCTCGTGAACCTACGCTGCACTGCCTCAATCACAAGGATGTCCTTCCTCAAATTAGAAGACCAAAACTGTACACAATACTCCAGATGTGGTCTCACCAGAGCCCTCTACAACTGCAGAAGAACCTCTTTACTCCTATACTGAAATCCTCTTGTTATGAAGGCCAGCATTCCATTATCTTTCTTCACTGCCTGCTGTACCTGTAAGCCAGCATTCCATGGAGTACAGTGAAGATCCTATAGAGGTGTACAAAATCATGAGAGGAATAGATCGAGTAGATGCACGGAGTCTCTTGCACAAAGTAGGGGAATTGAGAACTAGAGGACATATGTTCAAGGTTAGGGGAAAAAGAACCTGAGGGGTAACCTTTGCACCCAAAGGGTGGTGGGTGTATGAAATGAGCTGTAGGAGGAGGTAGTTGAGTCAGGTACTATTGCAACGTTTAAGAAACATTTAGACAGTTACATGGATAGGACAGGTTTAGAGGGACATGGACCAAACGCAGGAGGGACGAGTGTAGATGGGACATGTTGGTCGGTGTTGGCAAATTGGGCCGAAGGGCATGTTTCCATGTTGTATGTCTCTATGACTCAACAACAAAATGTTCCTTGAAGAACGCCCCTTACCAGAAATGTTGTCTGGCCATTTGCCTGTCTGACCCAGTGAGTTCCTCCAGCAATTTTTTTTTGAAGTTTCCAGAATCTGTAATTTCTAATGTGAGGAAAGTTTCCTCCTTTTGCTATTATCCTTTCAATTCTTATGATGGGGTTAATTGATGGCTTCCAACAATCAATTTACACGTAGTCTATTGTAGTCACCAGAGCAAAAGGACTGGTACCATTTCAGATGCAAATAACAGCAATAGATATTAGAACAATTGGTAATTCTTCATTACACCCTGAGTGGATTTAAAATCAAACTATTATTAAAGCAATAGCATGTGAACCAAACTGAACAACCATAATCCTACTTTGGCAACAGAACACTATGGACTATTCCTTGGACACATCTGCATTTCTGTTTTACACAAATGCCTTGTTTATACACAGTTTTTTTTTTCTGTTCACTGCCTTGCAGCATTTATGTGCAATTTATGTAAAAATTATGTCCAATTAATATTTTCATGCGTTGCCTGACATGTATGTGCTCTATGATGTTGCTGTAAGCAAATTTTCATTGTACCTATACCTCACTGTACTTTTATGACAACAAACTCAACCTGACATGACTATTTGATTATTTAAATGTTTCTGACAAAATTAAGAGAATTTTTAACCTTCGAGAAAACGATGGGTCAGTTTATGTAAACTTGTAAGGTTGCTCCGAAGATTCCCAGGAATGAGTCGGCTAACGGATGATGAGCGTTTGATGGAACTGGCCGTTGGAACTACTCGCTGGAGTTTAGAAGGATGAGGGGGTACCTCATTGAAACTTAGGAAGGAGTGAAAGGCCAGGATAGAGTGAACGTGATGTTTCCACGAGTGGGAGAGTCTAGGTAGAGAGGCCATAGCCTCAGAATAAAAGAACTGACCTTTAGAAAGGAGAGGAGGAGGAATTTATTTTCATCAGAGGATGGTGAATCTGTGGAATTCATTGCCACAGAAGGCTGTGAGGCCAAGTCATTCGATATTTTTATGGCGGAGATTGACAGATTATAATTTATGAACATGAAAGATTCAGTTCAAAACTTGAGGAATGACACAAAATGATGGAGTAGCGGGTCAGGCAGCACCCCTGGAGAACAAGGATAGGTGACATTTTGGGTCTGAACCCTTCGTCAGACTGATTGCAGGGGTGGGGGAAAGAACATTTTCTATCAATGTTTTCCATTCTATTCCATTGTTATTCTGCATCTATCTTCACATCATGTAATACTCCAGGAGGAAGTAAAGAGATGCAGATTTGTAACTGGAATCTAGATTAACTCATTGTATGGAGGTTAAACGACAATAGACTCCAGAGAGTCAAATAGTCTATTTTTGTACTGTAACTTTAATGTATTCTCATGCCCAAAGGATACATCAGATCTACTTCCTTGTTATTGCCTAAGGTACGATTCACCCAGCTCTATGAAAAATGCCTGAAACTGGCCCAAGGTGATTCATAATCTCATTTGTCTTCCTCTTGTCAAGAGTTGCTAAAGCACCACTTAGCAACCAAACCTTGACAACAATTCGCATCAGGCATTCATACAGTACTTGTAGTCATCATAGATACAACTGTTACCTCTCATCGTCACTATTGTGAAGGAGGACATGGGACGCTGGGTTGAAAATATTTCAGGAAATTGGACGTTTATTCAATTTGCAATTCTTAACTGTGTAGTTAACACAGAAACACATGAGAGCATGGGGAAAGTTAAAGATTCATACAAATATTAGTTTACTTTAGTGCCATGTTTTACCGAGGTACCAGAAAAAGCTTTTTTGCTGCGTGCTGTCCAGTCAGCAGAAAGACTTCACATGATTAAAATCACGTAGTCTACTGTGTACAGATACAGGATAAAGAGAACAACATTTAGTGCAAGGTAAAATCCAGTAAATTCCGATTATAGATAGTTCGAGGGTCTCCAATGAGGTTGATGGGAGGTCAGGACCTCTCTCTAGTTGGTGATACGATGATTCAGTTGCCTGACAACAGCTGCCTGACAAACTGTTCCTGAATCTGGAGGTGTGTGTTTTCTCACTTCTGTACTTCTTGCCTGATAGGAGAGGGGAGAAGAGGGAGTGTCCAGGGTGAGACTTGTCCATGATTATGCTGATGGCCTTGCCGAGGCAGCATGAAATGTGGATGGAGTCAATGCAAGGGAGGTTGTTTTGTGTGATGGTCCGGGCTGCGTCCACAATTCTCTGCAGTTTTCCCATCCTGACGTACAATGTGACTGTGTTACTAGCATTACTATATGTGGTGTGTGTATAATGGGCAGGTGGAGGGGGAACAGTCAAGAGAATGAATTGATCTTTGAATGAATTGGCTGAAGTTTAGAAGGGAACCAAATGACCTTCTTGATAAACGCTTCAAGGATCTTGATAATGCTTCAAGGATCATCCAGTTGAAAGGGAAGCCAAGAACTAGGGGATAAAGTCTGAGGACTTGTGGTTGGCGGAGGAAGTATTTCTTCTTTAAGAATCCAGAATCTTTCTAATTCTCTACTCCAGAGTCAATACATTCAAGACAATTTTTGAACTGAAGGGGAATTGCGGTTAATGGGATTAAGAAGGAAAGTACAGCAGAGGGCAAGATCAGTTCAGTCACTCAATGGTGGAGCAGTGTTGAAGGACCTTTTGGTTTACTTCTGCTCCTATTTCTCATCTGTCAATACTGACTGAAGAGTCAAGTGTGACTGTCTTTTCTAACTCAGTTGATTAACAGTGAGTGAGAGGTACTGATTTTACTAATCATGTCAGTAATGGCATTGACACACATTAATGAAATTGACATTGGCTAATTTCAGAAGACGGTACCTATTTACTTTTTTTTAATTGCGGAGTAGTTCTGAACAGCAGTGTAACATTTTCCTGACTCTCATTGTAAAAATAGAAACATAGGAACATAGAAACAGAGAAAATAGGTGCAGGAGTAGGCCATTCGGCCCTTCATGCCAGAACTGCCATTCAATATGATCTTCTTCTTGGGTATGGCGTGCACAAGCTAAAGTTGAAGGACAACTTGTTCTATTTGATCTTATTTGATTGTGCACGCCAGGTTGATTGGATTTGTCCAAAAAGGGCGGACCACGTGAAGGTTGCAATCTCCCACCCCATTCAATATGATCATGGCTGTTCATCCAGAATCAGTACCCTGTTCCTGTTTCCTCCCCATATCCTGTAACCATACGATGTATACTTCCCATATACTGTAGAATACTGTAGATATACTTTAGATCCAAAAGCAATCAAAGAAAATACCACCTTAAATTTTCTTTGATTGCTTTGGGATCTAAATTCATCCAAAATGCTCCAATACAAGAATCCATTCAAAATATGCTTAATTCCGTGTACGTGATGTGTTATATATGCAAAAGGATCATTCAATGTATTTGATATTGAGTAAGAATCTGAACTTTGCAGGAAAAGGCTTAAAAGACAAAAATCTCTTTGTACTACTGACTGCGATGGTCCTACAGGAAATCTGGAAACAAGGAACTGCAGATGCCGGTTTACACAAAAGGTCACAAAGTGCTGGAGTAACTCAGCGGGTCAGTCAGCATCTCTGGAGAACATGGGTAGGTGATGTGTGTGGGATTGGGACCCAAAATGTCACCTATCCATGTACTCCAGGGATGCTGTCCGACCCCCTCAGTTACTCCAGCATTTTGCGACCTTTTCTCTGCCGGAGAAAGGACAATTGTGGAGGGATCGCTGGCATCTGAGACATCTGCACAGATCTGAGATGAAGACAACAGGGAAGTGCGCTGATCCTGTGTTATCACTTTCATGGAACTATGTATCAACACCCTCGGGTCTATCTGTATTACATCACCCGCCAGGGTCCTATCATTTACTATGCAATGGAATAATAGACTTTAGTTTAGTTCAGTTTCGTTTGGAGATACAACGTGGAAACAGGCTCTTCGGCCCACCAGCAATCCCTGTACATTAATACTACCCAACACACACCAGGGATAATTTACACATACACCAAGCCAATTAACCTACATACATGTACGTCTTTAGAGTGTGGGAGGAAACCGAAGATCTCAGAGAAAACCCACGCTGGTCACAGGGAGAATGTACAAACTCCATACAGATGGGATCGTACTCGGGTCTCCGGCGTTGCAAGCGTTGTAAGGCAGCAACTCTACTGCTGCTCCACCGTGGCCACCACAAACTTCAATGATGACTTTAATTTTTGAAGCTACAATAAGCAGAGTTATTCTGTGGCCATTATTTATTTGTTACACAGTTCCCACTGTACTTCAAACTGAATAAATGTGACAGTTGAAAAAAGAAAATCCACCAGTTTTCTTTCAGTGATTATGAAAAATCAAATATGATTGCTATTTGGATGTGAGATTGCCTTGGAGGAACAGCTGCAGTAAGCTTTATCTTCAACCTATGTATGCTACCAGGGTATGAAGGTGGTTACTGACACAATTAAAGACACAAAGTGCTGGAGTAAAGTGCTTGTGATCATCAGTTGCACTATACGTAATTTCCTTTATCCTGTATCTATATACAGTGGTCAGCTTAACTGTAATCACGTACAGTCTTTCCACTGAATGGACAGTATGTAACAGAATGCTTTATTGCTGTATCTCGGTACACGGGAAAATAAACCTAACTGACTGACCGACCGACCGACCGACCATCTGACTAATAACTAAAGGGCCTGTCCCACGAGCATGCGACTCCATGCGGCAAGCATGACCTAACGTGGTCGCTTGAGCCGTACGGCCTCGCGGGGCTGGTTCCACTTCGATCGCCGGAGTCGCATGGAGTTGTGCGGAGCTGGTCCAGACATCGCGCGGGGCTCCGAAAAACTGACCGTGTTCAAAAATTCTGCGCGGCAATGGCCTGCCGGCCCGCAGCTGCCTCGATGCCGTATGCACCGCCTCGACGGGCGTGCGCAGCGTCTCGACGCAGTACACAGTGTCTTGACGCCGTAAGTCACGCGCGAACATCCCGCGGACTTCGCTCGAACTTCACGTCACTCACTCAACCTCCGCGCGGCCCCCGCTTCCGGTTTGGTCGCGCTCGCCACATGCAGGCGCATGCTGGCGGGACCGGCCCTGTACGGGGATCACTCGACCTCCGCGCGGCCCCCGCGTCCAGTATAGTCGCACTTGCCGCATGCAGGTCTCATGCTCGTGGGACAGGCCCTTTACTAACTAAATAACAAACCAACCAACCAACCAACCAACTAACCAACTTTAATTTGAATGTTTCCACCATTAACTCCTCACCTTCAGTTGCCTTGTGTTAAACTTTGAAATTTCCATCCTAAATCATTTTGATCGGGTTTTGGTCACCTGCTCTATTAGGTCCTCATGTGTCATGGTATTAGGTTTCTCTTGATATCCTCTATTAAAGCAGCTTGGGATGTTTCACCACATTACAGGCGATATAGAAATGTAAACGGTTGTCACGAGGGTCAATCATTTGGAGCTTTCAACAATATCCTCTTTTGTACAGACGTCAGTACGAAACAGGAGCGCGGCCGATCTCACAGCTGTGGCTGCTCTTTGGCGTCGAGACTTTGGCACTGCCAAACTTCCGAATGTGCAATATAACTTTTCAGTTCGAAGTGTTAGCAGCAACCACAAAAACCACTGCACAGGCTAACTGAGCAGATCAGTGGTGAAAGAGTGACTTGTGGAGCTGAGGATAAATTTTAAATCAAACACTGAACACTCATGATAAATGTCTATTAATCTCCAGTTCTTCAGTTTGAGCTAATCGTTATTAATGATCCTGCTTATTGATAACTTTATTGTTTGTCATTCTTTAACATAAATCTCAGTGGGAGGGTGTTTGGGTGCTTAATGAGAACATATTCAGCAGGTTTAAACATATGGGGGATTAGATTCCGACATTAGGTCATTAAAGTAAGCAGGTTCCCTGCACGTGTAACTCATTGTGATAGAATAACGCTCATTCAGAAAAAGGAGGTGAACTTACTTGTTATTGAGCTTCTGCAAAAATTACAGAAACAGAATATTACAGGTTGGAAACAGAACACGAAACCCATAAAGAAAAACACATTAAGATGTTCACATTGTGATCCATCCAGACAATTCTTACACCTAGTAGACACAAGGAACTGTAGACGCTGGAATCTTGAGCAAAAAAGCATGAAGTGCTGGAGTCACTCATCGAGTCAGGCAGCATCGCTGGAGAACATGGATAAATGAGATTTCGAGTCGGGTCCCTTCATTCTTTAAACTTTGACTTCTCACTGTTAAAATTCTCTTTTTTAATCATAATCATACGTAAAGTAATCTGTGCAACATCATTCAGGAAGAGTGTATGGCAAATTAATTTACAAAATTAGTGTTCATTTTCTTTTAACTCTTGTATGATTGTATTAAATTTGTGTCCTCCCTATGTTGCCCAACAAACATGAAAATGGACCATTCAATGCCGCAAATCTCTTTTGCAATTAGTCACTATTCACGTAATGGCAATTCGTTCTGCCTCTTAAGCAGCAACACCCTATTTCATACTTCCAGCTCCACTGAAAAAAACAATAACTATTTCAGTCTCTTTTAATGGCAACCTTTTTATGCTTCTTAAGCTCCAACACCTTATTTCTTCAAACTTCCGGTTCCACTTAAAACAAGCAATAAAGTTTTCAGTCTCTCCAAATGAAGTAAACTCGTTTTGTAGTTAAAATGCTGGTGATTCTGTGTTGCACCTCATCCTTGTGTGGCCTTTTGTTAAAGAAGAGCCCACAATGCTCAACTTGTGCCAAAACAAAATCTTCACAAGCTTAACCATAATTATACTTACTGGACCACTAAAACCGTTTTTAGAACTTTGTTCAAGTCCCAATTATTATAATGCAGATCAAGTGATAAATTTTCCAGTTCATGCCATTGCTGAATCTACTTTGAGGAAAGCACCAGCACATTTGGCAAAAGAGCAGATACAACTCTAAAATAAAACATATGGAATTCCTTGTGCATGTATGGATGCCAAAATGTACTGTTCTTTTTAACTTGCAATAATGGTAGTAAGTGCTAATGGCCTTACCGCTATTAGTTCGGCAAAATCCAGGTTAACAATCCGAGGCTCGGACAGGTGGCTGAAACGTTCTATATAATCACTAGCAAAGTTCAACTGGTTTTGCAATCAACCAAATGGCAGACAAGTTAACACTTTGAAAAGTTTACATTCGAGGAAGTCTCCCATTACATTCCAGCAAACCACATTACGAGATTCATACAGATTTCATTTCAAATTTCTACTAAATGAAAGTTCCTGACTGAATAAAATATGTGGCAGGATATAACTAATCTACTCCACAGCAGAACATACTGTGGATTTAATTCCAGATCCAGCTACGATTTGATGTCACACTTATAACAAATCATTTCAAATAATTAATTTGTTTTCCTGTTCAACATGGAAAAAATAAAACCACTTAATAAATATTCTTTGGAAAAATAAAGGCTTTCAATCTTAGTGCTTTCTACATAGCTGAAAGTTGGCCCCAAAATGAAAATAACACTGAAACCTGATGCATAATACAAAACATTGTAAAGTGAATAAATTGTTTTATACAAGACATTTGCACTTTTAGCGATCAGAGATACATAATGAAATGGCTGGACAAATGTTTTTCATGGTTTCTTGGAATGCATTGGAAGACTTTCCACAATGTAACCTGTTCATGGTGTTAACCCATCTGTGGTTTGGGAAGATTATAAAACTGGTAAAAGTTCCACCTGCCCTGTAAGTGCTGACATGTTGCAGTTCCAGTTGCAGCTTTGGCCCAAGTGGTCACTGATTTCCCTGAGTGGCTGCGATCTCAATGCGTCACTGCTGTCTTAATATATTAGAGTCTTATCCTCGTACTGGAAATATCTTCCGGAGGGCTGAGTTTTAAGGTGAGAGGAGGAAATTTTACAAGGCAAGTCTTTATTTAAATACAGAGAGTAGTATGTGCCTGCAACGAGTAGCTGGGGAGGGGGGTGGGGGGGGGGGGGGGGGGGGGGGGGGGGGGGGGCTAAACATACAGCCAGTGAATGTGATGAATATATAATAATGAGGACAATGTTTAAGAGGCATTTAGACAGACACATGAACAGGCAGGGAATTGAGCAATATAGGCCACATGCAGCCAGATTTAATTTATAGATACAACTCGGATACAGGCCCTTTGTCCCACCGAGTCCGTGCCGACCAGCAATCCCCGCACAATTACTCTATCCAACACACACACTAGTGACAAGTTACAATTATACAAAGCCAATTAACCTACAAACTTGTATATCTTTGGAGTGTGGAGGAAATCGAAGATCTCAGAGAAAATCCACGCAAGTCATGGGGAGAACGTACAAACTCCGTACAGACAGCACCCATAGGCAGGATCGAACCTGGGTCTCTGGCACTTTAATGCCCCTGTTCCACTTAGGAAACATGAACGGAAACCTCTGGAGACTTGGTGCCCCACCCAAGGTTTCCGTGCGGTTCCCGGAGGTTGCAGGTGGTTGCCGGTGGTTGCAGATAGTGGAAGCAGGTAGGTAGACTGACAAAAACCTCCGGGAACCGCATGGAAACCTTGGGTGGGACGCAAAGTCTCCAGAGGTTTCCGTTCAGGCTTCCTAAGTGGGACAGGGGCATAAGGCAGCAGCTCGACCCGCTGCGCCACCGTGCCGCCCCAAAGTGCAGTGTAAAGTGCAGCTTAAATTGACATCGTGGTCGGCACACACATAGAGGTCTGGAGGACAATTCCTGTGCTGTACCGTGCTATGTTTTATGTTCCATAGTCTCCATTCCCCCCTTGGTTAAAGCTGTGGTTCACTTGTCATTGTGCTCAGCTCTGGAATTTCCTTTCTATCCCTAAACTCCACTCCATTCTCACATCTCCTGTTAGAAGCTGTGTAACATATATCTCTTTGACAAGTTTTGTTTGGAGTTTGGGCACCATATCTGAGGAAGGATGAGCTGGCTCTGGAGAGGATCCAGAGGAGGTTTACAAGAATGATCCCAGGAATTAGTGGGTTAACCTATGATGAACGTTTGTTGGCACTGGGCCTGTTTAGAAGAATGAAGGGGGACCTCATTGAAACATACAGAATTGTGAAAGGCTTGGATAGAGTGGATGTGGAGAGGATGTTTTCACTAATGGGAGAGTCTAGGATTAGTGGTTGTAGCCTCAGAATTAAAGGACGTCCTTTTAAGAAGGAGATGAGGGAGACATTTCTTTAGTCAGAGGCTGGCAAATCTGTGGAATTCCTTGCCACAGAAGGCTGTGGAGGCTGTCAGTGTATATATTTAAGGCAGAGATAGATAAATTCTTGATTAGTACCGGTGTCAGAGGTTATGGGGAGAAGGCAGGACAATAGGGTTAGGAGGGAGAGATAGATCAGCCATGATTGAATAGCGGAGTAGACTTGATGGGCCGAATGGCCTAATTCTACTCCTATTCCTTATGACTTTATACAGCATAGAAACGGGCCCTTCAGCCCACGGAGTCTACACCGGCGATCGATCACTCATTCACACTAGTTGTGTGTTATCGGACTTTCTCATCTACTCCTTCCACACTGGGGTCTAGTTACGGAGGCCAATTACCCTACAAATCCACATGTCTTCGGGATGTGGGAGGAAACCGGAGCGCCCGAAGGAAACCCACGTGGTCACAGGGAAGAGGTGCAAACTCCACACAGGCAGCACCCGTAGTCAGGATCAAACCCAGGTCTAAACCCGGGACTAAAAACTCATCCCTTGTGCTAATATGGTTTGACATAAAATTTGTGCCTAGGTATATCCCTGTAAACTACTGTGGCTTGTTTGACCATGTTCGAGGTGCTATTTCAATGTAGGGGTAGATGTTGGGAAGATTTATTTTGCCTACAAAGTTTCCACACACTGGGCTGTGATCACCCAAAGCATACAGACACATGTATGCACAGGAATGTATGCCCGGTAGATAGCACTAAATGTAATGTTAAATTTGAGCCATTCTCTCTGATGGCTCTCTGCGCAATTATGGTACTTGCTGTGTAGCAGTTTTCACCTTGCTTTCTGGGGCTTTAGTACTTTATTGAATTCTAATCCATCACCAAAGGGATCTATTCAGCACAAGTGAGGTACTGTTTAGTTGCAAGTGAACAGCGTCAATAGAGTTTAAACTCTTAATTTATTGCTTGTTAAACGTGTCAGTTGCTCTGTCAGGAACAGTAGTGCTGATATGGAACCAATTGACCAGCTTCAGCAATGGACAAGACAGGGAGCTGATGGTGAGATGGATTTTTTTCAGTGACCCTTTGAATGCTGAGACACAATAATAGCTTCAAGAAAAATGAGCAAGAAATAAAACACTTGCAGTCTTTAAAATTAATTGCTCCAAGCAACATAGAAACCAATTCAGAACCGATTTGCCTGATGCTACATTCAGTGCTTAGTGTAGTTTAGTTTAGAAATACAGCCGACCATCGATCCCCCCCGCAAGCTAACACTATCCTACACACTAGGGACAATTTACAATTACCAAGCCAATTAGGCTACAAACCTGTACGTTTTTGAGTGTGGGAGGAAACCAGAGCACCCGGAGAAAACTCACGAGGTCGCAGAGGGGTTGTACATATTCTGTACAGACAGCTCCCGTATTCAGGATTGTATTTGCATTAGTGTCCTTAGAGTCTAAGGGCTCTAATTGCCTAATGGGCCTGTCGCACAGAGACGACTTTTTAGCCGACTGCAGGAGACTATGCGGTCGCTGCATGGTCACCACATGTTCGCGGGTGGTTGCCGGGGTCGCCTTCATGGTCGTGAAGAGTTCCTGCATTCTAGGAACTAATCGTGGCCTCATTATGGTCAGTGCAAATTTTTAAACATGTTGAAAAATTTGCAGTGACCAGAATGAAGCCACCATGGAGAGTAGCGAGAATTCTCGTGCCGTAGGTGCAGTGGTAGTGGGTCGCCGGGAAGTCGTAGGATCTCAAAGGTTGTAGCCGTGCTGACCAGGTGAATTTCATTGGCTCATTGGGAAAAAAAAACATAAGCAGTAGTTTTCAGAACCAATGATAACTGACCAGTAATGTTAATGTCCGCCGAGCTTCGCAGCCGTGTATCTCTGGCTTCATAAAAGTTGTCTCCATTCCTTCTCCCTCCCCCTTCTTCCCCCCCTCTTTTAAAGGACTTACGTGACCCTTCCCGTACACTGTGCTTTCACTGTCTTAATTACAGCACCAACCTTCCTGTTTATCGTGGTGTGTGTCTGTATCACCTTGGCTTTGCACCATGTGAATTTCACTCAGACTGCGCTCCCCCCCGCTTGCCCTGTCCCCCGCCTGCATAACGGGCTGGTGAAAGAGGCGATGTGTGTGTGTGTTCCACTCTGACAGTCACCGTTCCAGTCGCTAGCTTTTCAGGCGACTGAAAATCGCCTAAGTGGGACAGGCCCATTAGAGTTACTGTAAGGCAGCAACTCTACCGCTGCACCACTGTGCCACCCCCTCACAGTATAATCTGTTTCCTGCTCACTCCACTTCACGATTTACAGTCAACATCCTCAAACCAGACGTGATTACTCATCATAGTTAATATTTACTCCAATTTGGAAATTAGATTTGTTTTTATCAACAAACAATGTTTTTTAACCAGCGGGCGGAAACATGGGCAAAACATATCTGCAATCTTCCTCTATTAGTTTATTACAACACGCTGCACTTATCTCCAATGTTAAGCAACATCAGGGCATGAACATTGAATTATTCAATTAAACTCCTCCTCAACTGTGGAGCTACTTCACCCACCCGATACTTTTCTTTCCACTCCCACTCGTCTCCATCACCCACTTCCTTTCCCCTCCTGCACCGATACTACTCCTCATCACCCACCCTTGTGCTGTCTGTATCGAGTTTGCACGTTCTCTGTGGGGTTTTTTCTGGGTGCTCCAGTTTCCCCCCACACTCCGAAGATGTACAGGTTTGTAGATTAATAGATTTTGGTTAAAAAAAACTGTCAATTGACCCTAGTGTGTAGGATAGTGTTAGTGCACGGGGATCGCTGGTTGGAGTGGACTCAGTGGGCCGAAAGGCCTGTTTCCGCGCTGTATCTCTAAAACTAAATAAAATTAAATGAAATATAAGATTTTGGCGGTCGCAAGAACGACAACTGAACTTTTAAACACATTTTTATTCGAAAATTCACTCTTCAGTATACACGTCTGGCCACAACGGTGGTCAGTGCTGAACTGCCACGCGAAAACAAAACCGTGCGAAAACGAGCAGCCCCTCCCGAGTCACGTGACCGCGGCTTCCCAATGCCGGGTTCGATACCTGCGTGCGCCAGCAGGCGCCGCTACAAGATACTCCTTTCCTCAGTTGATGTGTTAGTTTGTATCATTATTGGAGATTTGACTGCGGTTTGCTTAGCAAGTGGAAAAATGGACAGAATACCATTCCATTCCAAAAAGGACATAACATGCTGGAGTAACTCAGCATGTTCTGGCAGCATCTCTGTAGAACATTCATAGGTGACGTTTGGGATCGGAATCCTTCTTCAGACAGATTCCTTGGAGCGCAGGAGGCTGAGTGGTGATCTTACAGAAGTGTATATAATCGGAAGGGGAATAGATAGAGTCTTTTATCCAGAGTGAGGGAACTAACATCCAGAGGACACAGATTTAAGGTGAGAGGGGAAAATTTAATAGGAGATTTAGGGGCAGTTTTTTCAGACAAATAAACCGGGTATATGGAATTCTATCCATATAAGGGTAAGGATCCCCTACTCCCAATTCCTCCGCCTTCATCGCATCTGCACCCAGGCTGAGGTGTTCTAAACCAGGGCTTCGGAGATGTCCTCATTCATTAGGGAATGGGGGTTCCCCTCTTCGACGATAGATGAGGCTCTCACCAGGGTCTCCTTTATGTCCCGTAGCTCCGCTCTCACTCCCCATCCCCCTACTCGTAACAAGGACAGAGTCCCCCTTGTCCTCACCTTCCACCCCACCAGCCGTCACATACAACAGAAAATCCTCTGACATTTTCGCCACCTCCAACGGGATCCCACCACTCGCCACATCTTCCCATCTCCTCCCCTTTCGGCTTTCCGCAGAGACCGCTCCCTCTGTAACTCCCTGGTTAATTTGTCCCTTCCCACCCAAACCACCCCCTCCCCTGGTACTTTCCCTTGCAACCACAGGCAATGCTACACTTGTCGCTTTACCTCCCCCCTTGACTCTATCCAAGGACCCAAGCAGTCTTTCCAGGTGAGGCAGTGGCTCATCTGCCCTCCTCCAACTTCATCTATTGCATCCGCTGCTCTAGGTGTCAGCTGCCCTACATCGGTGAGACCAGGCGCAGGCTTGACGATCACTTCGCCCAACACCTCCGCTCAGTTCGCACTAACCAACCTGATCTCCCGGTGGCTCAGCACTTCAACTCCCCCTCCCATTCCGAATCCGACCTTTCTGTCCTGGGCCTCCTCCATGGCCAGAGTGAGTCCCAATGCAAATTGGAGGAGCAGCACCTCATATTTTGCTTGGGCAGTTTACACTCCAGCGGTATGAACATTGACCTCCAATTTCAGGTAGTTCTTGCTTTCTCCCTCCTTCCCCTCCAGTTCCCAGCTCTCGCACAGCATACCATCTTCGCCTTTTCCTTTCTTCTTCCCACCCCCCCACCTCCACAACAGTCTGAAGAAGGGTCTCGACCCGAAACGTCACCTATTCCTTCGCTCTATAGATGCTGCCTCACCCGCTGAGTTTCTCCAGCATTTTTGTCTACCTTGGGGATATGGAACGAGCTGCCAGAGGAGGTAGTTGAGGCAAGTACTATAACAACATTTAAAATACATATGGACAGGTACATGGATAGGAAAGGTTCAGAGAGATGTGGGCTAAATGTGAGCAAGTTGGATTGACGTTGATGGGGCATTTTGATCAGCATAGGCATGTTGAACTGAAGGGTCTGTTTCTGTACTTTATGACTATGACTCTATAACTATAACTCTGTGATTGGGGTGGTGGATGGAGGGGATGGGGGAAGTAGGGGTGATGGGGGCAGTGGAGCGATGGGGGGGGGCGGCGTGGTGGGGTGGGGGGGGGGTGAGGTGGATGGAGAAAGCTGGAAGAGAGGAGTGGCAGGACAAAGCTGTTCCATTATTCATTGTTCCATTCACGTTCACAGATGGTACTTAAAAGGACAGTGGGCTGAGTAGAAGATACTTTTACGAGAGTTTGGTGGTTTTTAAGCCTATGCTCTAGAAACAGCCAGAATTTCAATTGTTTCCTAATTATTTTTAAATGGAGACTCAAGTCAGCCATTTTTACGAGTAATTGTCAGGGATGAGTAATCAGTCCAGCTGTAATTGGACTAATTAGGGGTGTTCAGCAAAGCAGGTAAAATATTAAACACTCTGAAATACTGTCAATTCCACACTGGGACCAACAACCAGCTCATTAACTTGGAACCAGGGAAAGTGTATCCGGCCTTAACAAAAGGAAAATTCAATAGCATTTAACAAAACTACTTAAATTTAAAAAGCATCCCTTTTTTACTGGGCGAAAAGCACTAAAAACATTAAAGAGAACTGCGTGGTATTTAAAGGAAAAGGATATGGCAGAGGAAACGCTTACTTATTTAAACATCCCTTAGTTTATATAACCCTTTTAAAAACTTTATTTTTCAGGCAAATTTTACATTTAACGTGGAAATTGATGTTGTTTTCAGTATATAAGATGGCACCTACCTTCACCCACTGATATCAATTTTGTCAGAAAGGTTATTATACTGTGGCAATTTCCTTAAAAATACTCCACTGTCACTCCCTCAACGCTCTTTAGAATGACTACGATGATATCAGATCTTCAGTCCAAATATCTCCCCACCGAAAACATCCAAAATCTGAATTTTACAAAGCGGGTCATTCTTTCAGAAGTGTTTATGAATATGAATAAATTCAATAAATTGTTCTGCTGGAGTTTTGTGGTTTAATAATATTTATGAAGCCTATGAAAATTATTAACATTTCAAAAAGTGCTCTACATTTTGCACAAAAGCATGACTGAAGCTATTATCTGAATGTATCTGCAAATTGAACTCTGCTTGGTTCTAAATATCCAGCATATGAATCCATGAAGTAGTGGGCCCGTGGAACCGGCTGCCCAACTCAAGCCTTGTGTAATCTCTGATTTACTGTGGAGACACAAGGGCGGCACAGTGGTGCAGCAGTAGAGTTGCTGCCATAAAGCACCAGAGACCTGGATTCGATCCTGCTCTCTGTACAGAGTTTGTACTTTCTCCCTGCGCTCTGATTTCCTTCCACACTCGCAAAGACGGGCAGGTTTGTAGGTTAATTGGCTTCCGTAAAGGCTTCTGTGTGTAGGGTAGAACTGGTGTACAGGTTATCGCTGGTCGGCGTGGACTCGGTGGGCCGAAGGGCCTGTTCCCATGCCGCATCTCTAACCTAAACTTAAGGGACTGCATATGATGGAATCTGGAGCAAAAAGCAAACTTAAGGTTTAAAGGTTTCAAGTTCAGTTTATTGTTACATGTACCAATTAAGGTACAGTGAAATTTGAGTTACTGTACAACCATACTAAGTGAAAAGCAACAAGACACACAACCACATAAAAGTTAACATAAACATCCACACTCTTCACTGTGATGGAAGGCAATAAAGTTCAATCTTCTTCCTCTGCTCTCCCACGGTCGGGACAGTCAAACTATCCACAGTCGGGGCGATCAAAGCCCCCGCAGCCGATGACCGAAGCCCCCGTCGGGGTGATCGAAATTCCTGCGTCAGGGCAGTTGAAACTCTCCTGTGGCATGGAGCTCCCGAGTTGGCCTCTTCTTACCAGAAGCTGCGTGCTTCACAATGTTAAAGTCCATAGGCCCCGCGGTTGGAACTTCGATCCCCGGCAAAGCGATTGCAAGCTCCGCGCTGTTAAGGCCCCGCAGACTCCCGCGGCTTGGAGCGCCGGGTCGGTTTCCAGGAAAGGGCCGCACCACTCCACGATGTTAGGCCACAGTGCGGACGGAGGTACAATACGGAGAGAAATCACATCTGCGTCGATGTAAGAGATTGAAAATTGCTGGAGGATATAAAATTACGAGAGGCATAGATAGGCTAACAAGACAGTCAGAATCTTTGTCCCGGGATGGAAAAATCAAATACTAGAGGACATACCTTTAAGATAAGAGGTGTAAAGTTTAAAGGAGATGTGTGGGGTAAGATTTGTACAGTGCCTGGAACGTGCTACCACGGCTGATGGGTCGAAGCAGATACATTACTAGCATTTAAAAGACTTTTGGATAGGCATATGAATGTGCACGGAATGGAAGATTATGGGTTTTGTACAGGTGGATATGTGATGGTCATGGCATCATGTTTGGCACAGACATTGTAGGCCGATGGGCTAGTTCTCCTGCTGTACTGTGCCATGTTATGTTATGCTACCACACTGCCAGTGTTACACTCCTGATATTCCTAGTGTTAGTCTCCACACTGCCAGTGTACGACCACGTAAAGCCCCAGTGTTAGCCTCCCACACTGCCAGTGTTACACCCACCCCCCCATGGCTCCAGTGTTAGCCTCCATACTGCCAGTGTAAGACCCTGTACAGCCCCAGTGTTAGCTCCCACACTGCCAGTGTTAGACCCCATAGTTGTCCCAGTGTTAGCTCCCACGCTGCCAGTGGTAAACCCTCACAGCCCCAGTGTTAGCCTCCACACTGCCAGAGTTAGACCCCTAGTTGTCCCATGTTAGCCTCCACACAGCCAGTGTTAGACCACTCACAGCCCCAGTGTTATACCCCTCATAACCCCAGTGTTAGGCCTCGCACGGCCCCAGTGTTAGCGTGCACGCTGCCAGCTTTGGACCATGTACAGCCCCAGTGTTAGCACTCACACAGCCAGTGTTAGACCCCTCACTGCCCCAGTGTCAGACACCTCACGGACCCAGCGTTATCTCCCATACTGGCACTGTCAACCCTCAGAGGCCCCATGATCAACCCCTCTCTGCCAGTGCCAGCCCATCTGCCCCCAGTGTTAAACCTAATATTGCCAGTGTTGGGCCTCACTGCCTCTTTCTTGGCTCGTGTACTACCGGCCCAGCTGTCCTACCCACCCCCTCTCCCCCTCCCCCATTGCGACCTAGTCTCAGGCTCCCCCTCTCCCACCGCGGCCCTGGTGTCAGACACCCTCCTCTCCCCCACTGTGGCCTAATGTCAGACACCTCATTGCCAGTGTCAGTCTGAGGGATCTAACTGGCAGTGTGGAGCATAACACTGAGGTCACAAGGTTCATAAGTTCATAAGTGATAGAAGCAGAATTAGGCTTTTTGGTCCCTCAAGTCCACTCTGCTGTCCCATCATGGCTGATCTATCTCTTCCTCCTAACCTCATTCTCCTAACTTCTCCCCATAACCCCTGTCACTGGCTAGGGATCTATCGCTGGCAGTGTGGGATCTAACACTGGGGACACAAGGGATCTAGCACTGGCCCAGTGTTGGGCTGTCAGCTCTCACAATCCCAGTGTTAGCCCGCAAACTGCCAGTGTTGGACCCACAATGCCAGTGTTCACCCACACACTGCCAGTGTTGGACCCACAATCCCAGTGTTCACCCGCACACTGCCAGTGTTGGACTCATGGTCCCAGTATTAAATCGTGCCGTGGATGTCTGACCCTACACTGACATTGGCGGTACATTACAGCTGCAGCATCGAACTCTACTCTCCCAGTGTCAGCTCTCACTGCCCCAGCTGGTCTGCAAGCTGCAGATATCATCTCACGCAGCCTGATGTCAGATCAAGTATCTGTAACATTTTACAGCATTCAAACCGATTGACATTGATACATTTATGAAAGTAACTGGCATTAGAAAAAAATAGCTAGTCTCCCCTATTAGAAATAAAACTGACAGTTGAGAAGTCAATCATTCTTAAATAAAGCGGATGGTCATAAATGGGACTAAGTTAATTTCCAAAATAGATGAATGATGGGATCTATCAATTACTCTCACACACTAGGAATTAAGTTACAGCTGACTTCTGGTGCTGTTTTTTTTTTTTGCTGCAGCGTGATGTAATGCCAGAGTTTGAAGGTTGTTTATTGTTGGATGTAGTCCAGAGGTCCAACATGTGTGGCACTTGATACAGGCTGGCGGGGATAGAGGGTTCGGCTAGGCTAAGGGGTTGGGCAATTGGAGAGTGTGGCATTGGGTGTAGGAACCCCCTGACTTGGCTCTGCAAGAGTCAAATGTTTTCTTGTCATGTGTCCTGGAACGAAACAATGAAAATCTTACTTGCAGCAGCAGAAGAGATTTGTAAACTTAGTACTCTGTAAAACCCATGATAAACAATAAAAAACGTTCAGTATATATATGTGTGTGTGTGTATATATGTATATATGTGTGTGTACATGCATGTATAAAGATATATATGTGTGTGTGTATATATATGTGTGCACGTGTTAAATTTGTGTTAAATTTTTATTGTGTATTGTGGGTTCTTGATCATTGTACCGCTGCTGGTAAATTCATTTCACTTGCACTTCATGTGCAATGTGACGAATAAAACCGTATTGTATTGTCTTGTGTGTGCATGTATAAAGATATATATATGTGTGTGTATAAATGTACACATGCATACACATATCTATACTGAACTGTTTTGGTGTTAATCTATATATACTGACATTTTTGTTTATATTTATCAACAAAAAAGTTCAGTATATATATAGTATATATTTTGTATACATATATATATATATGCATATATTAAAATAAACAAAACAGTTCGATATATATATATATATATATATACACACACACACATATATATTATATACACGCACATATATAAAAATAAAACAAACATACAAATAAATAAACAATGTAAGTGCAAAGTCAAAAATCATGCTCCCAAGTCTATATAATTCGGTGCTTCTTTTAATGCTTGTTTTTAATGTTAGATTGTCAAAGTCTAAACACTTTTAAGAAATTGCGTCGCCTCGTCACAATGATGAACGATTGGCGGCTGAAATCGGAGCCAAACCAAAGCCGGGTTGCCAACAGTGAGTGTGCAGAGCTCAGCGGAGTGGAGTGGAGTGGAGCTAACCAATAGTGCGGGCGGCACGGCAGCGCGGAGCAAGGCAGTCGGGACCCGCGGGCACTCACTCTCATTTACAAAGGGAAAGGTTAATCTTGACGTGCAGTTTGGACTCGATTTCAATCCAGACCATGGAACGCCTCCATCGTCCATTATAACCCACTCGTGGGACCGGAACTCGACTTTTGGCAGCTTAGTCGCTTGCTTTCAGAGACGCACATCTGTTAAAACAGTCAAACCCGGCTCTTCGGGGGCTGCAGGAGGTCCTGAAAGGACTAGCCTAGCGTCAGTTCTTAAATCCCTTCCATGGTACCGTGATCATTGCAACAGTCAGGTCCCACGCAATTGCATTTGTTTTAAAACCGTCTAAGGAGACATTTACTTGTTTTAATTGTCATAACCATATGGAAAATTGTCCTGCATTTCAGTAGATTTGCTTACATGCCACTATGTGCAATGTACTAATGAAAAGTAATTGAACTAATATTGCAATTGTTATCTGTCTAGAGAAGAGTATGTACCTGGAAATAGACAAAGAGTGTGATATAGAGAGAGATATACCAAAGTCATACTAGCTTCAGTCATCTTGTTGAGTCTCGTTGTCTACAACATGTTTTCACCTAGCTCACAGCTAACAATGGCCTGTTTCCTTTATCATTGTTACTTTTTTCCATATCTTTCATTCATTTGTTCTATATCGCTCTAAATCACTGTCTATATCTCTTATTTCCCTTTTCCCTAACTCTCAGTCTGAAGAAGGGACTCGACCTGAAACATCACCTATTCCTTTTTCTCCAGGGATGGTGTCTGACCCGCTGAGTTACTTCAGCTTTATGTGTCTATCTTTGTTTGAAATGAATGTATAGTGCGACAGCCATATTGTTCAGAGTTGACCTGGTTGGTGTCAAACATGGATGAACTTGGGAATGGTCTCAAACCACCCAACGTTTCTGAGCTAGGAGAGAGAGAGCAAATTATCTCTGGTTACAGTCCATCCCTGCTCAAAATTAAATATACGGGCAGAAAACAAGATTAAGCTCAGTGGCCAAATCATGTCCTGATAACTATAAAAAGATACAAAGTGCTGGATTGAGTCAGCAGGTCGGGCAGCATCTCTGGAGGACATGGATAGACAATGTTTCGGTTCGGGATCCTTCTTCAGCTGTCTATGCTCCTGTTAACTATTGTTCACTGCCTGGGCTTAAGGGTTAATAAAGAATATGGGCAATGTTCTGAGAGTGCGATGCTGTTCACATGATCATATTTCATCATAGATTAATGTCTTCATGAGAGATGGAAAAAAAGTTGAAGGAGCTACCACTAGGAATGACCACATCGTAAAAAAATATGTGCAAGATAAAAATTCTTCATGTCAATTTGGACTTTAGAGAAACAGCATGGAAACAGTCCCTTCGGCCCACTGAGTCTGTGCCAACCAATGATCACCCCATACATTAGCACTATCCTACACACTAGGGACAATTTACAATTTTTACCAAAGCCAAGGTCACAGGGAGAACGTACAAACTCTGTACAGACAGCATCCGTAGTCAGGATCGAACCCAGGTCTCTTGCACTGTAAGGTAGCATTACTACCACTGCACCACTATGCAGCCACTTAATTTTTAAAATTATGAATGACTGCATTTGATATGCACGAACCATGTAATAACCTGAAATAAGGACCATTATGCTGTATAAACAGTTATTTAATCACACTGAGTGAACTATAAGAAAAAAAAAATGATGGCATTCACTGCAAGCAAGCAGGAATATGCAGACATGGACAATCAATTGTTGTGGAGACTGCTGATTGAAATGACCTTAAAGTGAACAAATAGGAAATGAATTTGTTTATTTGTACAGGCTAATAACGTCATACCATTTATGCCCCAGATGTTGAATGAAGGCCCAGAGAAGAGAACGCAATTCTGTACAACATGAATCTTACTCATGGATATATTGTTACCCTGTCATGACTAATACGGCAAAAAATTGAAAACCCATGCAGGTCACAGGGAGAACATACAAACAGCACCCACAATCGGGATCGAACCCTGGTCTCTGGCGCTGTAAGGCAGGAACTCTACCGCTGCGTCACTGTGTCGTCCAGGGTCACCCCTCAACCTCCTATGCGTTAAAGAAACGAGTCCCAGCCTATCCAACCTCTCCTTATAACTCCAGCCCACAAGGCAAGTAAAACCCGACAAATCTCTTCTGCACCATTTCCAATTTAATGACAGCCGGAAAACTATATCAGGGTGACCAGAACTGAACTCAGTACACAAAGTATAGTCTCACCAATGACTTGAACAACTGCATTATGATTTGCCAACCTTTAGCATTGAAGGAAGGCCCACCTAACATATCAAACTGTCCACCTGACTTGCCACTTTTAGAGATCTTTACATCCAGATCTCTCTGTTCTCCAACACTCCCCAGAGGGTTTAGCATTTGCTGTTTACATTCTGTCCTGGCTTGACATATCAAAGTGCCACATCTCACACCTGTCATAGTCAAATTCCACTTGCCATTCCTTGGGACACTTCCCACCTGATCTGAGTCTTGTTTTAGATATCCTTCCTCACTGTCCATTATATAATATCATCTATTTTGACGTTTTCTGCAAATTTACTATCAATGTTAGCTATATTGTCAGCCAAATCATATATATGTATATAACACCTGGAGTATTGAAATGAAATGAAATGATTCAATTTATTGTCATTGTCAGTGTACAGTACAGAGACAACGAAATGCATTTTTAGCATCTCCCTTGAAAGGGAGACACAGGGCGTCGCGGTGTGCCCGCGCCTGCCGCCGTAACATTCCATTACAGGCAAAGGTGGGTGAAGTGTCTTGCCCAAGGACACAACGACAGTATGCACTCCAAGCGGGATTTGAACCGGCTACCCTCCGGTCGCCAGCCGAACTCTTAGCCCATTGTGCTATCTGTCGTCCTTTGTGTACAGTTTTGGTATCCAAATCTGAGGAAAGACATTCTTGTCATAGAGGGACTACAGAGAAGGTTCACCAGACTGATTCCTGGGATGTCAGGACTTTCATTTGAAGAAAGACTGGATAGACTCGGCTTGTACTCGCTAGAATTTAGAAGATTGTGGGGGGATCTTATAGAAATTTACAAAATTCTTAAGGGGTTGGACAGGCTAGATGCAGGAAGATTGTTCCAGATGTTGGGGAAGTCCAGGACAAGGGGTCACAGTTTAAGGATAAAGGGGAAATCCTTTAAGACAGAGATGAGAAAAACATTTTTCACATAGAGAGTGGTAAATCTCTGGAACTCTCTGCCACAGAAGGTAGTTGAGGCCAGTTCATTGGCTATATTTAAGAGGGAGTTAGATGTGGCCCTTGTGGCTAGAGGGATCAGGGGGTATGGAGAGAAGGCAGGTACAGGATACTGAGTTGGATGATCAGCCATGATCATATTGAATGGCGGTGCAGCTCGAAGTGCCGAATGGCCTACTCCTGCACTTATTTTCTATGTTTCTATGCTATGCTTCCATAACAAACAGCAGTGGACCCATATTCCATATCTTGCATTCAATTGTTCAATATCTGTCATATCACTCTTCCCCGACTCCCAGTCTGAGGAAGGGTCTCAACCCAAAATGACACCAATTCCTTTTCTCCAGAGATGCAGCCTGACCCGCTGTTACTCCAGGTATTTTTGTCTTTGGTTTAAACCTGAATCTCCAGTTCCTTCCAACACATTGGTGACTGATAGAGCCTACTTGAACTTAGAGAAAGGGAGAAATAAGTAAAGCCGTGTGATTAAGAGGAGGATCATCAAATGAACTGAAGAGGATGAGTTCATAGTCTTTCACTAACTTCTACAGATGCACCAGAGAAAACATTTTTATCAGCTCCCTTCCATTGACTCCATTTATACCTCACGCTGCCTCGGCATGGTCAGCAGCATAATCAAAGACGGGTTGCACCCGGGCCACTCCCTCTACTCCCCTCTCCCATCAGGCAAAATGTACAGAAATGTGAAAATGCACACCTCCAGATTCAGGGACAGTTTCTTCCCAGCACAGTTATCAGGCAACTGAACCATCCTACCACAACCAGAGAGCAGTCCTGAACTACTATCTACCTCATTGGTGACCCGCCGACTATCCTTATTCGGGCTTTGCTGGCTTTACCGTGCACTAACGTTAATCCCTTATCCTGTATCAATACACTGTAAATGGCTTGATTGTTATCATGTATTGTCTTTCCGCTGATAGACACAAAAAGCTGGAGTAACTGAGTGGGACAGGCAGCAACTCCGGAGAGAAGGAATGGGTAACGTTTCGGGTCGAGACCCTTCTTCAGACTGGTTAGGGATAAGGGAAACAAGAGATATGGCCAGTGATGTGGAGAGATAAAGAACAATGATTGAAAGATATGCAAAAAAGTAATGATGATAAAGGAAACAGGCCATTGTTAGCTGTTTGTAGGGTGAAAATGAGAGTCTAGTGTGACTTGGGTGGGGGAGGGATAGAGAGAGAGAGGGAATGCCGGGGCTACCTGAAGTGAGAGAAATCAATATTCACACCACTGGGCTGCAAGCTGCCCAAGCCAAATATGAGATGCCCTTCCTCCAATTTGTGTTTAGCCTCACTCTGACAATGGAGGAGACTGAGGACAGAAAGGCCTGTGAAGGAATGGGAAGGAGAATTAAAGTGTCCAGCAACCGGGAGATCAGATTGGTTCACATGGGATGAGCGAAGGTGTTCTGCGAAACGATCGCCCAGTCTGCGTTTGACCTCGCCGATGTATAAGAGTCCACATCTTGAACAACGGATACAGTAGATGAAGTTGGAGGAGGTGCAAGTGAACCTCTGCCTAACCTGAAAGGACAGTCGGGGGTCCCTGGACAGAGTCGAAGGAGGAGGTGTAACAGGTGTTGCATCTTCTGCGGTTGCAAGGGAAGGTACCTGGGGAGGGTATGGTTTGGGTGGGAGGGATGAGTTAACCAGGGAGTTGCGGAGGGAACGGTCTCTGTGGAAGACGGAAAGGGGTGGAGATGGGAAAATGTGGCTAGTGATGGGATCCCGTTGGAGGGGACGGAAATTTTGGAGTATTATGCGTTGTCTTTCCGCTGACTAGATAGCATGCAGCAAACGATTTTCACTGTACAAACCAAACTAAGATATATTGACAAAGCCTCAGGTGGAGGCACAGGGGCCTAAAGCCTGTCAACTGTTTTGATTCTCTGAGGCTACAGATGGGGTTGAGATGATTGATTTTGTGCAGGCAGAGGTTATACTTTCATACACCAATCAGGCCAAAAGAAATCATGCATTTCATTGTATGAGGCACTGCATGTAAACACCACGTCAATAAAACCACAAGAGTGTAAATGCTTTGCAATATAACATGCCACTACTGAGGGACAGAGAGAGACTTCTGACCCTTTTAGAGGAGGTCAACGCTGATGAAGAATTAAATGATGATGAGGAATCTCCACCTATGTAGAATCTCATATTTTGTAACTTAAAATGGAGCGGGAAGATTACTTCACACCCAATTATTTCATTTACCTCCGATGAGAAATGACTGACGAATGGACTTGAAGGTACTTTGCCGTAAGAAAATAAGAAAGGGACAAAATGCTGGAAAATTAGATCCAATTTCCAGTGGGGCAGATTTTTATTCTTGGACTGGATGATTGACTAAAAGGCTGTTTCCCCAGCCAATTCCTAAAGGGGTAATGGCATTAATTTCCTCCAGACATCATCACCTCATCCATTCATTAAACAGCATGGAAGTACTTCATCTGAAGTAAATAAGGCAGATGTAATTTTCATTGTTACAGAGGACGGCAGTTCTTAATGTATCCCAAATATTAACCGATGAGTATGCTATAATGTTTACAATTTTTCACAGATATTTGGTCTGGGAGTTTAGGTAATAATGGCGATCCCGCACACTAACACTATCCTACACACACTAGGGACAATTTACGTGTGAATGTCAAGATAACGTACAGCTTGGAGAACTTGGAGCATGTCTATTTAAGGTAGTCCTACTAATCATTGGTCATTTTGCCTCATTAATAAAATGCTTGGCTGTGCATCATCCAGTCGAACTGCGATAGATGCATTAGCAAGCGTTTGAAGCTAAAACCTGTGTGCAGGCAGGTCTGACCAAGTTTGGCAAATTTTGGTCAGGTGAGATAGGAATAATACTGTAGATTCTATAATATTTTTTTGAATGAAATGGAATTATACCTGTGCCCTGGCCAACACGAAGCAAAACAACCTTGACATTCATTCTGAAGAAGAGCAAAAACGTCCCTATATTTGCAGAGATGCTGCCTGACCCGCTGAGTTACTCCAGCACTTTCTATTCTTCGATATAAACCAGCATCCGCAGTTCCTTGTTTGTACGTTATAACCTTTACTAGTCAGTTGTTCTATTTGCGTTACAGGGTTGTGCGTTGGGTTCATCAGTGGCTGGTGAACAAGATTGACTACAGTTTTCAACTATTTGGATGTAAGATATTCAAGAATGTAAGAGGCAACAGATAAATGTAAGTTTTATTTTAATCCCTAGTCTATCCTTGAAAAATGTAAGAGAAGTATTGAAAATAACTAAATATTGAAATTACTGGAGGAAATAATACATTTAAGATAGAGACGAGGAGTTTTACTTTTGAGCACTTTGTGAATCTTTGGATATCTCTAGCAACAGAGAACAGTAACGGCAGAGTCATTGAAATTATTGAAGGTTGAGACAGATAGAATTATAGAGTATCACAATCACACAATCACACAATCACACAATCACAATCACAATCACAAAAATACTTTATTAGCCAAGTATGTTTTGCAACATATGAGGAAATTAATTTGGCGTCAGTCATACAAATAAAAAGCAACAGAACACACAAAATACATTTTAACATAAACATCCACCACAGTGACTCCTCCACATTCCTCACTGTAATGAAAGGTGAAAAAAAGTTCAAATCTTTTCTCTTCTTTGCTCTCCCGCGGTCGGGGGCCTCAAGCTCTCTGTTAACGGGACGATCTTGACTCCCGTAGCCTGCGGCTTTTGGCCCTCCGCATCGGGGTGACCAGCTCCTGCATCAGGGGGGGGGGGGTGATGTCAGCTCCCCCACGCCGGCAATCGAACTCCGCATCGGGGCTGGTCGAGTCTCTGCGCCGTTGGAGCTCCCGACTAGCCTCTCCCGAGACTGCGAACTCTTGATAGTAAGTCTGCAGGCCGCGTTTGGAACGATCCCGGGCAAGGGATCGACTCCGATGTTAAGTCCACGCCTCGCAGTGGGGCTCGTCAGTCCGAGGAGCCCTCCAGCTCCATCAATGGTAGGCCGCAGATCGGCTGGAGATGCATTCCGGAAAAAAACGCATCTCCGGCAAGGTAAGAAACTGAAAAAAAAGTTTCTCCCTCTCCCCAACTCCTTCCCTCTCTCCCCACATAAAACAAACCAGAGAACATTTACACAGACTTTTAACACACACTAAAAAATTTAAAAAAAAAACAAGACAGACTGTTGGCAGGGCTGCCAATCGTGCAGCGCCCCTGGTGGTCAAAATTATAGGAAAGCATAGCTGAGACCAAAGATCAGATCAACCATGATTTTGTTGACTGATGGAGCAGACTCACGGAGACATAAGGTTTACTCATGCTCCAATTTCTTATGTTCATTTTGTTCATCTGCTGATGTTATTGACCTTCACAAGCAGAAAAAACCCTTTGAAATTTGTTCTCGAGAAGCATATATCTGCATTTACATGGTGCACGTTTCCTTTAAGTGTTGGATGAGCTGCCCACAGCACTACCACCATCTCACTCTTTGATGTCCCCTATTATAAAACAGTGTATCTCTCAACTTATTGAGCAATGTTGTGGCACATCTGCGAATGAAGAATTAAAAAAAAACTTTCCTATAAGCGACATTTAAGTGACTGGAGCCTTTCCCATTTCACATTTTTAATGACGCTTTGAGTGCTGTAATGCAGCAATTTCACCCGTTCACAGTGAGCAATGCCTCAACACATCTGCTAGCATTTTTCTAATATACGGCTACATTAAGTTATGTGGAGACAAGAATTGGATGTGAAATTTACTCTGCCGGAACCACTGCAGTATAACTGATGATTTCAGGATCTGTCAACTGAGGTATTGGGTTGCTAACTCATCTAACAAGCACTCCACTTCACTGTGAGTGGCCGAAGGTTGAATTCAGACCAGGAAATGGAGATCGGGAACTCAATGATGGATGCCAAGTCTTGGAAGTTATAGAAATATAGTTCCCAAAGGATCTATGCTGCAATCACAAATTTCCACAATGTCATTATTCAGCTGGATAAATTCTGGCAATGGTGCAACTAGCAAGCAGGAGAAGCGAACATAGATTCGAGTGTTGAAAATAACACTGACTTTTGGGTTGTGCAAGTGTCTGGTATTGTTGGACATTGGAGAGATGATGTTCACTTTTCCACCATTCACATACCGTAACATTGCCACACACAGCTCTGGAGGCCATTGCATTGGGGTGTTTTTTAAGCAGAGATTAGGTTCGTGATTAATAGAATCATAGAAAATAAGTGCATGAGGAAGCCATTTGGACCATCGAGCCAACACCGCCATTCAATATGTCAACCAAAATCAGTACCCCGTTCCTGCTATCTCCCCATATCCCCTGATTCCGCTAGCTCTAATAGCTATATCTAACTCTCTTGAATACATTCAGTAAATTGGCCTCCACTGCCTTCTGTGGCCGAGAATTCCACAGAATCATAACTTTCTGGGTGAAAAGGTTTTTCCTCATCTCAGTCCTAAATGACCTACCCCTTATTCTTAAACTGTGACCCCTGGTTCTGGAAGGGAGTCAAAGATTATGGGATGAAGACAGGCGGATAGGGATGAGAGTGAAAAATAGATCACCCATGATCGAATGGCGGAGCAGAATCGATGGGCCTAAAGGCCTAATTCTGCTCCTGTGTCTTATAGTCAGACATTTTCATTTTATGATCTTTTATTGAATACTCAAGCAGATCCTGTATCAGATTGTGTCCTTGACAAGTCTAGAGCTTAGCAGCTGGTTGGCACCAGTGAAGGTTAAGCGGTTGGATTTGCAGCAGACCGTTCAATGCTTTAGTCAAGGGCTTTCTGCTGGGAAATTCAATGGTTCACACATTCAAGGCACTGTGTGTTTCAGAACAGGTTCTTACACATGAGTTGACTCTGGAGAGAGCTCTAGGAATGGGGTTGAAGAACAGAAAGGGAGGAGTGAGGTAATGGAAAGGAGGATTCATCAGAATGAGGGAGTAGTCATTCTGATTGGTAGCTGTTGTGTGAGTGATGATGTTAATCACAGGATAGATTGGTAATTTCCATCGAAGAGATTTATCGCAGTCGCCGCCTCAAAAGGTCTGGCTGTATCATCAAAGACCCACACCATCCTGGCCACACACTCATCTCCCTGGTAGAAGGTACAGGAGCCTCAAGACTGCAACGACCAGGTTCAGGAAAAGCTACTTCCCCACAGCCATCAGGCTATTAAACCTGGCACGGACAAAACTCTGATCATTAATAACCCATAATCTGTTATTTGCACTTTATCAGTTTATTTATTCGTGTGTGTGTATATTTATATTATGGTATATGGACACACTGATCTGTTTTGTAGTAAATGCCCACTATGTTCTGTGTGCTGAAGCAAAGCAAGAATTTAATTGCCCTATCAGGGACATATGACAATAAACTCACTTGAACTTGAACTTGATAATAAATGGAGGGAAGGATCAATACTCCAGGGTTTGGATTGGTGATTTATAGATAGGATTGGTAGTAAAGGCGATAGAATAAGTAGTCAGGACTAGGATTATTCATTGTGGTAGAATTGTTGATTGGGAGATAGAATCATAGTCATACATAGACACAGGCCCTTCAACCCAACTTGCACACACTGACCAACATGTCCCATCTACACGAATCCCACCTGCGTACCTGCATTTGGCTCATATCCCTCGAAACCTATCCTAAACCATGTACCTGCCAAATGTTTTTTAAATGCTGTGATAGGACCTGTCACAACTACCTCCTCTGGCAGCTCGTTCCCTATACCTACCACCCTTTGTGTAAAAAAATTGACCCTCAGGTTTCTATTAAATCTTACCCCCCTCACCTTGAAACCTATATATCCTCTGGTTCTTGATTCCCCTACTCCGTGCAAAAGACTCTGTGCATCTACCTGATCTATTCCTCTCATGATTTTGTACACCTCTACCAGATCACCCTCATCTTCCTGTGCTCCAAGGAATAAAGTCCTAGCCTGCTCAACCTCTCCAAATAGCTCAGGCCCTCGAGTCCCGGGCAACATCTTCGTAAATCCTCTGGGCATCCTTTCCAGGTATTGCAATTTTTCACTCGATGTCTCTCGAACAAAATACAACATGCCTGACTTTGAAAATTATTGTTTTTACCATGTGAAGGAGTTATTGTTTAGGCTTAAATAGTTAGAAAGTAGCTGTGATTAAGTGCATAAAGAAAAGATACAAACAGTTTGAAAGGTATTAGCCGTCACTGGAGGAAATAACCGGTTATAGATTGCCGTGTTCTTTCTCCCATCTAAAAATATAAGGATGACGTAGCCTCAATTATTTTGCAATTGGAAGATTTGACAAATGGATCTGCATGTCTCAAAAATATGCACAACATCCAACTTCCAATTGATCCTCAATTTCAAAATCAATATGGCTTAATATTTCAGCAGCAATCATGTGCTTGAAAATCAATTGTGCAAGTGTAGGTGAATCTCTCCTGCAAGCACTGTATGAGGGAAAAGTCCTCTAATGAGACTTTTAGAGACTTGGCATAGACCATCGTGGAGACGTTGAACAAACACTGAGTTCAGTTGTTCCCACAAAAGAATACACATTACATTGTTAGAGATGGATTGGGAATGTAGATTTTACAATTTTAATTCATCAAATTGCAATGAGCTGCCGGAGGAAGTAGTCAAGGCAGGTACTATCACAATGTTTAAGGAGCAATTAGACAGGTGCATGGATAGGACAGGGTTAGAGGGATATGGGCCAGACGCAGGCAACTGGGACTAGTGTAGATGGGACATGTTGGTCAGTGTGGGCAAGTTGGGCTGAAGAGCCTGTTTCCACACTTTATGTCTCTATGACTTTAAACTGATTGAGTGCTTTAATTGTTTTGCTTAGTTTAGTTTAGTATAGTTTATTGTCACGTGTACCGAGGTACAGCAAAATGCTTTTTTGTTGTGTGCTATCCAGTCAATGGAAAGACAATACATGATTACAATCGAGCCAATCTCAGTGAACATGATAATGGGAATAATGTGAATATTACCTTCCCCCTTGACTCCATTGAAGGACCCAAGCAGTCTTTCCAGGTGCGGCAGAGGTTCACCTGCACCTCCTCCAACCTCATCTATTGCATCCGCAGCTCTAGATGTCAGTTGCTCTACATCGGTAAAACCAAGCGTAGGCTTGGCGATCGCTTGGCCGAACACCTCCGCTCAGTTTGCAATAACCAACCTGATCCCCCGGTGGCTCAGCACTTCAACTCCACCCTCCCATTCCGAATCTGACCTTCTTGTCCTGGGCCTCCTCCATGGCCAGAGTGAGGACCACTGTAAATTGGAGGAACAGCACCTCATATTTCGCTTGGGCAGTTTGCACCCTAGCGGTATGAACATTGACTTCTCTAATTTTAGGTAGTCGTTATTTTCTCCTCCCCTTCTCAGCGCTCCCTCAACCCTCTGGCTCCACCTTGTCCTTTCTTCCTCACCCCCCCCCCCCCCCCCCTCACATGAGTCTCAAGAAAGGTTTCGACCCGAAACGTTACCTATTTCTTTCGCTCCATAGATGCTGCCTCACCCGCTGAGTTTCTCCAGCATTTTTGTCTACCTTCGCATCTGCAGTTCCTTCTTAATCATAATGTGAATAATGTTTAGTGCAAGGTAAGGTTCAATAAAGTCCAATCAAAGATAGTCTGAAGATTTCCAATGAGGTAGATAGTATCTCAGGACTGCTCTCCAGTTGTTCTGTTGTCTGATAACAGCTGGGAAGAAACTGTCCCTGAATCTGTCGATGTGTGTTTTCATACTTCTATACCTTTTGTCCGATGCGAGAGGGGAGTAGAGGGAGTGGCCAGGGGGCGACTCATCCTTGATTATGCTGCTGACCATGCCGAGGCAACGTGAGGTATAAATGGAGTCAATGGAAGGGAAGTTAGTTTGTGTGATGGTCTAGACTGTGTCCACATTCGTTGCAATTTCTTGCTGTCTTGGATGGTGCTGTTCCCAAATCAAGCTGTGATGCATCCTGATACAATGTTTTCTATGGCGCATGTGTAGTCGTTGGTGAGAGTTGTTGGGGACATGTCGAACTTCCTAAGCCTTCTAAGGAAGTTAAGGCATTGGTGTGCTTTCTTGGTTATTGCTTCAATATGGGTGGTCCAGGAGAAGTTGTTGGTGATATTTACTCCTAGGAATTTGAACATCTCAACTTGGTGTCATCAATGCAAACTGGGGTGTGTGTACTACTTTACTTCGTGAAGTCGTTCACTATCTCTTTTGTCTTGCTGACACTGGGAGACAGGTTGTTCTCTCGACACCATTCTCAATCTCCTTCCTGTACTCCCTCTCATCATTAATTGATATCCTGCCCACAATGGTGGTATCGTCTGCAAATTTGAATATTGAATTAGATTTGTACTTGGCTGCACAGTCGTGGGTGTATCAGGAGTAAAGGAGGGGGCTGAGAACGCATCCTTGCAGAGCACCAGTGTTGAAGATTATCGTAGAGAATAATTTGTCCCCTATCCTCACTGATTGGGGTTTGTTGGTCAGGAAATCAAGGGTCCAGTTGCAGAGATAAGTGACGACACCAAGTCTCGTGAGTTTGGTGATGCTTGGATGGTATAATGGTATTAAAGGGAGAGCTGTAGTCTATGAATAGGAGTCTGACTAAGATATCTCTCCTATTCAGGTGTTCCAGGGATAATTGTAGGGCTTGGGCAATGGCATTGTCCCTGGATCTCTTGTGGCGATAGGCGAACTGCAGTGGGTCAGGGCCGCTAGGTAGACTGGATTTAATGTGTTCCATAACTAGCCTCTCAAAACATTTCATCTGCAATTCAAGAAGGAAACTTGAGTTTTCATTCATACTTAATCTTCTGGCACTATGTGATCTATTGAAGATGTTTAAAGACAAATAATTGATGTAGCCTTTCACTCCCAAAGCACTTTGCGGCCACTGAAGTGATTTTAAAATGTAATGGTGATTGTAATAAATATGTAATTTTGTTTTAAATTGGCTGAATTACAAATATTGGCTGGCAAACCAAGGATATTTGAAATGGTACTGTGGGACATTAACACTCACTTGAGAGCAAAAACGATACCTTGTTTTAATGCCTCATCTGAAACAACACGGATTTGACTAAACATTCACAGAAGCAGTTTTATCATAATCATAATCATAATCATAATTTCTTAACCAAGTATGTTTTGCAACATACGAGGAATTTGGTTTGCCATACACTCATACCATACAGTTTTAAAGGCAAAGGCACAAGACTTTGCAGATGTGGAATCTTGAGTGAAACATAAAATGCTGGTGCAACTCAATGGGTCAGGCAGCATCTCTGGTGGATCGACACAAAATGCTGGAGTTATTCAGCGGGACAGGCAGCATCTCTGAGGAGAAGGAATGGGTGACGTTTCAGGTCTAGACCCTTCTTCAGACTGGCCTCGACCTGAAATGCCACCCATTCCTTCTCTCCAGAGATGCTGTCGGTCTCGCTGAGTTACTCCAGCATTTTGTGTCTATCTTCATCTGCAGTTCCTTCCTACCCAGTATCTCTGGAGGAAATGGACAGGCAACGTTTCGGGTTGGGAACCTTCTTCAGACGGATTGTTATAGGGGGGAGAAATGGAAAAGAGGTGGATTGACGGGTGGATGTAGTAAATGACAAAGCGGAGAGGAGGAAAGACAAAGGGTATTAGATAAGCAGAGAAGAGGAGTGAAATGCAAAGCCCGAGGGAGGGATATAGGTGCAAGGGGGGTTTTATAAGCTTGGACAAAATGCTCTGGCTTCCTTTATAAGTGGTTGTGAATTAAATCTGAGATTATATTACATATATTGGTAAATAGGTGTGCTAGCAGGAATATAAATGTAATTATTTTGGGAGTAGCCTTTAAATACATGTATATTGTATACGTTCATGCATATATTCATATCAGGGTTAATTACTACAATATACACAGTGCAGAAGATTTATATTATTGAAAGCAGTATCCCAGTCCTTTCTCACACTCACAAATGCCATCAACCTTCACTGGGTGCAAATCAGGAAAGAAATACCTCATTCATTTTTTTCCTTTCCTTGTCTATGGAACTGTCAGATTGAAGTGAATCCATCAATGCCACAGCTGGAAAGAGATCATTTAGTTCAGATCAAAGGTTGAACCTGGGACCTAATCTTTATTACTCACTATCACAGTGCATGGTCCATTTACTGACTGAATCATCAAGGGATCCTATGCAACATTCATTTAGTAGTGGTGAGAACGTGTAGAGTCCTCATTAATTCTTCCTTCACTGCTATAACCTTGTATTTACAGACATGTGGAAGGCTTTGAAAAAAATACTCAGGCAAGCTTTCAACTGGAAATTGTTTAACATGATCAGGATGGCTGTCGTGCTCTCACAGTTAGTCATGCATTAATAGTTACTTTATATAAATGTAAGTAATACATGTAAATCAGGCATTACATCAGATCTGAGACCATTGAGCCTTTTTCCACCTATCTGCCAATTCAACCCCCCTCCCCGTCCCACCTGAATTGCTAGGCTTTGTCCCACCCCCATCTCTTTCCCAGCTTTCTCCCCCCCCCAAAAAAAATCAATCGGCAGAAGTGTCCCGACACGAAACATCGCCCGTCCATTCCCTCTGCAGATGCCGCATGACCTGTTGAGTTACTCCATCATTTGTGTTTTGATGAGAATGAATGCTCTGCTAGGGCCTTGTTTTGAGCTTCTGCAGAATGGAACACTGGAGTTACAAGTGGTCTCGGGAATTCCACATTTTTGCATCCAAATACAAATTTGGTTAATAAGTGAACAAAATAGCCTTTAAAGGAATTTTATAATTGTACAACCACATGTGTTATGTGAATAAACCAGCTGAACAATTTTATCCCACAAAACACTGGAGAAATTCACTTTTCAATTTCAGTGATTGTTAATTGAATGAGATGACCTGAAATTGGGTATTTGTAGTTGTGATTCTCATAAATGTTTGCATAGTGGCACAGTGGTTTCATACATATGTATATACAGATTATTAGGCTATTTCTACCTCTCTACCTTAGTCACATGCAGAAGCCTCTCAGAACATAACGTTTATTCCTCTTGGCTCCACATACACAAATGTGGAGATTGGATATGGAGACATCGCTATTACATGTATACTGGTATTATTGGACTGAATGGTTAAGCAACCCTCATTCCTGCTTCAGATTAGACTTTGGTCTTTAGACTTTAGAGATACAGCGCAGGAACAGGTCCTAGGGCCCACCACGCCTGCGCCAAACAGGGATTACGCTGTACACGCTAGCACTATCCTACACACTAGGGACAATTGACAATTTACAGAAGCCAATTAACCTACAAACATGTACATCTTTGGAGTGTGGGAGGAAACTGGAGCACCCGGAGAAAACCCAGTCAAGGGGAGGATGTCCAAACTCAGTACAGACAGGATCCGCAGTCAGGATCAAACCCAGGTCTCTGGCGCTGTAAGGCAACAACTCTACCACTGTGCCACTGTGCCGCTGCAGATATGGACTGATTTATATGGACTTCAATGAAACATTTGATAAGGCCACTATGCTGCCCTGACAGAAAATTGGATGTACTCAGTGGCGGACTGGCCAGGGTGTCAGCTTGCCCGATGGCAAGTGGGCCCCTGATGAAGTGATAGCAAGTGATGGCAAGTGGGCCCCTGTTAAAGGATAGCATTGTAGTTGTGGGTGGGCCCCCTTTGTCTCCAGGGAACCAATATTTTTAGACCCAGTCCGCCACTGGATGTACTCAAACATTATTCTCATCTCTCCCCTCCCCCACCTTCCAAATAGATAGGTAGCAATCAATTAACCTTGGCAATGAAAATGGCATTTAATTTTGGCATCCAGCTGGGTGAAAGCTAGCTGCATTTCTGAAGGGTGTTGAAAATCAGATCACTTTCTAACATGATTGAGCACAGTCAATCTCGTAATGACTTCAGTCCTTTTTTAGAAAGACCTGAATCTTGAGTTTATCCCTGTCAATCCACATTCATCTTCTGCTAATGTGCTGTTTTCACATCCGAGACTTGGGTCTAATGCAACAATGCAGAGGATGAAGATTTTCACCTTGTGATATTTATTATGTCTGCTTTAAGGCGGCTTCAGAAAGCTGTAGTGTAGCTTCAGTACAACTGAATAAATAATACATTTTCTGTACTCATTTGGCACTGTAGAGACACAGCAGTAGAGTTGTTGCTTTAGACCAGAGACTCGGGTTCGATCCTGACTACGGGTGCAGTCTATATGGAGTTTGCACATTCTCCCCATGACCTGTGTGGGTTTTCTCCAGGAGCTCTGGTTTCCTCCCACGCTCCAAAAATGTACAGGTTTGCAGGTCAATTGGCTTGGTAAAATTGTAAACTGTGTTAATGTTAGTGTGCGGGGATCGCTGGTCGGCGCGGACTCGATGGGCCGAAGGGCCTGTTTCAGCACTGAATTTCTAAACTAAACCAAATAAATTAATAATCTAATTTCAAAATCAGTGGCTTAGCTCTGTTAAAATGGACACTGATGAAAGCACAGGTGAAATCATAATTGCTGCACTTATTGGTCGCAAAAATAAACATTGAATTTTGCAAATCTTAATGAAACGTTTATCCCAAGTATTTAACTTACGTTCATGAGCCGATACAGTCCAGCTCAACTAGTGTCAATTCAGCCAGAAAGCTCATTAAGAACTTCCTATCTGTCTCATTTTGCCTGCAGCAGTTTGCTGCTCTATGATTGAGCTCTGCAAATGCTCTACTTTTGAAATCTGAACCTTGTTTTCCCATATGAACTTAGCATTCCAGTACTTTACTTTGTACATGAGATATAAATGTCCTTTTCCCTAATTTTGCTGAACAGAAAAGAGCAAAATAGAAGCTGTGACTTAATTTATACCATCAGTTAGAGAGTCTTGGGAACGATAAAATATTGTTGTGTAAAATACCGCCCTATTTCCAAATATTCATCCTGTGCGGTTATTGTCCCTGATCTAAGGTTCCTTTTAATTTTTTGACATACTTATTGAACATAAATGAATTATTTTTCATTAATTGCCTGCATTATCTCAAATCAGGACCAAAAACTTGTGTTAAATCAAGCAAAATTATGTGAACTACTAAGTACTATGACCAATAATATTCCAGATTTAATGCAGGATACTATTCCATTCATCATAAATGGGTTCACATGCCTGTTAACGTAATGATTGAAGAAAATGATTGAAGAATATGAAAATGTTAAGGGTTCTTCTATTAACGTTAATGGATAATATTAATATATTAGTTCTGTCAAATAATTAGGTGATGTAACTTGGTAAGTCTGTACATCTGGTATGTATGAAGATACAAGTTACTTGAAGGAAAGTTTAATGAACGGTGCCATCAAAATATTTCTGGAGCAAAATATTAGCCATATTAGTTTCCACCAGCCCCAAGCAAATGGTGAGAGGACAGAGGCCGTATAGCCTCTCATGAGTGAATCGCATAAAGCTTATCGTGTAGGAAGGAACTGCAGATGCTGGTTTACACCAAAGAGAGACACAAAATGCTGGAGAAACTCAGCGGGTCAGGGAGCATCTCTGGAGAAAAGGAATCGAAGACCCGAAGTAGGATCTTGACCCAAAACGTCACCCATTCCTTTTCTCCTGAGATGCTGCCTGACCCGCCGAGTTACTCCAGCATTTTGTGTCTAGCTTCTGAAAGGGTTCCATTACTTTCCATTACTACAAACGTCAGATGGACGTGGCTGGAAAATAAAGGGATGAGAGCAGGTAGGGAGGGAAGGAAAGTTCAGCCAGATCGTAGCTTTGAAGTCCGTCAGTGACTACTGGCCTATGTCCCCGACGGTGGACTCAAGGAGTAATCCACTGCCGCCAGGCTGGAAGACGGCAATATAGATCTTGGTGAAGTAAACCTTCTGGAAGATTGATGGCATTAGGTGTATGAAATGTCATATTGCATAGTCCGGGAAGGACCACATGCCAGTGATAAAGTGAGATTGGTTAGTTCTGTCAAAAATACATCATAGCCTTATTATTGACCACACTAGACGGTATTGATTGAACTGCCAGGCTTATCGTATTACACAATTATGATATTAGATTTGCATTTTTAATTCCTTTAGAAGAAATTGGCCGCAGGCAATTACAGGTAAAATATTAAGATAGATCCTGCCTCTCCATAGGAAACAGGGGCCAATGTCAGAGAGAAAAAAAAAAAACGGCTTATGAAAAAAGGGAGAAGGAAACAATGGAATTCTAAAAGCAATAAGCACTAAGGGCTTTGATCTGAGCATCATTCTCTGGGGGAGAATAAGGCCATGCAGGCTGACCCTTGACCTTGGCTAGTGATGGGAAAACAGATTATGTCTGGGTTTTTTCTAAGGAGCAAGCAAGCAGAGAGATATGTGATCTGAAAATCAACTGCAGAGTCTATGGCAAGATTCAGAAACTCAATGTATCTTCCTGTGTCCATGTAAACAACATAAGGAGCCCGGAAAAGAAAAAAAAGGAAGAAAATCAAAAAAGCACTTCTTTTTTTGGATTCTCTTTACACGCTAGAGTTTTTAATAAATCTCGCCTATTCTCATCACAAAATCTGAAATGCATTGGGATTTTTAAAAGAAAATTTAAATACAAACTTTGCAATTTACTAAAGTAGTCCATGACAGATTGCATGAAAGATGTGAAGTGAATTTCTGTGAATAATGTGATGAAACTATGCAGGGGAGAAAGGTAGGAACATATGTCACTTTACCAAAGGACTTAGCTGCCCATCCTTGTGCAGAGGTGACAAACTTCTCTAATACAAGAAGAGGCTTTGAATACATTTTTTCGTTTTTAATTTTGCCATTTTTTTTGTTTGCTAACAATAGAGCTAGGTGTTTTTATGAAATTAATTACTGATCAAGATTGAAAAAGTTTTAGTTGCAAATTGTGTCTAAAAAAACATTCACCTATCATGCATGTCTTGACGCATTTCAGAAGTCAAATGTGAGGGTCAGAAGTTGTAGACTAGAGTGATACAGTTTGTTAATTGCTGCTGGTTTTTTTTTTACCTTGACAATCTGGCTTCTTGCCAATTTTCAAGCCAGTGAGATTGAAATAGCTTTGGGGCACAAACAGTTCATGTGATTTTACATAACATTACCAAGCAGTAGTTGATCCTAACATATTGTAATTGTTCTTATTAGGTGGTCCTTCGGGATCAAGGATGACTTACTTCCACTCCCATTCCATGGGTTATGAGGTGACTGATAAGACTAGTGTCAGATTTGAAGACACACCAGATTTAGTCCAGCTGATGGACTAAAATATGTCCATGTATAGGGCAGTTTAGGAGGCTGTGCATCCCTTCTCTGTTTAAGCTGCCCTTCCGTGTGATCCAATGGAATAAATCATGGCCTTCTACAGGGCTCCCCTTTTTAATTTAACACATGGACCTGAGATTCTCAATGCTATCCCAAATGGAACCCCAAAGGGGATTCTCAGGTCAGTTACAGGTCCTGCATTCTTTTAAGGAGGCTTTGAAAACATCCTTGATTTTTTTCCTCTGTCAAGCTGACAGTCTCTCCTTTGACATATCTCGGAACAGATGGTTGGTTTAGGCACCTGGAGTTGGACATCAGGCATGTAGTGCATTATTTTAGTTGGGACCATGATGAAGCCTTATATGACACAATGCACTGACAACGTTGCCTATTTCCTTCGCTCCATAGATGCTGCCGTACCCACTGAGTTTCTCCAGCAATTCTGTCTACCTTTGATTTTCCAGCATCTGCAGTTCCTTCTTGAACGCTTTGTCATATGTGTTGCATGTACTATTAATAACATATTCAACAAGTATTATTTCAAACCTTATTTTTAGTTTTAGTTTAAGTTTTAGTTTTGGAGATAAAGTGTGAAAACATGATTTCCTAAAATCATGCCCGTTATTTACAACAATGATAAATTATTCCATGTAATAACATTTCTGTGAAAATAATACTCAAACACCCGCAATGGGCATCCAACCTTTAACATAGTTGCAAGAAATTTGCATGAATCGAGGGGATCTATCGCAGTCGCTGCCTCAAAAAGGCTGCCAGCATTGTGAATTTCTGCATTCATTGGATTTTTATTGGTTACAATGCTGGATAGTCAGAGAATCAATTAATTGCCATTGGGTGAATTACATGATCATTCAGTGGAAGAATTGTCTCAGTCATTCATGAGTCCTTGGAAATAAGAATAAATTACTGAGATTGTCGACCAAGTTGTTTACACTTTTTGATTTCCCAGAATGTAGAAACTGATATAGAGATAGAGGGCTGCCAGCCAACTTATGCAATGAAGAGTTAAGAAGTGGGGAACCACAGTTTAGGATCCTTCCGCTACTAGACATTGGGGGGGGGGGGCAAGTCTGCTGGGGACACCCATCAGACAAAGGAAGGAACATCACCCCAGGGGGCCACATAAGTGGCAAGTCTGTTTTGTTTTACCGTTCGGACCGAACACTACTGAATATGACACTAATGAATGAATAGACCACGTGAATGTAGGAAGACGTTGTGTTTTGTATATATTTTTTATTCTGTATAAAGCTCATTTTGGAGGGAATGACCAGGTTCCTCAATCAAAACCCACGCGGTCAGCGGGAGGATGTACAAACTCAGTACAGACAGGATCCGTAGTCAGGATCAAACCCAGGTATCAGGATCTGGTAAGGCAACAACTCTACCACTGTGCCACTGTGCCGACTCAATCCGAGATCTAACTTTTTGGATAATATTGATGGTGCTGAAAGTTTCTATTGCTTTTGTAATTTGCTGTGCACTAAGAAAGGAGACAGAATATCTCAACAAACTTGTTTTGAAGGAACTGAGAGAAGAAGGACTTCACAATGACTAGGAGGAAGCCTCAAGGACTACCCTGTCATTTGAAACTATCTACTATGCTACTGCATCTATCATTAACTATACAGTTTTACAATCTTCCTGTGCGTAATTTGGGGGATCTGAATTTAGGCTTCAACTCAGCATGTGTTACAATAAGTAGGTATACCTAGAGGAGAACTTGGACGTGGAGGAGCCCGCAGAAGGGTCTCGACCAGGAACGTCACCCATTCCTTCTCTCCAGGGATGCTGCCTGCCCCGCTGAGTTACTCCAGCATTTTGTATCCATCATCGTGTGTTACAATGACTTGGATAAGATGTGAACATTTTTTAATAAGCAATAAGTATTAATGTTGTGAGGCTCAGTAAATTGGTATGGATGGGTGACAACAAGACTTTGAAAAGTAGTGATGGACTTCAATGTGAGGAAGCATGAGAGTATGAGAAAACTTACAAAATTCTTAAGGGGTTGGACAGGCTAGATGCAGGAAGATTGTTCCCGATGTTAGGGAAGTCCAGGACAAGGGGTCACAGCTTAAGGATAAGGGGGAAATCTTTTAAAACCGAGATGAGAAGAACTTTTTTCACACAGAGAGTGGTGAATCTCTGGAACTCTCTGCCACAGAGGGTAGTTGAGGCCAATTCATTGGCTATATTTAAGAGGGAGTTAGATGTGGCCCTTGTGGCTAAGGGGATCAGGGGGTATGGAGAGAAGGCAGGTACGGGATACTGAGTTGGATGATCAGCCATGATCATATTGAATGGCGGTGCAGGCTCGAAGGGCCGAATGGCCTACTCCTGCACCTAATTTCTATGTTTCTATGTTTCTATGAGTGGGGGAAAAGGTGCAGGTCAAGATCAGTAGAATGGCTGCAGGACATAAAGGATTAAATTATTGGGAAATCAACCTGCTTTTTGAATCGAGTAGAAAGTTTACATCCATTGATGTTCAAGGTGCTGCAATAAATAGAAGTATTTCCTTTAGCAAAGCCAGTTAGAATAATGTTTAAACTAGAGCAAAGTTGTTTAGGAGTGAAACAAAGAAACACTTTTGCAGCGTATCAGAGCTTTCCACAATAATCACAATGTACTTGTGAAGACCATTAACCCACTTAAGAGTTTAGAGCGTTGTAACATGTCCATTTAACATGATGGATTTATGTGCACAACAACACAACATTCATTTAAACATAATTCATTTAATATTTTTTGAACATATTTATAATGTCAAATGTAACATGAGGTCCCAAGTGTGGCCACCACAGAAAGACAGAATACCTTTTAGTGATCCATGAACAGACACAGTGGCATCTATTCAGACGCACGCTGCTATCTGCAGTATCATTAAGCAATCATACAAATGAGCGAACACAGAAATAAACATTAATCTGCCTTGTCCAGACACAGGTTGGACCACCAGGCTTTGCTCGCAAATTGTCAGCAGGGATTTCTTGTGGTTTGCTACGAGGTTAGAGGTCAGAGTTGTCAGCGTGGCATTAGGAGACCTCGTCACAGGTGGACAGTGGATTCTGAGCAAGCCAAGCCAACCTAGACCATTGCTCTTGTGGGAAAATCAAAGTATTTCAATTTAAACTCACGGTGAATCCATTTCCGCTGAAACCTATCGCTTATAGATTAGAAGCGCCACCCAACCTCTGAGTGATAAACATTTCTAGATCCGCTGACTGATGTGGAAACAAAAATCTGAATGTTGTTTATTGATTGTTGCTTTATTATAGCCGCATAGTTTGTGTCTACTTACGCTGAAGGAATAGGGCTTTGTGCTTCAGGATTTTTAACCAAGGGATTGTTACAAGCAGAGCAAGGTGGCACAGTGGCGCAGTGGTGGAGTTGCTGCCTTACAGCGCCAGGGACCCAGGTTCGATCCTGACCACAAGTGTTCTCTGTACGGAGTTTGTACGTTCTCCCGCGTAGGGTTTCGCTACTTTCTTCCCACATTCCAAAGACGAACATTTTATAGGTTAATTGGCTTCTGTTAATTGTAAGTTGTCCCCAGTGTGTAGGATAGTGTTAGTCTACGGGGTATTCGCTGGTCGGCGTGGACTTGATGGGCTGAAGGGCCTGTTCCTCGCTGTATCTCTAAAGTTTAAAAGTCCAAAGCACTGCTCGTGGGACTGAGAATTCTTAACAGTCATATAGTCTTTTACCATTGTCTATCTTTCCATGAGCAATGGATAAACAGGTGAAGCTACAATAAATACAAAAAATAATACGAAAAAATAAAATAGAATAAAATGTTGATGTTTTGTTGGGTAATTCATTAGGATTAGAGGAAATGTCCACATAGAAATTAGTTTAGTTTAGGCAGACAGCATCAAAACACACCCTTCGGCCCACTGAGTCTGCACTGACTGGCGATCACCTATACGCTAGTTTTGTCCTGCGCACTAGGAGACAATTTACAGAAGCCAATTTACCTACAAACCTGTACATCTTTGGAATGTGGGAGGAAACTTGAGCATCCGCAGAAAACCTGCGTGGTGACAGGGAGAAGGTACAACGTCCGTACAGACAGCACCCGCAGTCAGCGCCATGTCAGTGGGCTTAAAAGACTGGGTACGTAAATGCGAGTTTATGTAAGTCGCCCATTTTGTAATTCGGGGAGTACCCGCACCTGCAATATGTGTTACTGTGGAGGTGATAAAAAAGAAGACTGTTTTCTGTGTTGAATGTATTTTCATTTCTAGTGCATATGATACCTGTGAGAGTGTAGCCCTGTGATTCCATCTCACCACTTTTCTACAAGTCTCAGCTTTACAATATCCAGAATTTTTTTTTTAAACCATTTTAAAATCACAGAAATCTTGTATTTTATAATACATCTATCGTTCGTTTTTCCTATCTCTTCCTGTTTTGCCTATGTAATAAACGTGACAGGAAATGGTACACATTTTTGCAAGAAAATTATTCTATTGGCAATAGGAATTAAATTAAAATATATTATAATTCAACAGGTTGATTCTAAAAAACCTGACATAGAAACATAGATATAGAAACATAGAAAATAGGTGCAGGAGTAGGCCATTCGGCCCTTCGAGCCTGCACCGCCATTCAATATGATCATGGCTGATCATCCAACTCTGTATCCTGTACCTGCCTTCTCTCCATACCCCCTGATCCCTTTAGCCACAAGGGCCACTTCTAAATCCCTCTTAAATATAGCCAATGAACTGGCCTCAACTACTTTCTGTGGCAGAGAATTGCACAGATTCACCACTCCCTGTGTGAAAGTTGCTGCTGCAGTTCACTGTGGCTGCCAAGGTCCGACGTTTCGGAATTAACACCCGAAGATACTGGAAACACTCAGCAAGTCAGCCAGCATCTGTGGAAAGAGAAACAGAGTGACGTTCCAGCTCTGAAACCATCTGCCATAACTTAGAAAGAGAGAAAACAAATGAGTCTTCAGTCGCAGTGGTAGGGGCAGCAATAGAGAGAACAAAGACAATATCTCAAAGAAAGAGAACGAGTGGGATAAAGTGGGTTACACCTCCAAAGATGCTGCCTGACCCCCTGAGTTACTCCAGCACGTTGTGTCTTTGTTTTAGTTAATGTGCTGTTTGAAATATATTATGCTTATTGGTTTGCATTACGTGTTACCAATAGCAGGTCTGGCAATAACAATGGAAAGAGAAAAACAAGGTCAAAATAAATAAAGACATAAAGTGCTGGAGTATTCATAGATGCCGTCTGACCCGACCTAACAACAGAACTTTGTGTTTTTTTACGGAAACCAGGATCTGCAGTCGCTTGTATCTCCGAGGTCAACATAAATAGTTGGTTGACCGGCTGAAATGGCCAAATCTAATACAGATGGAAATAAAGAGCTATTTACCTAAACGTGGACAATTTTCTCTTCCTCTCCTTCTTCCCTCTCTTTCTCTCTCACTCTCTCTCTCTATCCCTCACTCTCTCCCCCACTCTCATGCTCTCTGTCTTTCCCCCTCTCCCCTCCCCTCTCCCTATCTATGACAAAACCTTCTTCTTTATCCAGGCTAATAGCCATATAACCATATAACCATATAACAATTACAGCACGGAAACAGGCCATCTCGACCCTTCTAGTCCGTGCCGAACACATAATCTCCCCTAGTCCCATATACCTGCGCTCAGACCATAACCCTCCGTTCCCTTCCCATCCATATAACTATCCAATTTATTTTTAAATGATAAAAACGAACCTGCCTCCACCACCTTTACTGGAAGCTCATTCCACACAGCTACCACTCTCTGAGTAAAGAAGTTCCCCCTCATGTTACCCCTAAACTTCAGTCCCTTAATTCTCAAGTCATGTCCCCTTGTTTGAATCTTCCCTACTCTCAGTGGGAAAAGCTTTTCCACGTCAACTCTGTCTATCCCTCTCATCATTTTAAAAACCTCTATCAAGTCCCCCCTTAACCTTCTGCGCTCCAAAGAATAAAGCCCTAACTTGTTCAACCTTTCTCTGTAATTTAGTTGCTGAAACTCAGGCAACATTCTAGTAAATCTCCTCTGTACTCTCTCTATTTTGTTGACATCCTTCCTATAATTAGGAACCAAAATAATGCACCAAAATAACTCAGAATTTGCTGCTCGTAAATGTTTATGTGCAATAATTTTATGAAATACCTTAGGCATTTTCCAACACTGAAATTCATGTATAAATGGTGTTATTAGTGTTACTAAGATGTTTCATAAGAATCACTCAACTTTCTGCACATCTTCTCGCCATGGAATTTAGTATGCATGACCACAGCTTGCCCAAAATGAGACCACAAGAGAATGGGAGGGAAAGTATCTCTTGAATTCTGTATAAATACAATTTTAAACTCCATGGGGGCTAATAAACTTAGAAATAGCATTATGACTTCTATCTATCATGAGCTCTCAAAGCCGGCTGTTATCCATCATGGCATTCTTTGAGTCATAGCTCATACATTTCTATGAGAGGGGCTTGGAAAATGAGATAAACATCATACAATCAGAAGAGTATAATAAATTGCATTTGGAATCTAACAAAATAGCAAAGATATTGATCTTTAAAAGCAAGAAAATGCAATCCTAATCTCAGTTAAATCCAGGAAACAGATTAATGCAGCTTACTTTTGATAATATTGATCGGGGGGGGAAACTTAATATCTTTCTTCCCTTATTACAACATAGGCCGTTACAAAGAAATCGCTATCTATGAGAGTGGGAAATCAATACGAAGTTTACCAGACACCATAAACAGTTTCCAGAATCTAAACAGCACATGGAACTAGCAGCGAGGAAAGAAAGTCTTCCATGGGGAATACTCCCAAGGAAATGTTATTTTCATGATATTGTTTTGAAATGCCCCAGTATTAGAATTATGATGGGTAAACAATTGAGAAGAGATGTAGCAGTTCCATAGATCTGATGGCAACATTTTCCAAAATCTATAATCTTTTGTGGGGATGTCAGTGGCAGCTGATGTCTGCAGTAGAATGTGGTAATTAGCTGGATATTGTCCCTCTGATATACTGACCCCCATTTCATATTGTACCGGGAGAGGTTAACTGATGTTAAGAGACAGAACACAGAGAGATACATGAGGGCGGCATGGTGGCGCAGCAGTAGAGTTGTCGTGCCTTACAGCACCAGGGACACGTGTTCGATCCTGACTACGGGTGCTGTCTGTACGGAGTTTGTATGCTCTTCCCCGTGACCCATGTGGAATTTCTCCGGGATCTCCGGTTTCCTCCCACGCTCCAAAGATGTGCAGGATTGTAGGTTAATTGGCTTGGTATAAATGTAAAATTGTCCCTAGTGTGTAGGATAGTGTTAGTGTGTTGGAGTTGCTGGTCGGCGGGGACAATGGGTCGATGGGCCTGTTTCCACGCTGTATCTCAGGATTTCCTTATGCTTTGCTTTAATGGATCATTGACTTAAGTTACTGCTTTGTGCAGTTTGCAGATGATTGTTATATATTGTCTGTACAACCCGAGCAGTAATTAGAATGGCAATTAACACATTTTCTCTGTATAATTGTGAAGCTGCTCTAAATTAGAATTGAGTTAATACCAATAAAATAATAGTTCGTTCCCCTCTGTCATTTTCATTCTATTTCTTTGCCCCCAGTTTAAGAGTAGTGGCTATTAGCAGTATTAAGAGCAGTATGTCTAGGGATAATTACTGCCTCTAAGGAAAAGAATTACTTGCATTTTTCTAACTTTTTTTTATCCTCTCAGAACATGCCAAACATAGCCTTTTGATATATAGCCATTGTATTAATCAAGAAAATATTTTAGCCAATTTGAAGACAGCTAGTTCTGAAAATCTGTAAGGTTGAAAGAAAAATTAATATTGCCCAGAAAACTACGATAATTCGCCTCTACACTTCTTCAAACTATTGCCATGGTATCTTTTAATTGAGCTTTTAAGAACAGATGAGACTTTTTTCTTAACATTACGTCCAAAGGACATTGTCTCTGTCACAACAGCACTCTCCCAGCACGGCAATGGAGCACAAGAATTTTCCAAGTATATTTATTAGTTATGTTTCCTATTTGATACAATTTTCTACAAATCAGACATTTATAATAAATATTCAGTGAACTAAACTGTCACTTTGGTAGTGGGAAGGAACTGCAGATGCTGGTTTACACTGGTTTATACCGATGATAGCGGGTGTTGCTCAGCAGGTCATGCAGTATCTCTGGAGAAAAGGAATAGATGACGTTTCAGGTCGAGACATTTCTTCAGACTGAGAATCAGGGGAGATGGAAACGAGAGGTATGACACGGTATACTGAACAAATGAAGGAAAGATACGCAATAGTTGCTGCCTTTGATTTGTCCTTTTGCACATTCATTTGTTCTATGTACCTTTGCATATCTCTCGTTTCGTTCTCCCCTGACTCTCAGTCTGAAGGAAGGTCTCGATCCGAAACGTCATCTATTCCTTTTCTCCAGAGATGCTGCCTGACCCGCTGAGCTACTCCAGCTATTTGTGTAATTTTGGTATGTTTTGGAAAGTCGCACAACTGTTACTCGTGCGTTACCGCTATATGATGTGTAGACACTTTCTAACGGGAGTCACCAGAGATGATTCCGAAACTGGAGCCCCAAGCAAAATACAGACGTGTGTTTTGGTATAGTCACCCATTCTCAGAAAATAAAATAAGCCATCAATGATGCACACCTTCTCGGCTTTACTTAGGGTTTGCATTATCTTTAGTCAATGCCCCGCTCCACATCAGTCCTGTAGTCCATGGTTTGCTTGCCTTCTGCTTTTTTGGAACTAGCTATATTTGCATGACATGTCATATATACTGAAATCCTCTGTGGATTTCGACTCTGATGGTTTTTCAGAACCCTGTCTAGGCAGTAAAGCATCAGACACTTGACACCAATCAATACTGATTGGATCCCATCAATGCCGGGGGTTTAATCTGCCATCAATCACAGCCCCGCTGGTGGCAGCCTGCTTTTCTGCCAGTCAGCTGATTCTCCAGTCTCTACCGCCCCGTCTCTCCTCCCCCCCCCCCCCCCCAACCAGTCCCCCTTCCCTTCCCCTTCAACCAACCATCACCATCACTGCCTCTCGTAACGTGATTTGTGCTGGATCAATAGGAGTGGTCAGCTAGCCAAGCCAGACATTCTGCACACAGCCACTGACCACAAGCAAACAAGTAACACACTCAAAGTGAAACCCAATCCTTTGACCGCATCAGGCGGCATGATTAACTGATTTAGCCTACTTTCGCCATTGGGAGTTGTATACGTTTTCTTTTGCAAACTCGTTCTCTACATAAAATACGATTGCTTTTTAAAAAAAAATAATGAGCAATGGTATTATAGGATTATGCAGATAATTTATTCTGACTTGTTCAATATAGTTGTAAAAATTAATTAAATCACATCACTCCAGTGACAGAAATTGATGGCTTTTTAATCATCTTGTGATGACTGAATATGCAAGCATTTACTCGGCAACTAAAAACTGAGAGAAGGGTCATTGATTTCTGCCGTTATTATTTTGCATACATTTCCAAGTTTTGCCACATTATGAAGCCCAGGCATTTAAACATTGAGAGGGTGTGTTCCATACATGTTTACAACAGAGATAGAATGACTCTCCCAGGTGAAGATTGCCTCAAAAATAGATGTTGGAATGGAAGAGGGGGTCCGATCAAACATATGTGTATTAACAATATGGGGGTCACTATTGACTAGAAACACAATTGGATCTGTTGCATAGGTAGAATGGAAGGAATACGTGCCAAACATATTGAGTTCATTAATTTTACTACTAACTAGAGAGAGTACAGAGGAGATTTACTAGAATGTTGCCTGGGTTTCAGCAACTAAGTTACAGAGAAAGGTTGAACAAGTTAGGGCTTTATTCTTTGGAGCGCAGAAGGTTAAGGGGGGACTTGATAGAGGTTTTTAAAATGATGAGAGGGATAGACAGAGTTGACGTGGAAAAGCTTTTCCCACTGAGAGTAGGGAAGATTCAAACAAGGGGACATGACATGAGAATTAAGGGACTGAAGTTTAGGGGTAACATGAGGGGGAACTTCTTTACTCAAAGAGTGGTAGCTGTGTGGAATGAGCTTCCAGTGAAGGTGGTGGAGGCAGGTCGTTTTTATCATTTAAAAATAAATTGGATAGTTATATGGATGGGAAGGGGATTGAGGGTTATGGTCTGAGCGCAGGTATATGGGGCTAGGGGAGATTATGTGTTTGGCACGGACTAGAAGGGTCGAGATGGCCTGTTTCCGTGCTGTAATTGTTATATGGTTATATGGTTATAACTTTGACTGTGCCCTCAAATTCACTTGGACTATCAGTGACTCCAGTCTCCCTTTCTTGATCTCCATGTCTTTATCACATGAGACAATAGACAATAGACAATAGGTTCAGGAGTAGGCCATTCAGCCCTTCGAGCCAGCATCGCCATTCACTGAGATCGTGGCTGATCATTCACAATCAGTACCCCGTTCTTGCCTTCTCCCCATATCCCCTGACTCGGCTATCTTTAAGAGCTCTATCTAACTCTCTCTTGAAAGCATCCAGGGAATCACAACTCTCTGGGTGAAAAGGTTTCCCTCTGTTCTAAATGGCCTACCCCTTATTCTTAAACTGTGCCCCGGTTCTGGACTCCCCCAACATCGGGAACATGTTTCCTCGCTCTAGCATATCTAATCCTTTAATATCTTATGTGTTTCAATAAGATGCCCTCTCATCCTTCTAAATTCCAATGTATACAAACCCAGTCGACCCATTCTTTCAACATATGACAGTCCCGCCATCCCGGCAATTAACCACGTGAACCTACGCTGCACTCCCTCAATAACAAGAATGTTTTTCCTCAAATTTGGAGACCAAAACTTACGGAGTTTACTGTTAGATGGACTGTGAAAATTTAGTTTAGTTTAGAGATCCAGTGTGGAAACAAGCCTTTTGGCCCAATGAGTCCGCGCCGACTACTGATACACACTCGGGCTAATTTTTTACAATATTTACCATAGCCAATTAACCTCTAAACCTGCACGTCTTTGGAGCGTTGGAGGAAACTGGAGCACCTGGGAAAAACTCAAACGGTCACAGCGAGAACATGCAAACTCTACGCAGTCAGCAGGGTCAGGGTCGAAGCCGGGTCTCTGGCGCTGTCAGGCAGCAGCTCTACCGCTGCGCCACCATGCACCACCAAGCTTGCACATTACAAGGTGTGAGACTCCTAGGAGTGTTGTTTCTCATAAGACAGGCCAGGGGCTTCAAAAGCTGTGTCTCTGTGAAGTAGCGTGGGGTATCAGCCGGCTGTACAGCAATTTAATCCCTGTGGCTTTCATCCTGGATAGCAGTATTCAAAGGGCATCAATCACCCTATGTGGACAAGGAGGCTTGTTTTTCGGCAGTGTATTCTGTGTCTGTTCTGTAAAAGTGTTAGGCCAGTGTCTTTTGTCTCTATGTGCAGATGCTGGTTTAAACCGAAGATAGACACAAAAAGCTGGAGTAACTCAGCGGGTCAGGCAGCATCACTGGGGGAAAATGAATAGGTGACATTTCGGGTCGAGACCTGAAGATGGGTCTCGACCCGAAACGTCACCTATTCATTTTCCCCCAGTGATGCTGCCTGACCCCGTGAGTTACTCCAGATTTTGGTCTCTATCTTTTGACTCTAATCATTTTCGTTCTTCAGTCCTTTAGTTACAGTTCCATAGTTTCTTTGGTTTGTTAGTTATGATATGTTCCCTTTTTAGTTAAGGTCTTCAGATATTTTAATATCTGCTTTGCTCTGATGCCGTATAACCATTGTGCTTGAATGAAAAGTTTTAAAATGCTACGTCAAACCATTGAGAATTCAGTGATCCCTCACTCTGCCAGAATAACATCTTTAACCCGCTTTAAAAATGGGGCTTGCACCTTCCAGGGCATCTTGAAAAGCAGTTTACAGCCAATGAGGCACTTTGGAAATAGAGCCATGCTTGTGATGTGGGACATAGTTATGGGGACTAATTATCTTTCTGGATGAATGGGTTGAACATCCTACCTATAAGTATCCACTTTGTGAAAAACTGCATCGCTGTGCAGACTTGGATCACAGAATGTATATTTTCTGTCTTCTGAGAGCTCTTCTGTAATAGAGGACACCAGCAAGGTTGCAAAGAGCAGAAGAGAAAATGAGAAAAATCTAATTGTGGTTAGCTGATGTCAAGCTTGGGTTTTCAAAGGCTATAGATTGTAGGATTACGTCAAGCACCACTACTTTTATTAACACAGCCAGGAGATTAAAAGGACAGGACATCGTCAAGAGTCATTTTTTTTTTTTTCCTCGAAAATCAAAAAGCACTAATCTTCATAGACTTCTAAATGGTGCTGGATGGTTGTCGGTGAGGAACTAGACAGTAATCGAATCTCGAGGATCATCTTACAAATATAAACAAGGGTTTTGTTCTGGTGGATTCCCCTGTTGTTTGAGCATCTTGCCTCCACTCCCGGCCCATTGGATTTCAGGCATAAAAGGTATTCACTGCCATGTGGTATATTCCGCGTAGCACCTCTCCAAACATGTCAAGGGAAGATCAGGCAGTTTAGTTTAGTTTAGAGATACAAAGCAGAAACAAGCCCTTCGGCCCATCGAGTCCATGGCGACCAGTGATCCCGGAACATTAACATTTCCGAAACACACGAGGGACAATTTACAATTATACCATGCCAATTAACCTACAATGGAGAGGGGGGGGGGGGGGGGGGGGGGGGGGGGGAGTTAATGGGAGCAATTTTCACTGGTCAGTTGCTTTACTCTAATCTTTTACCAATTTACTGGGTTCCCTGAGGACAATAGATAATAAACACTAGTTGGACGTTCACCGTTCCATGATTGTCGTTGCATGATGTATGACAGATGTGTCAGAGCAATTGAAGGGAATCATTTCTAGTGGGACACTCCCCATTGCAGTCTTTCCAGGGGATTCTGCACATTCCTCCCATCAGTCACTGTGTAAATGGCATCTCTCGCTGCAGTTTTTAACCCTAAAACTACAATTAACCAGACGGGAATCACAATGTAGCAATAAGGCCGGAAACTGTTTCCCATTTGAGCCACAAACATGTCTCCGTTACAGCAATTGATGCTATTCTTAATCAACAACCATAATAGTGCGAGTGATCAATAAATTACAGCTCGCCCCCTGAACCTTGTGTATGTTCGTTATATTGGGGTCACTTCCAGGGCAGAAACTGTTTCCTTTTAACTGGTGGGTTCAATGTGGCAAATTATCCCGAGATACATCTCAGGATCGTTATGAAGCAAAGTTTGACTGGGTCAAGTGATGAGGTATGGGAGTGGGAAGGAGAGTTAAAATCTTTGGCAACTGGAAGTCTTGCGTCAGCATACACTAATTCTATCCTACACACGAGGCACAATTTACAGAAGCCATTAAGCTACAAAACCTGGGAGGAAATTGGAGCGCCTGGAGAAAACCCACGCGGTCACAGGGAGAATGTACAAACTCCATACAGTCACCACCTGTAGTGAGGATCGAACTCAGGTATCTGGCGCTGTAAATCAGCAACGCTACCGCTGCGTCACCATGCCGCCTCACAGCTGTTCAGAGTTTTTGAGCAGCTTAGAGGCTATGGTGTGTTCTGTCCCATTCATATATTCCTGCTGGGCCTCATCATTTCCAGGAAGTTTACCTTCTGGGACCGAATCAAGTAAGTGTACTGTACAGCTAAACAGGCATCTCTGCAATGGATGCAGGTGCAGAGCTGTACTCAGCAACTTCCAGGCTATGGTCCTCTGTCAATTTAATCACATCCTGTCAATTGAATATGCCAGATAAACCTGATGGTCTAAATCATTATTGCATTGATAATGGTGGAACGGGCATGGTAGCATTGCGGTTAAATTGATGGAAATGAAAATAAACTGCAGATTTTGAAAAGTTGAAATAAAAACAGAAAATGCTTGGCAGGTCAGGCAGCATCTACGGGCAGAGAAACATTTAATGCCTCAGGTTCTGATGAAGGGTCTTTGACTTGAAACGTCCACTAAAAATATAGACTCTCTCTATCGATGCCCCTCAGAATCATTAAAAATACCATCTACAAAGTCACCCCTCAGTTTCACAATCTTCCTTTATAAATTACAATGTCCATTTCAGGCAACTCTGTGTGAATCTTTCCTGTGCTCCTTCTAACACAATCAATATTCTTCCTGCAGTGGGGTGGCCAGAACTATCCACAATACTTCATGTCTGACAAATGTTTTGTACAGTTCCAACAGGACATCCCAAATCATATATTCAATGCCTCATCCCACGCAGACAAGCACCCATTGCCCTCTCCGCCAGTGTCTCAATTTTCAAGGATTTTGAACTCGGAATCCATGGTATCCCAGTTACTGCTGATGTTCTGTTAGTACGACATCCCAAAATGTGTTACCCCATTCTTGTCTGGATTAAATTTAATTTGCCACCGCTCTGCCCAGTTCTGCACCTGATCTATGTCCCTCCGTATCCTCGTACAATCTTCCTCCTTGTACAATCCACTACACCACCAGTTTTTGTATCGTCAACAAAGTTATTAATTAATCCATCTGCATTCTCATACAAAATTCAAAGTGATGGAGTAACTCATCAGGTCGGGCAGCACCTGGGGAGGGAATGGGCGGTCTTCAGCCTGAAGAATGGTCCCAACTGAAACATCACCTGTCCATTCCCTCCAGAGATGCTGCTTCACCTGCTGAGTTCCTCCAGCACTTTGTGTTTTGCTCAAGGTTTCAGCATCTGCAGTTTCTTGCATCTATATTCTCATCCTTACGTGATCTATATATCTGACAATCAACATATATATGGTTCAGCAGTAGAGTTGCTGCCTTACAGTGCTTGTAGTGCCTGAGACCCGGGTTCGATCACGACTACGGACCTCTCCGTGTGGAATTTGCACGTTCTCCCCGTGACCGCGTGGGTTTTCTCTGAGATCTTCGGTTACCTCCCACACTCCAAAGACGTACAGGTTTATAGGTTAATTGGCTTGGGTTTATAAAATTGACCCTAGAGTGTGTAGGCTTGTGTTAATGTGCGGGGATCGCTGGTTGGTGCGGACTTGGTGGGCTGAAGGACCTGTTTCTGCGCTGTATCTCTAAACTAAACTAAACTAAACAGTGTCCCAGCACCGATATCATTGGTTACCGACTTCCAGTCGGAACAGTACTCCTCAACGACTACTCTCTACTCCTGTAATAAAGCCAATTATGGATACATTTTGTCAACACACCTTGGATCCCACGTGCCATAACCTCCTGGACCAACATACAGTACGGAACTTTACTTTGCTGACTTCTCTGGGGACCTTGTCTACTGCCTTGCCTTTATCAATTTCCTTCTGAACAAGCTCAATCTGATTTGTGAGATAGGATCTCCCCAGCACAAATCAATGTCAATTCCTCCCCCTGTCTTTTAAAGTGAATATTGAGGTGTTGCGGGTACACGGAGACCCAGCCACACTGACAGAAGGAGCACACCACCTCACTAACTCTGCAGCTGTCTGTCCCACAAGACTCCTCCTGTCCCATCTGTGGAATAATCTGCTTTCCTCATCAGTCACCTCAGTGTCCACAAAACAGAGTAGAGGTGGAGTGGCACGGTGGCACAGCAGTAGAATTGCTGCCTTAAAGCACCAGAGACCCGGGTTCGATCCTGATTGTGGGTGCTGTCTATACGGAGTTTGTACGTTCTCCTTGTGGCGGCGTTGATTTTCTCTGGGTGCTCTGGTTACTTCGCACATTCCAAAGACGTGCATGTTTGTAGGTTAATTGGCTTCAGTAAATTGTAAATTGGCCTTAGTGTGTAGAATAGAGCTAGTGTACGGGATGATAGCTGGTCAGCACGGGTTCAATGGGCTGAAGGGCCTGTTTCCATGTTGTTTCTCTAAAGTCTAAACTAAGTTATCCTCATCTCAATGGACCTCCCAGGAAGAGGAAGATGATACAACACAGACTTATATTCAACTTCGCTGAAGCTTTTCTTAAAAATTTCCTTTTAGTTTATGCTTTGCCTATGTTCAACCAATTATCCCGCTGCTCTAAATAAGCAGTTCTTTCAATATTTTTTGCATGTTATTGATATTCATTAAATGTATGACGTGTTGAAAAGATGTTTCAAACAGATTTTTCATGTCTTTACAAATCAATAAAATGCCAGAACTATGCCCTCGTGCATTATATCTCTGAATATATTAAAGAGTGATTATTTTAAAGCCTCACACACTTGGATCAACTTTCAAGAAGCAACAAAACTTTCAGTGGCACTGACAAATCTTCACCTAGAGGAGGGGGGTTTAGTGAACTGGTGCAAAAAACTGGTGAGGCCTCAATTGGGATATCATCACACTTTTGGAAGGAAATGAAAACCAAAGGGAGAGATGGCAAAATAGATTTATTAGAATGGTTTTTGGGAGGAGAAGCTTTCTGGAGAAGCTGGAAATCTTCTCCTTGAAACTGGGAGATTTAATCCAGGTGAACAAGATGGAGATTGCTATAGATGAGGTAAATAGTGAGAAGCCCTTCCCGTTAACAGATGGTTTGGGAACCAGGCACAAAGATTTTACATTTGGGGCAAAAGATACAAAGGGGATAGGAAGCGTTATATATTCAGAGAGTAATTATGATCTGAAACTTATTGCTCCTGGGTGTGGTGAAGACAAAGTTAATCAGCGCTATTAAGAGGGAATTGCATGAGCCCTTGCGAAAGAGCATGAATTGTAGGGTAATTTTGATGGAGCAAATGAAAGGTGCTGAAGGGATTTTTCCATGAAGACCAATCAACTGATCTCAAGATTTTTTAAATACTTTTTATTTTTCATCGATCGGAAAAATCCTTGGGGCTGCCTCAGCGGAGGAGGACTGTGAGTAAGGTTGCCAAAAATCATATTGATATAGGGTAGCGGTTTTTTCTAAAATCAATATACAGCGCAGACAGGAAGTGGTCAAGATGAGACGTTTAGTTATATAGATGGGCCAAACAGTGGGACTACGGTAGATGGGACATGTTGGTCAGTGTGGGCAGGTTGGGCTGATGGGCCTGTTTCCCCACTGTTTGACTATATAAATCTAAATGTACGGTTGAATTAACCTTTTTAATCCTATGTTTGTGAGTGCTTTTCGTTTAATAATGTCCAATTGCAAAAGGAAAAACCATTATTCTGTTATTTTCAATGGTTTGTTACTCTTTCCTTGACATTTGTGACAGTTTCCATATATCTGGTTTTAGCAACATTGAAAGGACCAATTCTTAATCTCAACAGATTAGGCAGGATTATGGAACAGACACCACCAGGTTATCAGGACACTAAAGCATCAAAAGTACTGGAGATGCTGGGATTTCAAGTGAAGGATGATGACGTTTTCTTTTCCTGCAGTGCATTCATAACTCCTTTCACATTTGATTTGGGATTGGAGAGAACACATTTGCATGATTTAATCGTAGCAATTTAATTAGAGTCATTGTCAATTTGAGGCAAATGTAGCTCAAAGTAAACAGGTCTTCAAATTCTGAGATCACTCTATGTTTGTGGTGCAGCGCTGTTTAGTGAATAGTGGGGGGGCTTCAGAAATGCCCTAGTAGTTTGTGTGTATGTGTCAATGTCAGTGTGAGTGTGCACATGTAATGTATGCATTCATGTGTGTGTATGTGTGTGCATACCATATAACCATATAACAATTACAGCACGGAAATAGGCCACCTCGGCCCTTCTAGTCCGTGCCGAACACATATTCTCCCCTAGTCCCATCTACCTGCACTCAGACCATAACCCTCCAATCCTTTCCCGTCCATATACCTATCCAATTTATTTTTAAATTATAAAATCTAACCTGCCTCCACCACTTCCACTGGAAGCTTATTCCACACAGCTACCACTCTCTGAGTAAAGAAGTTCCCCCTCATGTTACCCCTAAACTTCTGTCCCTTAATTCTCAAGTCATTTCCTCTTGTTTGAATCTTCCCTACTCTCAATGGGAAAAGCTTATCCACGTGCCAACTCTGTCTATCCCTCTGATCATTTTAAAGACCTCTATCAAGTCCCCCCTTAACCTTCTGCGCCTAACATGTAAACAATATGTACACTCACCTATGTAGTCAGTGCATGTGTGTATGTACATCTGTGTGTATGTGTGCATCTGTGTGTGTATGTCTGTATGCATGTGTGTGCATGTCTGTATGCATGTGTGTGTGCGTGCAATTGTGCATGAGTGTGTGCATGCATGTGTGTGTGTGTGCATCTGTGTGTGTGCTCCTGTACGTGTGTGTGTGTACGTGTGCATCTGTATATGTGTGTGTGTGTGTGTGGGTGGACATGTGCATCTGCGTGTGTGTGCATCTGTTTGTGTGCGCCTGAGTGTGTGTGCGTATCCGTGTGTGTGTCTGTGCATACAACGTATGCAGTGTGCACACATGCTTATTTTTGCAGGTTACACAAAAAAGCTGGAGAAACTCAGCGGGTGCAGCAGCATCTATGGAGCGAAGGAAATAGGTAACGTTTCGGGCCAAAACCCTTTCCTTCGCTCCATAGATGCTGCTGCACCCGCTGAGTTTCTCCAGCTTTTTTGTGTAACCTTCGATTCTCCAGCATCTGCAGTTCCTTCTTAAACACTGCTTATTTTTGCAAGTGTGTGTGCGTTTGTGTCTGTGTGTGTGTGTGAGCATGTGTATGTGTCTGTGTCTGTGTGTGTGTGTGTGTGTGTGTGTGTATTTGCGTGTGTGTATGTGTCTAAATGCTATCATCATCTGGAAATATGCACCTGAACGTCACTTCCGACAACAAATGCCATAGTAAGAGAAGGAAAACACCAAGCTGATAACAGATGTTATCAATGTAGTTAAATTGCTGAGCTTGTCTGGGGGAAAATTCCCTCTGGAAAACAAATAGAGACATAACAGTTTGACACTTACTTCTGAATGCTTTCTCCTTTTATTTTCAAGGGGGCTCCAGGACTACACTGGGTTAGACATGGAGCAAGCGTTGTTTTATAAACCTCAGGCCACAATGAAACCCTATCCCTTGCTCTATTGAATGCTGGAATCAAGTAAAATGCATTGCAATAGATTAAAACAACTGTATCCCAATTCTGAGATAAGCTATAAATCAATACCAGTGTCTTAGGCAGAAGAGCACACATCCTGACAGAATTCTGGCCACACAGCCCGTTTTCAGTTGTCCTGGGCAACAATCTAACAGGCCGGAGAGCCCATGTGATAGCAAGTGAAGCATGGCCCTTGCTACCTCACCTTTCTGCTGGAATTGGATTGTATGGATCTGTCCAAAGGGAAGGGACATTGAATTGTTTGGCAGACACTTGTGATCAAAGAGGACGTTTATTTGAGAAGGAGGAAAATTTTATTTTCATTGATTTATTCACGGAACCTGAGGATCAATGGCAAAACCAGCATTTAATATCCTTCCCAAATTACCCTCATGATCAAAGAATATTTCAGAGCACAGTTAAAAGTAAACTATGTTCCTGCAGTCACTTAGAAACCTGACCAGATTAGCAAACATTTTTTTTACATCAGTCAAATAGTTCATGATTAGCTAATTGACAAAATACAAGATTGTAATTCCAGATTATATAATTATCTGAAGTGGGACTGAAGTGGTTATTGTGGGGCAATAGTGATCAGATCGTAAGTAACTAATTAATTGACACTGGTTCTGTAGATGATGCCTCACATCTATACTTTACACTGTTTCAGCAAGGTCACCAGCATAATCAAGGACCAGTCTCACCCCAGTCACTCTCTATTCTTCCCTCTACCATCAGGCAAGAGGTAGCGAAGGTTGAAAATGCATACCTCCAGGTTTCTTTCCAGCTGTTATCAGGCAACTGAACCATCCTCTCACAAGCTAGAGTGCGATCCAGACCTCCCATCTAACTCCTTGGAGACCTTTGAACAATCTATAATCAGTCTTTTTCAGACTTTATCTTGCACTGAATGTTATACCCTGTATGTTGTATCTGTACACTGCAGATGACTTGATTGTAATCATGTAATAGTCTTCTCACTGGCTGGATAGCACACAACAAAAAACTTGTCGCTGTATTTCGGTACACGTGACAATAGCTAAACTCAACTAAAACATTGGAAGTAGTGCAAAAGCTAACAGTGAGACCATGATGAAGTCTGACTAATGAGAAATATTAGAAGCCACCATCCAAAATAGTTAGTCAAGAAAATGATGAGCCTGGATTATTCCATTATAATTAATGGGTGTTGAACTAGGAATCATCATTACTCCATTATAATTCAATGGGTGTGGAACAAGGAACCATCAGTTCAAACTGCTAAATGAGAATTGTTGGGCAAAACACTGGAGGCACTCAGCAAGTCATGACGTATTTGTGGAGGGAATGGATAGAAGACGTTTTCGTCGGGACTTTTCTTGGAGAATGGGGGAGAAAGCTGGGAAAGAGAGATGGGGAGTGGGATGAGGCCTGGGAAGTGATAGGTGGATACAGGTGAGAGGGTTTTGGATGGCAGATGGGTGAAGTAAGTGACCAAAGGCCAGAGGTGAAAAGGTGACAAAATGGTGTCACATAAGGAGAGAAGAGAGGGACTGATAAATATAAAACTGGAAGGATGGATATGGGTGGAAAGGGACAAGGGGGGGAGAAAGAGAGGTGTGGTTACATTGTTAACTGGTATCAGAAAATGTAAAAAAATTATCACACAAAGTGAATATTTATGAAATGTAATCCTTGAAAATAAAATCTCTGGACTCATTTAAGGAACAATCGGTAATAGTAATTGATAAAAAGAGTAAGCATCACTTGAGGTTTCAGATACCAGTACAATTTGAAGCATTACAAGATCAATTATTATTCAGTATTGGCCTTGTAGATGCGAGTTTCAGAATACACTGATAAATCGATATTGAGTAACAGACAATTATTGTCAGATTTATTATCAATTAAAATCCCTGTCTGTACATCGTGAACCAAATCACGTGATGGCCTGAGTGAGTAAAAGCCCATGCCCACGGATCCCTGAACAATGCAGACCAGAACATCTCGCATTATCAAGCCAGCCCATGCTAAATTTATTTGCAGCAAGTTACCCAGCAGGTTCAAGGTTTGTTTTGATATCATCACCTTGTTGCCACTTTTGTTAAAATGTCTTTGATTGTATGGCTTTGGGAATAAAGCAGGGAAGCAATGGGCGGCAGAGTGGCGCAGTTGGTAGAGCTGCTGCCTCAAAGCGCCAGAAGCCCAGTTTGATCCTGGCCTTGGGTATTGTCTACGTGGAGTTTGCACGCTCTTCCAGTGACCATATGGGTTTCCTCCAGGTGCTCCGGTTTCCTCCCGCATCCCAAAGATGTGTGGGCTTGTAGGTTAATCGGCCCCTGTAAATTGCCCCTGGTGTGCAAGGAGTGGATGACTAAGTGGGATGGTGTGAATGGGTGATCGATGGATAGTGTGGACTCCATCGATCCACACCTTATCAGATGCCTTCCTAATTAAAATCTTTTAAAAAATTCTTCCTACCAACTACATAACCTGATATTTTCCCACTTTATACTCCATCTGCCATCTTCTTATGCATCAACCTAATACGTCTATGGCCTTTTACAGGCACTTTGCCATATGTCATACGTCTGCTTTATCACATTGCCTACTTGTCTTGCCACCATCAGGGAATTATGGACATGGGCCCCAAAATCTCTCTGTATATCAATGATGTTATAGGTGATGCCGTTAATTGTATATTTTTCCCATACATTTCTCATAACTCACCTGTCCATGTTACACTCAGTCTCTCAATCTAAGTCACTCATATTAATTATGAATTGCTGAGTCCATTACTCATCCCCGTATCCACATCTCTTCATTCAACAATAGTTGAGTTCCTCATGTTCGTCTTGTTTACTCTGAACTAGCTGTACCTCAACTCCTGTTTTATCAACATTTAATCTCTCCATATAAAATCCCATATGTTTATGGGACGTGAAGGAAACTAAGTAGGATATTCATTCATAAGTTCATAAATTCATGTTCCGGGAGCAGAATAAGGCCATTCGACCCATCATGTCTATTCCTTCTGAACCTTCTGAATTTTGTAGTCGGCAGGGCAGTACTCTGCATATCGCCAACTTGGGCAATTAAACATTTTTTTTTATCAAGCCAATTAAGCAAGCCAATTAACCTACAAACCTGTACGTCTTTGGACTGTGGAAGGAAACCGAAGATCTCAGAGAAAACACAAGTAGATCACGGGGAGAACGTACACACTCCGTACAGACAGCACCCGTAGTCGGGATCGAACCCGGGTCTCTGGGCGCTGCATTTTGCTGTAAGGCAGCAACTCTACCGCTGCACCACCGTGACCGCCATTCAATCATGGCTGATCTATCTCTCCCTCTCAACCCCATTCTCCTGCCTTCCCCCCATAACCCCTGATGCCTCTACTAATCAAAAATATGTCAATCTCTGCCTTAAAAATATCGATTAACTTGGTCGCCACAGCCTTCTGTGCAATGAATACCACAGATTCACCACCTTCTGACTGAAGAAACTCCTTCCCATCTCCTTTCTGAAGGTGCGTCCTTTTATTCTGAGACTATGGCCTCTGGTCCTAGACTCTCCCATTAGTGGAAACATCCTCTCCATATTCACTCTATCCAGGCCTTTCGCTACACGGTAAGTTTCAATGAAGCCCCCCCCTCATGCTGCTAAACTCCAGCAAGTACAGGCCCAGTGCCTTCAAACACTCATCAGATGTTAACCTAATCATTCCTGGGATCATTCATAAATCATTCATAATCACATCATTCATCAATCATTTATTAGCACCTCTTCTCTATTCATCTCAGTGGTCCTCCATACCATACTTCCTCCCCTCTCTACTGTAGCATTGTAACCTGCATAAAGTTGGTAGAACCCAAACATTGGCTAAGTCAGGAATGGTTAAGCATCCCTCTTCGGTATTGTGTTACTCTTATGGAGACATTAGGAAGATGATATATAATGTATCTGGCATTGTATTATTCCTGTGGGGACATTAAGATTTGGAGGAAATACTTGCTGCCAGGAATACAGCAAAACATACCCGAGGGTGAATCCTTCTGAGCAAAGTGGTTGTGACTGCAGAAATGACTTTGGATATTGCTGATTGACTCTTGTAAATGGTTCGGTTTGCTGAGCCTCATACGGTGCTGGTAACGTGAACACAAATCTTGCAGTCGCTTTCATTGACACTAGATAAAAACCTGAATTTCTAAATCTTCTTTTAGCTTTTCGTTCTGCAATTACTTCAGCTAATTTTGAAAGCCAGCAAGATTCAGACAGATCAATAAACGCTGAAGGAAACCAGTATCTATAGTTCCTAGTTTCTACATTCTCCTTAAGAATTCTTTACTTTCAGAGTGGTTGCGTTCCACCTATAAACCTGTCATTTATAAAGTCCCTTTCAAATCTCAGAATGTGCCAAAGCACTTTGACACATTAGACAAGTAAGAACAGGAGTTGACAATATGCACCTTCATGTCTACCCCATCATGTGCTCTTTCAAGCCTGTTCTTTTGATCCTTGTCCACTTTAGTTCAAACAATTGCCTATTATAGTCTTCAAAGTATGCAATAATTCAGCTGCCACCTCTCTCTGGAAAAGAGAATTCCAAAGATTCATGAGTTTCTATGAGGACAAATTCCTCTTCATCTTAAATTCCTTCATCTTCATTCCTTATTCCGATATTATGTTCCTTGCTTCAAGATTCCCCCAGATCTACTTTGTTAAGCCCCATCAAAATCTTGTCACAGCCAATAAAGCACTTTTGAAGATCATCACTTCTTCAGAAAATAACAAAATAGTGGCAAAATAGTGCTTTGCTCTAGCAAACCCAATGTTGCACAAAATTTACTACAAATGGAAGAGGATATTAAGCCCATCTAATACATTTTTTTTCTCACAAATATCTAGATAAAATTGCTTTTAAATGTCACCGAGCAGAGGTGGAAGCAGAAATAATTAGTAGGGTAATGGCAAGGAAGGGTTACACAAGAAGGCAATCTGGAAGAGGGAGCTGGATTGAGAGGAAAAAAAATCCCACGGAGGCATTTAAGCATATAAATGAGAGCTTTATCAATAGTCAATAGCCAATAGGCAACAGAGTTTTTATTGTCACATATGTTAATTGTTAACACAGTGAAACTTTTTTCCTTACAAACATTTAAGTAGAGTATCACCATACCTCCGATCCTCGATTAGCAAGTGTATAGGAATAATCTACTGAGCCGCTTCCAAAGGCGGCATGTTTTGCACCATGTTCAAAGTCCATGATCTAGTTCTTATGAGCGGTGCCTGTTCCAGGCAAGTGCCAGGCTTTTGCAGGCCTCCAGCCATCTCTTTCTTTACCATCTCCTTGCACGTCCACCTTTGTTCTCCGGGTTGCCTCCCGCAGCCGACCACAGGGGTGCGATAGGCCAGCCCCCTGTCCCCTCTCCTCACCTATCGGCCTCGTTCCTCGCCCAGATCACGCTACATTAGCGGCATTGAAAGATTGGAAAAAATATATATCGCAGATGTTAGTGGTTGTGTAGATTTAAGAGCAGCGACAGCAGAGGTTGGAAGAGCTATTCACACAGCAAGGCTGGTGGGACACTGGTGGGAGGCAATCGTTGTTATCATTGAGTCCGGAGGTAAAACAGACACGAATTATGGTTTGACCAGTCATGGCGGCAAATGCAGGTAATGTCATGGCCTTCTTACTAAATTAGGTGGGGAGACAAAACCCTTGCTGAGGATGGAACAGACTGTTGTTCTGAATATGCTGCTTCAGCCTGAGGCTCTGGTTGGGAATGAGTTGGCATGGTTTTAGAGGCATTTCCTTTCACGTTCTCATGCGTTGAACTGCATCTAATGTCTATTTGACTATTCTGGTAGTTTACATTTGTTGTCATTTTACAGTCCACAATTCACATTAATTTGTCAACTTTAGTGTCTTTGGCAAATTCAGAATTATGTCCAGAGTTATCCATACAGAAATTAATACTGCTTAATGCTGAGATCTGCTGGGCATGTTGCATTTCATCCACTTAGTCCAAGAACCTTCCCTTACAAATGCCCAGAGTCTTTTATCCAGAGTAGGAGAATTAAGAACCACAGGACATAGGTTTAAGGTGAGGGGGGATATATTTAATATTATTGTTTGTGGGGTATCTTCTTTACACAAAGGGTGGTAAATATATGGAACGAGCTAATAGAGGAGTTAGTTGAGGCAGGTATAATCACGATTAAAAAAATAAAATTGGACGGGTACATGGATATAATAGCTTTTGAAGGGTATCAGGGATTATAAAGAGAAGGCAGAAGAGAATACGGTTGAGAGGTAAAGATAGACCAGTCATGGTTGAATGGCGGAGTAGACTTGTTGGGCTGAATGACCTAATTCTGCTCCAATAATTTATGGACATATGAACATAATATGAGTCTACGTAGGTAGGTGGGACTAGTTTAGATGGGGCAGGTTGGGCTACACTGCATGACTCTATGACTATCTACATTATCAAGTGTGGCTCATTTGGTAGCACTCTCACTTATGGAGTCAGGAGGTTGTGGCCTCCAGTAAGCACTGAGGGGGTTACACTCATGGATGTACCATCTTGCAGATGAAACATAAAACAGGTAGAGGAGAAAGATCCCTGAATCACTTTGAAGAGCAAACAAGTTATCAGCAGTGTCGTGGGACAATGTTTTCCTCACATTCAACATTTCTAGAACCAGTGGTTCTTAATCACATTGTTGTCTGTGTACAATTTGAGTGCTATACTTGTTTCACAACAGTGACACGTTGGCTGTAAGATACTCTCGGATAAAGGATGCATATCAATGCAAGCCTTTTGTATCAATGTTTCCCCTTTGCTTTTTATACTCTGACCAAATCTCTACACCATGGCTTTGATTCTATGTACCATTATCATTGCCCTAAGTCTCTTTGAATGCTGTTTGAAAATCAATATAAACCATATTCAATGCATTTTGAAAAATCTATTCTCTTTGTTACTTCTCCAAAACCTTGATAAGGTTACTCAAGTATGAGCTGCTTTTTTAGAAAATCTGTGCTGACTTGCCCTATTAAACAATTTTATTCCAACTACCAAGTAATTTAATTCCCTGTCCCAGACTCTAGAGGGCTGAAATTCCTAAGGAGGTTACTTTTGCCTGCCCCTGAATCCATCACTGCTGCCAACAGCAAACTCAGGATCCTGTTCATTTTCATGTTATGTGAGTGCCCTTGTATTTCCTGCTGCTGCCTCAGGTGGAAATGATGGACTTTGTTGCGAAACTAAGACCCCATGTAAATGGTCCATGTGAGGATGATTAAAATGAAAAGAAACATGTTCAGGTTTTCAATTTCACAGATAGAGGAAAAGATAGACATATTTATACAACACCTTTCACAGTTCTCAGGCATCACAAAGGACTTTATAGCCAATTAAATTATTTTTCTCAAGTGCATTCACGGTTGGAATGTGGAAATTACCACCGCTAGTTTGTGCACATCGAAGTTTCGCAACCAGCAATGTGATAATGACCAATCTATTTAATGATGTTGAAACAAGGAACTGCAGATGCTGGCTTAAGAAAAATGACACAAAGCGCTGGAGTAACTCAGCGGATCAGGCAGCATCCCTGGAGAACATGGATGGGTGTCGACGGAAGAAGGGTCCCGACCCAAAATATCACCTCTCCATGGTCTCCAGAGATGCTGCCTGTCCCGCTGAGTTATTCCAGCAATTTGTGTCTTATTTCATGATGTCCTTCGACAATGCAGAGAATACTGCTAAAATAATGCCACTGTTTAGTTTAGTTTAGTTTAGTTTAGAGATACAGCACAGAAACAGGCCCTTCGGCCCACCGAGTGCATACCAACCTGCGAAGCCCGCACATTAACATAACCCTCCAGACACTGGGGACAATTTTACATTTATACATTTATACCAAAGCAATTAACCTACAAACCTGTACATCTTGGAGGGAACTGTAGAGCTCAGAGAAAACCCACTCAGGTCATGGAGAGAACGTATATACTCTGTACGGATAGCACCCGTAGTCAGGATCAAACCCGGGTCTCTGGCGTTGTAAGGCAGTAGCTCTATTGCCACTCCACCGTCTAACAAGAGCAGGACCTACACAGTAAATGGTAGGCCTCTGGGGAGTGTTGTAGAGCAGAGGGATCTAGGAGTGCAGGTGCATGGTTCCTTGAAGGTCGAGTCGCAGGTAGATAATGTGGTCAAAAATACTTTTGGCACATTGGCCTTCATCAGTCAGAGTATTGAGTATAGAAGTTGGGAAGTCATGTTGCAGTAGTATAAGACGTTGGTGAGACCGTATTTAGATATTGTGTTCAATTCTGGGCACCATGTTAAAGGAAAGATATTGTCAAGCTTGGAAGGGTTCATAAAAAATTTATGAGGATGATGCCAGGACTGGAAGGTGTGAGCTATAGGGAGAGGTTGAGTAGGCTGGGCCTCTATTCCATGTAACGCAGAAGGATGAGGGGTGATCTTATAGAGGTGTACAGAATCATGAGAGGAATAGATTGGGTAGATGCACAGAGTCTCTTGCTCAGAGTAGGGGAATTGAGGACCAGAGAACATAGGTTCAAGGTGAAGAGGAAAAGATTTAATAGCAATCCGAGGGGTAACTTTTTTCACACAAAGGGTGGCGGGTGTATGGAACATACCGCCAATGGAAGTAGTTGAGGCTGGGACTATCCCTTTGTTTAAGAAACAGTTAGAAAGGTACATGGGTAGGAGAGGTTTGGAGGTATCTGGACCAAGCATAGGCAAGTGGGACTAGTGTAGCTGGGACATTGTTTGCCTGTGTGGGCAGGTTGGGCCGTAGGGCCTGTTTCCACACTGTATCACTGTGACCGTGCTGCCCGATCTGGATCTACCTAAGTGACAACAAGACCTTTGCTTTAATGCATGGTGTGAAATACAATGTCTTTCATGGGTACGGTCACATATAGGACAACGGAAGGATCTTGGACTCCAAGTCCACAACCCCCCAATAAATAGCAATACAAGTAGAAAGTGTGGTCACAAGATATGCTTGCCTTCATTGGTTGGAACCTTGAATATGCGAATCAGACAGTCATGTTGCAGGTTTATAAAACTATGTCTAGCCTGCATTTAGAAGTATTCTTTGCAGATCTGGCCACTTAATTACTGGAAAGACGTGCAGGTTTTGGAGAGAGTGCAGATGAGGTTTACCAAGGTGCTGCCTGGATTCAAGGTTGTTAGTTTCTAAGGAAATATTAGGCAACTTAGATTGTTTTCTTTGGAATATCAGAGGCCGAGGGGAAACCTGATAGAAGTTTGTAAAATTACGTGAGGCGTAGCTGGGGTAGACAGTTGGAACCTTTTTCCCAGGATGGAAATGTCAGAGGCTAGAGAGAGGGTATAACTTTAAGATGAGAGGGGGGAAAGTTCAAAGGGCATGTGCAGGGCAGGTGTTTTTTTCAAGAGGGTGGTGGGTGCCTGGAATACGCTACCAGATGTGGCAATGGTGGATACAGATACAATAGTGGTGTTTAAGGTACTTTTACACTTGAATATGCAGACATAGAGGGACATGAATTAGATGCGGGAAGAGGAGACTAGTTTCACTTGGCATAGACACAAAGTGCTGGAGTAACTCAGCAGATCAGGCAGCATCTCTGGAGACAAATGATGGGTGACATTTCGGGTCGGAACCCTTCTTCAGACTGGCATCAGGTTTTGCAAAAGACATTGTGGGCCGAATGCCCTGTTCCTCTGATGTGCCTGTCTATGTTCTATGAATGAATTTTATTTTCACAGAAGTGCATTGTTGCATTTCCTGGTGTAGTCTGGCATTCTCTATTGATGCGTTGCAAGTTCTCGCAGTTAGAAACATAGAAAACATTGAAAAATACGTGCAGGAGTAGGCCATTCAGTCCTTCGAGCCAGCACCGCCATTCAACATGATCAGGGCTGGTCATCTAGAATTAGTACCCCATTTCTGCTTTTTCCCCACGTCCCTTGATTCCTTTAGCCCCCAAGAGCTAAATCTACCTCTCTCGTTGTCAGCAACTAGCCCGGAATACACGTTCAACGTAGCCAGCTCCTAAAGGAGAATTGTGCAGTAAAAACATCACCCTTCCAGCTACAGCAGGTTATTATTATTGTTGAACTAATGGATTCTGCATCAATGTGATAAGTAGGCTGGGGGAAGTGTTTCCAGATGCAGAGAAAGCCCAGGACAGCGGGCGATGAGTAGTACTGCTTTATCTCTCTATTTACTGGTGGCCACAGTGAATCTCTGGTCAGCTGAATAGTCCCTGTGAGGACATGCGGTCCGACAACTATACCAGCAATCACTCCAGCAAAGAGGTGTCAGTTGGATGCATTTCATGCAAGTCTCCTTTTACCTAATGCAATTCTGGCCATGAATGCTGCATGTTTAATGCACCGACAGGGTGAAATCCAATTTCTCGAGCCTTTAAATATCAGTGTTGGATGAGTAAAACCTGTTTGATCTATGAGTAAATACGAACTATCGATTTTTAGATCGATGTGATAGAACAATTGGTTTTAATGCATTGCTTTACAGTCATAGAGTCATACAGCATGGAAACAGGCCCTTTATTCCAACTCGCCCATGCCGAACATGATGCACCTTCTAAGCTAAACGTATTTGCCTGTTTGGTCCATCTCCCTCTCAATTTTGTTTCACATACCCACCACCCTCTGTTCCTATTAAATCTTTCCTCTCTTACCTTAAATCTATGTCCTCTAGTTCTTGATTCCGTTTCTCTGGGAAAATTACTCTGTAATGCTGGTTTGAATCGAAGATAGACACAAAATGCTGAGTAACTCAGCGGGGGCAGGCAGCATCTTTGGAGAGAAGGAATGGGTGATGTTTCGGGTCGAGACCCTTCATCAGACAGAAGAAGGGTTACCCATTCCTTCTCTCCAGAGATGCTGCCTGTCCCGCTGAGTTACTCCAGCATTTTGTATCTATCTTGGGACACACTACTTTCCAACCGAAAAACAACTCTCCACCATCACCCTCTCCTTTTTTACCATGGTCAATTCTGTATCCATTTAGCTAGCCGGATCCCATATGATCTAGGCTTCCAAGAAGTCTACCACACAGAATCTTATCAAAGGTCTTGCCTGAAGTCCACATAAACTATGTATAAGGCCCTGCATTCGTCAACCTTCTTGGTTATTTCGAGAAACTGGAACAAATTCATGAGACATGGTCTCCTTCGCAAAACCATGCTGACAATCCCTAAGCAAACCCTGCCTTTCCAAATGTATGTATATCTTTCAGAATCTACTGCAGTAACTTTCCTGTCGTAGACGTTAGGCTTACAAGTGTAGAGCTCCCCTATTTTTCTTTGCAACTCTTCTTAAATAGAGACAAAACATTACTCAACTTCATAAAGTCATGAGTTCATGTTCATTAGTTCTAGGAGCAGAATTAGGCCACTCGGCCCATCAAGTCTACTCTGCCATTCAATTATGGCTGATCTATCTTTCCCTCTCAGCCCCATTTCCTGCCATCGCACCATAACCCCTGACACTCTTACTAATCAAGAATCTGTCATTCTCCGCCTTAGAATATCCATTGACAGCCTCCACAGCCGTCTGTGGCCATAAATTCCACAGATTCGCCCTCTGGCTAAAAAAAAAATCCTTCTCATCTCCTTTCTAAAGGTATGCCCTTTTGTTCTGAGACCATGCCCTCTGGTCCTAGACTCTCTTACACCTTCTGGCACCTCTTCCTGGTCAAAGGTATCGGTGATATAATTTGACAAACTTTTATACTGGTAAACGAATGCTAGAATGAATGAAAATCTTGCCAAGTAATGAGAGAACAAATTTCACGATTTGTCAAAAATCTGTAGAGATTGTGCGATTTTGCTCTCATCTGGATGAAACAGAACTTCATCTGTGCAGAGGGTATGTTTTCAGAGTTGTGTGAGTAAACATCCAGCTTATTCTTCTGTCGCTTTTCTCCTCTCCCCTTTTTTGCAGCTTTTCCAGACTCTCTGTATGTAACTGTAGTTTCCGTTAATTACCTGTTCCATAGTTGTCAAATCCTTGTTTTTATTTTCATGATTTGACCGAACCTTCCCATTCCCCCATGGGATGCCAGCCCAGGTTTAGAACAACATGCCTTGGTGCTTTTCCAATTAAACTTTTCATGATTCTCCGCCCCAAACAAACTACTTTCACATGGAAGTAGCTACCCGACGCAGATTTAAATAGGACCAACACCTTTCCTTTCCCCTTCAGACTTTCATACATCTGCTGCATGATAACAGGAGTTAAGGTCATTTTTCCATTTATAATCTATACCGTTATGCCTGCTGAGATTTTGGCCATTGAAACATATCCTCAAGGTCTTTGAACCCATTAATAATCTCCTCCACTTTGCAAGAATGGTAGTGGAAGTGCCTTTGAATGACAATAGGCCCAATGGCAAATCATATTGCAATGCTTCCAAATTAAACCCAGGTTTAAGAGCATGTGGTAGCCAGCTGCTTTGTTCTGATCGCTGCACATGAGAGGTAAAGGCACATCTTTTCGTGAATGGCGATGGAGGTCATTCAGAACGTCAAAGGCTTCGAGCTTCAGTCCATTCAGAGGTCAGTTAAAGGATCTAACTGGAACCTAGTGCACATCACAGATGATTGAGAAATCAGTAATCAGTACTTTGCAACATCAGTAAATCCATGTTGACCAGTTAGAAAGGAACACTTATTGTTTCATAGATCCTTCAAGGTTGGCAAAACTCCATGGATCAGGGTTGAACTGAGTTGAATGAACATCTGTTTTGGCTACATACCACTTAGAAAAAAAACTACAAACACACTGACATGAGTTTGAAACTGGAGAGCATTCTTGCAGATTTTTATATATTCTCCAAACAGGACAAGAATGCTGTTTGTTAATGATTGCCAGGAAAACTTGTGGGGTTTGTGTTTTTTCAATGATAAAAGATTTTTATTCAAAAGAGAAATAAAAAACGTTACAAGAATTCTTTCAAAGATATCTTTACCTTACTGGATCTCCTGCATGTGATGTGATCTGTGGAGCAGATGAGAAATCTTGGGTGGTCAAAAGGTTTTGATCCAGGTTTTAAATGCTGGCTGGCTTAAGAAAGTCTTATCACATTTATGCTTGAGAACCACTTGCATTGCTTAGATGGTTGGTCCAAGCATTCAAATGATGCTCCCGCTCTCAATCAAGCACTCCAGTGCATCACTTCTAGGCCAGTGCATTATAGATTACCTTGAACAAATATATCATCCTGCCATTGAAAAGATGATGAGAAAGTACCAAGCCAAACTTGTCCAAAAATATAGTTGCTAGTTGTGCTGGAAAGAATGCCTACAATTTAGAGCTCCCACTTTTTTAATGAAAAGACTAGTCAGTTTCCCCTTGAGAGAAGGAGGCTGATGCTTGCAATCTTATAGAGCAAGGGTTCCCAACCTGGGGTAAATTTACCCCCAGGAAATAAATTTCGCCTACCCGGGGCGGCAAATTTGATTATTCTGGATTTGTACATACTTTTTCCCATTAACTGACTGTGTTTGGTTCTGGGATACTGTGTTTGGTTCTGGGATATCTGTTCATCATTAGTTGTTTATAAAAAAGTGAAATAACATTGTTATGTGCTATTAAAGTTGCCAATGGTAAATGGGATGAAAAAGATTGGGAACCCCTGTTATAGAGGTTTTCTAAAATCACGATTGGCATTGTTAAGTTGGATGGTCACAGTCTTTTTCCTGGACTTGAGGAGTGTAAGACTAGAGCGCGCAGATTTAAGATAAGAGGGGGAAAATCAAAAGGGGTCCACAGGGTACCACATACAGTAAGATGTTAGGTATACTGAACTGAAGGGTACAATTGTTTTAAAGACATTTGGACAGGTTCACAGATAGGAAATGTTTAGAGGGCTGTTGACCAAACACAGGTAAATGAGACTATAGTCAGCATGGATGGATTGGACTGAAGGCCTTGTTACTCTGCTGTATAACTCTACAACACTATGATATTGATGCTTAGACTCTTGATTTGTGTCAACTGGCTGCTATATTTGTGTATACCTGTATAACAATAGTTGCCACACTTGAAAGTATTTGTTGCAAGTGGAACATTTTAATGATGTGAAAACATTACATGGCATTTACAGACGTTCTCAGTATGTATGCGTGGTGCAGCCCAGAGGTTAATTTGATGGATGGGTAATTCAAAAGCCTTTACTAACAATCCAGGCACTTGAGTTCAAATCACTATGGCAGCGGATGAATTTAAATTCAGTTAGTCATCTGGGATTTTTCATGAACAAACTGCTGGTTGTATTGTACAAGACCATCAGCGGTAGAGTTTCTGCCTTACAGCGCTTACAGCGCCGGAGACCCGGGTTCGATCCCGTCTATGGGTGCTGTCTGTACAGAGTTTGTACGTTTGAACGAGCGACAACGTGGGATTTCTCCGAGATCTTCAGTTTCCTACCTCATTCCAAAGGCGTTCAGGTTTGTAGGTTAATTGGCTTGGTATAATTGATTATTATCCCTGGTGTGTCCCTAGGATAGTGTTAGCGTGCGGGGGTTGGTGCGGACTTGGTGGGCTGAAGACAATCTGGGATTTTGCTGTAAGGCAGCAACTTTATCGCTGCTCACTGTGCCGCCCTGAGCATCCATGAAGAACTGTAGATCATCCCCAGCAGTAGAAATGTACGTGACCTCAATCTGATTGTGGTCTGACACTTAACCATTCTCTAAGCTACTCACAGAGACTACACAGAAACTTCCCAGATCTTCAGGTTCTCTTCCAAGTTGTACGCTGATCTGACCTGTAAATATATTGCTGGCCCTTCTTAGTCACGATATAAATCCAGAAACACCGTACCCAACACAGTGTGGGGCTACCTTCTTCTAAAGGACTTTAACAGCTCAAATTGTTGGTTCAGTAACATCTTCACAAGAGCAATTAAGGTTGGGCAATAATAACTGATTTTGCCCATTATTGCGCAGATACTAAAAAAACATGAATAAATATCATAAATTTATATCAAATAATCTGCAGCACCAGACTGTCAAAGTACCAATACAATAATGATGATAGCACTGAGTCATTAACCTGTTTGGCATTAGTTACAAAACGGGCATCACTAGGGTTAAATTATGAAATAATCCATGAACGTACTCTGCCAGGGAGCTAGCAAGGAACGATGGGCTGAGTGGATCCTCTACTGCTGTAACCACTCCATGATTCTCTGAAACACAGGCACTGTGTGTCTTCCCTTGTTACTATCGCAATGTCTCTTCCCTTTTTCTGTTAAAGAAATTGTTGAAAAATTCCCAGATAATCGCTTCACAGAATGAGAAGCAAGGTAACTCAAATAGCTCAGAATTTCCACATAATCATATTTCTCAAAGTACCTGTGGTTTCCAAAGCTTTCCGCCACAGGTCTCTGCTTTGCATCATGTCTGTCTCCGCTGTGGCTTTGATAGGCTTTGATTGTTTTGATTAGGCAACAAGCCTATTATCATTCCATTGTGCAGGACGGGTAGAAGGCAAAATACATGTACTGAATTGCATGATTCACTTGCTCAAGCTTTTGGTTTGGTTTAGAGACACAGCGTGGAAACAGGCCCTTCGGCCCACCGAGTTCATGCTGGGAATTGATCCCCCGTACACTAGTCCTATGTTATCCCACTATTGCATCCTACACACTCAAGGTAATTTACAGAGGCTAATAAACCTACAAACCTGCATGTCTTTGGGATGTGGGAGGAAACCAGAACATCCGGAGAAAACCAGTCAGTAGCCGAGGTCAGGATCGAACCTGGGACTCTTGAGCTGTGAGGCAGCTGCTCTACCGCTGCACCGCTGTTTTATTTTGTGACTCCAGGCAAAAAAAAATGTACAAGAGACAGGGGCAGAGGGAATGAAAATGTGTTTAAAACCTGGCATTACTTATATTCCATTCTCACCTGCATACATGTATCTGTGTATAGGTTGCCACAAAATGCTGGAGTAACTCAGCGGGGCAGGCAGCATCTCTGCAGAGTAAGAATGGGTGACATTTCGGGTTAAGATGCTTCTTCAGACTGATCCAGATACATACTGTATACAGATCCAAATATACACATATGTATATGCTTATACACGTGGACAGGCTCATGCACATGAGAGAAGAAATAAAGTGCTTAAGCGGAAAAGGTTGTACCTGAAGTGATAGCAGGGGGCTGATTGGGATAAAGATATTTTGTGCAACTGAGAGCATCTGAGAAATATGGGCCCTGGGGAATAAGCAAGACAAAAATAGAAGCAAGGAAAACTGGCAAAACCACAAAAGCAAAGTCACGAAAGCAGAAAAAAACAACCTTTTTACTGTCATAATATACCTGTCATTTAACAATTGTCTGTTTCCAATTTTAAAAATTAGTGTTTTTTAATATTTTTGTATGTATCACAGTGTGTGTGTGTATGTGAGTGAATGTGTGTCCATGCATGCGTATGTGTGAGTGTGTTATGTCTGTGTTGCATGGTGTGTGTACGATAATGTGTGTGAATACTTGTGTTTAGTTTATTGTCATGTGTACCGAGGTACAGTGAAAAGCTTTTGTTGCATGCTAACCAGTCAGCAGAATGACTATACAATCGAGCCGTCCACAGTGTACAGATACATGATAAAGGGAATAACATTTAGTGCGAGATAAAGTCCAGTAAAGTCTGATTAAAGATAGTTCAAGGGTCTTCAATGTCAAATCAAGAGAGTTTATTGTCATGTGTCCCAGATAGGACAATGAAATTCTTGCTTGCTGCAGCACAACAGAGTATTGTAAGCAAAAATACAGAATAGTTCAGTGTGTCTATATAGCATAGACCATATATATACACATAAGTAAACGGATAAAGTGCAATAGACTGTTATAGTTCAGAGCTTGTTTGGTGGTGAGTTTAATAGCCTGATGACTGTGGGGAAGAAGCTGTTCCTGAACCTGGATGTACCAGGTTTCAGGCTCCTGTACCTTCTACCTGATGGCAGCAGAGAGATGAGTGTGTGGCCAGGGTGGTGTGGGTCCTTGATGATGTTGGCAGGCTTTTTAGGCAGCGACTGCGATAGATGATAGCTCAAGACAACATTCTAGTTGTTGATAGAATGGTTTAGTTGGGAAGAAATTGTGCCTGCATGTGTGTGATGCAGAGTATGTGCCTGTGTACCTATGTGTGTGAGAGAGGGTATAAATGTATGTGTGCACATACGTGTGTGCATTTAGTACTGGTATTGCCGTTGGTTTATTATTGTCATGTGCACTGAAATACGTTTTATGTTATTCAGGCAAATCATATGACATGTCGCTACAGCAGGTAATACAAAGGAGAAAATAAACAGACTGCGGAATTTTGTGTTACAGATACAAAGAAAGTGTAGATTAAACAAGTGCGAGGGCCGCCACAAGGTAGATTGAAAGATTCGGAAATTTGTGTCCAGCATAAGAGATATCCATTCAAGAGTCTGATAACAGGGAGGAATAATCTGTTCTTGAATCTGGTGGCACTTGCTTTCATTTTTGTATCTTCTACCTTGAGTTTTAAGAAAGGTCCCAACCTAAAACATTACCCATCCATGTTCTCCTGAGTTGCTGTTACTCCAGCACTCTGTTTCTTTGTTTGTATCTTCTGCTCAATGGGAGACAGAGAAGAGAGAATGATCCAGGGTGTGAGTGGGCCTTGATTATGATGGTTGCTTTCCTGAGGAAGTGTGAAATGTAAGTGTAGTCGGTGGGAGAGTGGAGAGGCAGAGGAAGGTTGGTTTGTGTGGCTAAATGGGCTGCATACGCAATTCTCTGCAATTTCATGGGGTCTTGAGCAGAGCAGTTGCAATACAAAGCTGTGACAATTCTGGATAGGATATGTTTGCTGGTACATTTTTGTTTGTGTTTAGTTCAGAGATACAGTGTGGAAACAGGCTCTTTGGCCCACAGAGTCCATGTCATGTGTTACATATTTTGCGTGTAAAGTGCTATGTACATGTGTTTCACCTGTATTTTAATGTTAAATGTTATGTATATCACATGCTGTGTGTGTCCCCTCCTCTCCCCATCTCCCTTTCTGTCACTTTGCAAAATATTATTTACACCCAAACATCCTTGAGTTTAGATACCTCATTTATATCTGAAATCTGTGCTTTTCCCAAATTGATTTTTGGATTTGTGACAGCTATATCGTTTTATTTGTTTTATGTATCTAGAAGTATTGTTTATGAATCGCCCTCCAAAAATCAGAATGCCTGCCAAGTCCAATGATATATTTTTATTTGGAGATGGAATTTTTGGGCCGAGGGGTGACATCACCAAACATTGTTGGACAATCAGAAAAATTCAGGCTTAAATCATTTTTAAATCAGCGATTGACTGTGCAGGAACATAATCAGCTGCTCAAATCTCTCCTGCCATTCAATGAAACCATGGATTTTTTTTCCCCTCATTCCACACTCACCTCTGCATCAAATTGCGTTATTAAATGAATATAATCGGTTAATGAAAGAAAAATGCATTTCGGATCTTAACTTAACAGAAATTTGATTTGATAAAATAGCACCTGGAACATTGCATTTCGGTCTATCCCTCCTAACTGGGAAATGATATACTTGTGATTTAGGGAATATAACTGATTCACCAGGCTGATTTCAAGAAATGGGGGCTTTTATCAAGGGAGGGAAGATTGAGTGGGCTGGGAGATTGAGTCATAGAGTCTTACAGCGTAGAAACAGGCTCAACTTGCCCACACCGGCCAACGTGTACCATCTACACTACGATACGATACGATAGAAATGTATTCATCCCAGGAGGGAAATCGATCTGCCAACAGTTCTAAAAAAACACAAAATCCATGAAACATGAAATTAAAGTGACGAGTGGAAATGCTTGGGGATGTGCAAAGATTCAGTCTACCCCACGACAGGTGCGGGAGGAGTTGTAAAGTTTGATAGCCACAAGGAAGAAGGATCTCCTGTGGCGTTCTGTCCTGCATCTTAGTGGAACCAGTCTTTGCTGAAGGTCTCACTTGCCTGCATTTGGCCCATATCCCCCCTAAACCTGTTCTATTCCTTGAATTAACCATATAACCATATAACCATATAACAATTACAGCATGGAAACAGGCCATCTCGACCCTTCTAGTCCGTCCGAACACTGAAGTCCCATATACCTGCGCTAGACAATTTCCCTTCCCGTCCATATGAGTTCCACCACCTTCACTGGAAGCTCATCCACATAGCCACACTCTCTGAATAGAAGAAAGCCACAGATGAAACGTTACAGCCATGGATTTGTTTCATGTGCTGGGCTGTGTACTATTTCTGTGGTGTTTTTTCCGGGATGCTTTAAGGTTCATGTGAGCTAAATAAGAGCGAGAGCTTCATTAGCTTGAAGTAAATGGAATATGGTTGGAGGCAAGGGCAAACATTAACAAAGGTTGAACTTTGGGATGCTTTAAAAAGCTGCCACTATATTAAGAATTTGAAAATAAATTTGTAAAAATAGAAATGACATCGCTTAATGTTTAGGTATTCTGGAGTTATACTTTTGATTGAATTCATTCCACTAATTTGCACTAACATTAAAACTGGCATCTCTAGAAACATTACTAAGTTGCTTTGGAAATGTTTCACGCACTGTTACTTTTACAGAATCTACCCGAGGTGATTCACAACTTTACACTCCGTGTCCGCTGCTCTACACTATGGCCTGCCAGTGAGCAGCACGGGAATGGGCATCAGTTCACACATGGAAATAATCATCACGCACTTTTTCATTGGGCTGGGCTCAACTCTTGGGCTTCTGTATTGGCAGTGCGGAGGAACCAGTGAGTTCAGGGCAGTCATGCTAGTCTGTAATTTCACTGGAGGTGCTCCTGGTCCTGGCCAACAAACCAGAGACAGGGATCCTGGAGCAGTGTACAGCTCTATCTATTGTCACGTGTACATATATACAGTAAAAATGCTTGTTCTGAACGCTATAAACTCAAATCATACTATAGAGGAACACCTTAGATCCCTTTCTGAAACAGCATGCAAGGAGAGGGATGCGCGCAAGGAGAGAGATGATGGATCGTGGGACAACCGGCAAGGAAGTGATGGCTGCAACAGGCCTTTGTTGTCAGCTACAGCTGGGACTGTAAAATGACGACTCTTGCATATAGACTCAACGTGCTGTTCTGTACATTCTGTACTAACCAGGGGATTGCGTTTATGAATGGTGAAAGTCTTGACGGTCTGTATGCAAAAAAGTATTTCACTGTATCTTGGTACAATTGATGATAAATAAACCATTGAACCATTGAGTTACTGTACCTACTGTATATCTCATGTAGTCTTTAGCTCCTGTTGCCTATTGCCTGTGCACAGGCCCACGGACTGTCTACAATCACTGATCTCAACCAGCCACTGTCTCCTTCGGAGCCCAGGCAATTACGATAGCTGGCGGCGGGTTCTAAAAGGGCAGCACATGACAAACCCACAGACAATATTTCCTTCTGTCGGTGAAAATGATCAAACATTTGCAAATAGTATAAACATGCATTGGCTGACGTTGAAACTGTTGATCTTTCAGCAAATTTAGAACTAGAATTTGTGTGACACTCTGCGGGCAAGGCTGACTGAAAACCCTCTTTATTGTGAGCATAGACCTTGTGCCAAGCCATGGTTACCGGGCATAATTATCTAGAACTCAAGCAGGCTTCACTAATAAGTCTGAAGAAGGGTTTCGGCCGGAAACGTCGCCTATTTCCTTCGCTCCATAGATGCTGCTGCACCCGCTGAGTTTCTCCAGCAATTTTGTGTACCTTTTCACTAATTTTCTGTCTGTTTGCCTTGCTTATAAATAAATGCTGTCCTAAAAAAGAGATCATCTCAAATCCACCATCCGCTGAGTTACTCCAACATTTTGTGTCTATCTTCAATGACCTTCAGAGATAATTTCCAGATATCTTATCTACCATGTGGTTGATCAGACAACGGTCCCTATCATCTCTATCTCCCTTCATTTTGTTCTGAGACTTCCTTTTCTACAGTCTTCAAAGTGATAGCAGATTATCCCAGGGAATAAAGACATTGACCCATGTTAAACTCCACGCCCCACTTGCCCATTCTTGCCACCCACTAGCTATGAAATGATAATGAATTGAAAGTCACTCTCATTTTGCACAGACTAGCAGTTTAGCCGACACGTGGTGAAGTCTGTTGGAGATACCAAGATTGTAATTAAGATAGACATAAAGTGTTGGAGTAACTCAGTGGGTCGGGCAGCCTCTTTGGAGGGAAAGGATGGGTGATGTTTTGGGTCGAGACCCCTTCTTCAGATTCAGTCTACTCAGAAAAGGGTCCCGACCTGAAACGTCATCCATCCTTTTTCTCCAGTGATGCTGCCCGACCCACTGAGTTACTGAACTTTTACTTCATTTGTGTCCTCATTAATATTATAACTGGAAAAATACGATTCTAAAATTAATCAGAATATTAGAGTAATTTTGCATCACAAAAAGAAACAAAGCTATAGAAATTGTGCAATTGAGAGACAATCAGACAGGTTGTGTGCATGGTCAACTCCATGCTGGAAATGTGCTCCCAACAAAACCTATCTCCACCACATAAAATTACAGAGATGTGGTCTTTTCCCCAGGAGAGAGGGGAGTCTAAAACCAGAGGACATAGGTTTGAAGGTGAGAGGGGAAAAAAAAAACGGGACCTGAGGGGCAACTTTTTTTGCACAGAGGATGGTGCAGATGTAGAACGAGCTGCCAGACGAAGTGATAGAGACATGGTAGATGACATTTAAATGACTTGGACTGGTCATTAACATGGATGGGAAAGGTTTGGAGGGTTAGGCACTGGCGAGTGAGACTTGGATGAGTTTGATCAAATAACCTGTTTCGTGCTGTGTATGATTGCATGGGCATTACTAGGAGGCAACTGATTATTCTCGATGATATTTGTTTGTTCAGATGCATCATTGTCCGATCCAGACTATGTCAGAGTTAGGCTAAAATAATGCATAGCTAAAAACCCAATAAAATAGGCAGTGTAAGATGGACACAAAATGTTAGAGTAACTCAGCAGGACAGGCAGCATCTCTGGAGAGAAGGAAAGGGTGACGTTTCGGGTCGAGACCCTTCCTCCAGCATTTTGTGTCTATCTTCGGTGTAAACCAGCATCTGCAGTTCCCTCCTACGCGCTGTAAGATAGAATTGCACTGAGCACCAACTATGCCCATTGTTATTAGTTTGACAACTGTTTTTTATTTTGCTTTCAAGTCCACCATGAGATCCAATGCTGCATGGTTAGATAAATCTGCTGCCAGTCAATATAATGGTCAGCAGCAAATTTAAAACCTTCCACCACTGAATGTACTTGGCATATTTATTTTTTAAAAGTGCACTATTTCTATTTTACAACATCCCCAAAAACATTTTCTTTCACGAATTCCTAATGCTGCATGTGAAATCACAATCACTCTTAATATCTGTAACATTAAAGCAAGTATTTAACTTAGTCATAGTTATCTTTCACTCTGAGAGAAATGTTCCGATATAAAGAATGAATGGGAAGAGCTGATTCAATGAATGAATTGCCTGCCAAATAACTTCTGTATTTCCTCAAACGATTGACTTTTATTATAAAATATCAAGTACATTTTTAGTGAAATTCTGAAGAGCGGCATTTAGAACAGTATGTGTGATGTGGAAAAAATGTATATATATTTTTAAAGATAGACTGAATGTGCTGTAGTATTCTAGTTTGCCCCTCAGCCTCTGACACTCCAAAGTAAACAATCCAGGTTTGTCCAACCTGCCCTTACAACTAAGGTCATGTGATGGGAGTAGAATTAGGCCATTCGGCCCATCGTCTACTCTGCCATTCAATCATGGTTGATCTATCTCTCCCTCCTAACCCCATTCTCCTGCCTTCCTTCTATAACCTTTGACACATGTAATTCTAATGAAGAATCTATCGATTTCTGCCTTAAAAATATCCACTGACAGCCTTCTGCAGTAAAGAATTCTACAGATTCACCACCTTCTGACTAAATAAATGTCTCCTCATCTCTTTCCTAAAAGAACGTCCTTTGATTCTGAGGCTACGACTTCTAGTCCTAGACTCTCCCATTAGTGGAAACATCCTCCCCACATCCACTCTATCCAAGCATTTCACTATTCTGTATGTTTTTATGAGGTCTCCCCTAATTCTTCTAAACTCCAGCAAGCACAGGCCCAGTGCCGACAAAAGCTCATCATAGGTTCACCTACGCTCTAATGGAGGTAATATCCTGGTGAACCTCTTCTGCACCCATTCCAAAGCCTCCACATCTTTTCTCTAGTGCAGCGACCAAAACTTCAATTAATACTCCAAACAAAGCCTAACCAGAGTTTATACAACTGCAACATAACTTACCGACTGTTATACCCCGAATGATAGAGGCAAGTATGGCTTATTCCTTCCTAACTATCTTATCGATTTGTGTTGCTACAATTCAATTCAACATAACTGGACTCAGACCCCAAGATCCCTCTGTACATCAATGCTGTTAAAGGTCATTCCTGTATATATTCTTGCTCATTATCACTTCCTCTCCAGAATTCCACCACTCACCAATGCACTGGGCACAAGTTACAGTGACCGATTAACCTACCATCCCGTACTCCCTTAGAATGCTGGAGAAATATGGAGCACCCCGAGGAAACCCACACAGACACGGGGAGAACATGCAAACACTAACCAGAGATCAGCTTGCTTGAACTGTGAAGCAGCAGCTCCATTAGGTGCATCCCATAAAAAGCCACTAAAGAGCCCCCAAAACAGTGGGGTCTTCAACAAAGTTGAGAATGTCTTTTTGTTGGTGGATGTCAACAGTGTAAATGCATTGAAGGCCTCATTTGAAATTGCCCCTTATTGATCACTAAATGCTACAAAAGGCCACCAGCGGTTTTTAAGGCAGTAATTGGTGGAATCTGTGTTGAATCCCCATGAACTATTGTATGCAAATGAAACTCCTATCACGTTAAATAAGCTAATTGAAATGGCCTAATTTGAGATAAACATAAACTTCAATATTCTACATTATATTCATTGGAACATTTTTTGAATAAATATATTTTGAAATAAAAATAGACTGGTCTTTAAGGAGGCTGCATAACATTGCTAGAGATAGCACTTGGCTTGACACCCTCTCCTGGGAGTACCCAGCTGCTTGGGAGTAAACAAGTCACATAAGAGAAGTTTAAGTGTTACTTAAATTTATATAAAATGTTATTGTTCACATACTACTGGAGCTTGGAAAGGCATTTTTAAAACCCAACCTGACCTGCTGAGTTACTCTAGCACTCTGACATTTTCGCAGTTCAGGATGAAGGACTTTGTGCTGGAAGATAGACACAAAAAGCTGGAGTAACTCAGCGGGTCAGACAGTATCTCTGGAGGAAAGGAAAGGTGACGATTCGGGTCGAGACCCTTCTTCAGACTTCGTTCTGGTTTGGATTTTGTTCTGCTTTGGACTGGGTGGATAGTGGTGCACTGGCCTGCTCCTGATTCCATGTTTTGTTGTATTCTTAAAGCATAACATCATTACCACTGCCAGCATTTCATATTCATTAAAACGAACAGATGACCCAAATTTGCATATTGCTCTAATTCAATTGAACGGGGAATGGGCTAATCTTACATCTTAATCTCATGGTCTGTTTACAGAGGTTGTTGAAATTGGCCACTTTTACCTGTAGTGCAGATGCCAAGGTGTCAGTTCTCGCAGGGATAATAACACAGTTGTCTGTATGCACATAAAGACTAGATTTAGATGGCAATAACAGATTATTTAACGATCTCTGAACTTGTAGATCACTTAATGTACGTTGTGGTTTCGAGAGAAATGTATTTAGTCTAGAAATGTGTGGCACTGTGCCAAATCATTGTATCATGCCTTTGCTAATAGAAGCATTTTCTATCAAATTGTTCTATTTACCCTATGTGTAGACAAATCACAACATCTATGGGGCACACTCACTTCCTGCTACATGCATCACTGCTTTGGAATCACACAATATCGGAAGTGTTATAAAATCCTCAACAAGGTTCAAATTAGTTGAACATTTCCACTTTCTTTCCTAAAGAATTTGGAAGTTGCTGTAACTTATGTAGCACAAGCATTGAGTTTCCCATTAGACAGCCAAATAGTACCAGAACGAAAGAAGTTAATCTTTAAAATGAAGCATAATTGTTTCAGTTACCTTGTTACTGGAAGGATGCTGTTAAACTGGAAATGGTGCACTGATGATTTATGAGGATGCTCTATCCCTGAGCTATAGGGAGAGGTTGAGCAGGCGAGGACTTTATTCCTTGGAGCGCAGGAGGATGAGGGCTGATCTTATAACGGTGTACAAGATCATAAGAGAAATAGGTAGGGTGAATGCACAGTCTTTTAGCCAGAGTCGGGGATTCAAGAACCAGAGGACATAGGTTTAAGGTGAGGGGGGAAAGATTTAATAGGAATCTGAGGGGCATCCTTTTTACACAAAGGGTGGTAGGTATATAGAACGAGCTTCTGGGCAATATAGTTGAGGCAGGTATTATTACAACATTTAAAAAACATTTGGACAGGTAAGTCAAGTCAAGTCAAGTCAAGTTTATTTGTCATATACACATACGAGATGTGCAGTGAAATGAAAGTGGCAATGCTTGCGGACCTTTGTGCAAAAGACAAACACCAAAACAACCAAACAAATTATAAACACAATCATAACACACATATTCTTTTACATAATAAATAATAGAAGGAAAAACGTTCTGTAGAGTTAGTCCCTGGCGTTTACAGTCCGAATTGCCTCTGGGAAGAAACTCCTTCTCAACCTCTCCGTTCTCACTGCATGGCAACGGAGGCGTTTGCCTGACCGTAGCGGCTGGAACAGTCCGTTGCAGGGGTGGAAGAGGTCTCTCATGATTTTGTTTGCTCTGGAATTGCACCTCCTGTTGTATAGTTCCTGCAGGGGGGTGAGTGAAGTTCCCATAGGTATCCCATAGGTATATGGATAGGATAGGTTTAGAGGGATATGGGCCAAACGCAGGCAGGTGGGACTAGTGTCAATGGAGCATGTTGGTTAGCCTGGGCAATTTGGGCCTGTTTTCACACTGCATCACTCTATAACTCTAAGTATAAACTTAGGGCTAAATGCTACCTTGCATGACAATTGCTTAAATCCACAGCAGGTTCCTTGTCACCATCTCAAACATTCATTGCAGTGATTGAAGGTCAAGAATAAATTAATATCTTAATGCATGCATTGAGCTTGTTATTTCCAGTCACCAATTGATCACACAGACAGAAGGAGGCCATTCAGCTCATTACATCTTTGCTGGCTCTTTCTACCAAGATCGATCCAGTTAAACCTGGCGTCAAAGTTACTAAAGTTCTTACTACCCATGTGGTAGTGTGAATGTCTTCCTCTTACGACCATATAACAACTTTATTTCCAGTACACTGTGTCAGCACACCTTCCATCCCTTCTCCCCAGAGATGCTGCCTGTCCTACTGAGTTACTCCAACTTTTTGTGTCTATCTTCAGTTTAAACCAGCCTCTGGTGTTCCTTCCTACACTTGATTCCACTTAACCCTTGTGTTCAGGTGCAAAGTACATAATGCAGAAAATATATTCAAAGTGATTTCATGATGGGAGTTTATATAGCCCAGTTTTCTCCACAGGCTTTCCCCAAAACATGTAAAAAATCCTTTACTAAGTAATTTTTAAAAGTTAGTAATGGATAAGCAACCTTCAGGAAGTGCATTCTCTATTATAAGTTGCAGCATTAAAAAAAGCCTGTACCTTCTCATTGTTTCGTCAGCGATTTTAACTCTGTGTCCTCTGGTTGCCTTTGGGCATTTACATAGATCATAGAGCATAGAACAGTACAGCGCAAGAATAGGCCCTACAGCCCATGCTAAACGTTGCTAAATTAAACTAATCTCCTCTATTTGGACATGGATCCATATCTCTCCATTCCCTGCATATCAATGTGCCTGTCTAAAAGTCTCCTAAATGCCCCCATTACATTTGCATTTAGCACTACCTCTGGCAGTGTGTTTCAAGCACCAACCACTCACAATCTGTGTAAAAAACCTGTCCCGCACATTTTGCCATTCTCACTTTAAATAAAGCCATGCCTTCTAGCCTTGACATTTCCACCTTGGGAAAAGACTTCTGACTAATTACCCCAGCTCTAGCTCTCATAAGTTTCTGCACTTCAATTGGGTTTCTCCTCAGACTCGGACAGTCCAGAGAAAACAATTCAAGATTCTCCAGACTCTCCTTATAGCTAATACCCTTTTTAACAAAAACACTTATAAAGAAGGCATACGTGATTCAAGCCCTGCAGCCGAAAAATAAATGTATTGCATATAAAGTATTTGAAATATTTGGAGAGGGATCATGAGTAAAGAGGGATTCAACTGTGGATAATGGGGCAAACAAAATGTCCAGCAATGACTTTGTAACCAAGAAGGGCCATTGATAAGGGTATTATGAATTGCAAATAGAAGAAACAATGCAGCTAAAGGTTTTGCTAGAGATACAAGGAACTCCAGATGCTGGAATCTTGCCTGAACACAAAGTGCTGGAGTGACTCAGCGGGTCAGGCAGCATCTCTGAAAGACGTTTCAGATCGGGACCCTTCTTCAGACTTTGCAAACTGAAGGTTTTGTGAACTGAATGTATTTGATAAATTGAATAGAAAAATACTACTTGAAATGGGAGCAAAGAAACAGACTTAGCAGGGCTATAAAAAAACTCCCGTCTTGAAATCACTTTGAATATATCTTCTGCATCTATACACAAGGGTTAAGTGGAATCAAGTGTAGGAAGGAACTGCAGAGGTTGGTTTAAACTGAAGATAGACACAAAAAGCTGGACTAACTCAGTGGGACAGGCAGCATCTCTGGGGAGAAGGGGTGGGTCGAGACCCTTCTTAAGTGGAATCATTTACACTCTGAACTTATAACATATTACATGAAGCAGAGACAAATGTGGGGTTCTCTATTGACATTGGGAATTTGAAGTGTAGTGGTTAGATTTCTTGACTGATTGGTGCAAAGACACAAATTCAAATTCTATTGCAACAGCTGGTTGATTTCAATGCAGTTTATTAAATTATCTGGAATTAAAATAAAGTCACTGGATTGATGTTAGATCCAATCTAATCTCAGGAAATTTGCTGTCCTTCCTCTCTGTGTGACTTCAGTCCTGCAGCGATGTGATGAATTGTTTCAAATCTTGGAAATGATTGAACTCAAAAGCTTCAATTGGCATTGAAGCAGTTGAGGGAAGAAACCCTGCAACAGATCACCAAGGGCAATTAGTAGAGGCCACTAAATGCTGCTCTTGCCAATCATGCCCTCATTCCAAATCAGAATTAAAATAAAATTGCAGTTCAGAACAAAAATGCTAGACACTGAATTACAGTGATCACGATAAGCCAAGAGGCATGGCAAATAATTATGACCACCAATAGACATGGATCCTGCTACAATTACGTTCATTAAATCCCTCTGATTCATTTTCACATGATGCATAGCAAACCTCCCTAATGAACAGTCCAATCCCTGTCAAGTAAAGCAATTTAAGGCATTCCATTTGGGTGTTGTGTTCTATGTGTAGGAGGTGCTGATTAACAAATAGAAGTAAATTTGCCATACCAGAACATGGAGGCGGTTTATGGGCAGGCAGCTAGGGCCATATGTAGTGGCGGGGGGGACTAATGAGACTGTATCTTGCGTCTATCTTCAGTATAAACCAGCATCTGCAATCCATTCCTACACATTTTGTGAGAACCAGTATAGACTTAATTCAGATTATTATTTGAATGGTGTCAGATTAAGAGAGGGGGGGGGGGGGGGGGGGGGTGGGGGGGGTGCAAGTAAGCATGCTGGCACAACAGACAATGACGAAAGCAAATGGCATGTTGGCTTTCCTAGCGGGAGGATTTGAGTATAGAAGCAAGGAGGTCCTACTGCAGTTGTACAGGGCCCTGGTGAGACCACCCCTGGAGCATTGTGTGCAGTTTTAGTCTCCTAATTTGAGGAAGGACATTCTTGCTATTGAGGGAGTGCAGCGTAGGTTCACCCGGGATGGTGGGACTGACATATGATGAAAGAATGGGTCGACTGGGTTTGTATTCACTGGAATTTAGAAGGATAACAGGAAATCTTACAGAAGCATATATGATTCTTAAGGGATGCAGGAAAATTGTTCCCCATGTTGGGGGTGTCCAGAACCAGGAGTCATAGTTTAAGAATAAGGGATAGGCCATTTAGGACTGAGATGAGGAAAAACTCTTTTTCACACAGAGAGTTGTGAATCTGTGGAATTCTCTGCCACAGAAGGCAGTGGAGGCCAATTCACAGGATGTCTTCAAGAGATTAGGTTTAGCTATTAGGGGTAACGGAATAAAGGGATATGGGGAAAAAGCGGGAACATGGTACTGATTTTGGATGATCAGCCATGATCATATTGAATGGCGGTGCTGGCTCGAAGGGTCGAATGGCTTACTCCTGCACCTATTTTCTATATTTCTGTGAATGCAATCCTTCTATGACATAACTATTAGAGAGGCTTAATTATCTCAGCCATTTCTCATGCAGCAATAGTTGAACCCCGCCAGGTATTCATCCCGTCATGACTGGCAGCAATCGATAACTAGTCTGAGTCTGTACCTGAAAGAAAAAAAGAAAATGTTGTAAAGACGCAACGGATTTAGTAACAGTTGTGGTGAGAGTGACACACACGGAGTTAACAGTTCTGGCTAATGAGCTTTCATCAAGTCTGAGAAACATTAGAAATTGAGCATTCTCTACATTGCAGAGAAAGGGGGCGGAAAGAAAACATGAAAGTCTGTAACAGGGTGGAGATGAAGAGAGACTGAATGACACAATAGATGCTGGTGTCAGCTGAGAGAGGGCAGTGAAGAAAGAGAGTTTTATTGGGGATGAATGAGAGTAGAAATGAAAGAGGAAGAACTGAAAGAAAAACAATTTACTGATCTGCGTGGGCTGCAAAATGTTGTAGGAACAAACGCCTGCAGATGCTGGAGATCAGAGAATGCTGGAAATACCCATGCAGAGGCAAACACGTTTCTTGTGGATGATTTTTCATCAGAATTGGCCGGTTTTTATACTAACGACAAAGGTTAGCTCACGTTGAGCTTCATTGGAACAGTAGAAAGGGTACAAGATAGGAAGGTGTGAGTGGAGCAGAGTACTAAGGTGACACTTAGTCCACCAGTTTACCCTTGTGGACTGAACGGAGATATTCTCTTGTCCATGTTCTTGCAGCTAATAAAGTGGGTGAGAACAGAAGTTCAAGAAATAAAACAGATGTAGTTAATACATGAGATAGACACAAATGCTGGAGTAACTCAACAGGCCAGGAAGCATCTCTGGAGAAAAAGGATGGGTGACGTTTCGGGTCGAGACCCTCCTTCATTATTTACATGATCTGCAGAAGAAAGCAAACTTGAAACATTAACTGGTTCAGGAATGACCACACTTGGACATCGAACCTTACGTTAAAATAAACAGAAGCAGAAACTGCTAATTGCTAGAACATCTTTTGGGGACGTAGAGTAGGGAAATGCTCTTTGCTCTATCTGTGTGAATATTGGCGACACTGTAATATTTGAGACCTGAATATGCATGTTGTGCACATAATGGTCAGTTAACTTGTTACTATTTGTTACTACTCTAATCTTCCTTGAAAATGTTCACAAACATAAACAGTTTTTTAAACAAATATTTCACTGAGTAAATTAAATTTCACGAGACAGGTGTCCAAGAACCAAATAACTGGGCAGGCAGTTAGTCATAAATGAAGAACATATGATTTTCCACTGAGCTGTCACTCTAGTCTAATCTACTTTAATCGCTTGCTGACTCACAGTTGGCTATGACACAATCATTTTTAATTTGAGTTCTTCTTCTGCAATCACTTAATGGGTATTTATTTGTGGGTTATTTTACCGTTAAGGAAGAATTGGCAAGTAAAACCCCTGTCCCACGGTACGAGTTAATTCCAAGAGTTCTCCCGAGTTTGCCCTGATTCGAACTCGGAGATTTACGGTAATGGCCACTCGTCAGAACTCGGGGCTCTCGTGGACATTTTTCATCATGTTGAAAAATCTTCACGAGTCTTCCCGTGCTTACCAGCGAGTCTTCCCGGGTACCTGCTGTTAGCGCTAAGAGACGTCCCCGAGCTCCGACGTACCCGCTACGTTCATTCTCCGTGCTTACCACGAGTTTGATTGTTTTTTAAACTCGGGAGAGCTCTTGGAATGAACTTGTACCGTGGGACAGGGCTATGAAACATATATCTTTATGTTGATGTACGATGATCCGAACAAAGTGGGTAAAATACTACTGTAATTACAAGACAGGTTTTTAAAGCAGTTGATGAACCATAAGAGATTGCGGACAATAGGGGAGGCAGAGGATTAGATTGCTATGTAGTGTAGAAAGCAAGCAGCATGGTTGTTGTGCAGCACACCAATGCCATTGCAGTCATGGGCTCACCACTGACAACTTCTGCAATGTCCACAGACTTTGTGGAACAAGCACAGTTTAGTTTAGTTACATTCATTATTGTCCTGTGAACCGAGATACAGTGAAAAGCTTTTGTTGACACGCTATCCAGTCAAGAAAAAGACTTTACATGAATAACATCAAGCCGTCCACAATAAAGGACATTGGGTACAACTTTCAGTGCAAAGATACAATATCGAGGTCTGATAACGTCTGATATAATCCACTATAAAGATGCCACAATATATATGGTTGTGCATGGTATGATTTGAATGGATGGCACGTAAAACAAAGCTTTTCACTGCATCTCTATACGTTATGATAATAAAATAAAGTATGCTGGTGAATTGAAATAGGCAAAGCTTCGGAGTAAACCAGTCCATGATTTTACAGTGTCAGTCATAGAGTCATACAGTGTGGAAATGGGCCATTTGGCTCAACTTTCCCATATCGACCAAGATACCCCATCCACGCTAATCCTACCTGCCCGCGTTTGGCCCATATCCCTCTAAACCAGTGCTTCGGTGTTAAGAAGCAATTTATTTCCTACAGTTCTGAAACTCTTCCTTTCTTTCTCTGAGAACTGACTGCGTGGTGTTGAGGTCTGAACTAGGATTAATATTACTCTGTACAACACAAAGTGCTGGAATAACTCAGCGGCCCTGGCAGTATCTCTAGAGAACATGAATAGGTGCCATTTCGGGTTGGGATCCGTCTTGTGTAGGAAGAAAGGTCTCGACCTGAAATGTCGCCTATCCATGTTTCTCAGAGATGCTACCTGACCTGTTGAGGTACTCCAGCACTTTGTGTCCTCTGTGTAAACCAACGTCTGTAGTTCAATGTTTCCACTTATTATTGCCCTATATTTAGTTCGGCAATTTCTCCAAGCTAATTTTCTGAATATTCACATTTATTGGCATCCTATACCACAGCAGTAGACAATTCCTGTAAAGACCTGGTAGGCTATCGGAAAAGGACACAGGGAAAAAAAAATGTTTGAAATATTATTTCTAGATCCCTGGAGAACATGAATTTTGGAATTCTGGAAAATCCCTCACTTAAAAGAACTGCTGAAGGGAAGAATAAAAAAGGAAAAAAATCCAAAGTAGATTTCCCGACTTGTCCAGATGCAGTTAGACATCCATGATTGTGCCAGCAGCTTTTCATCATAATGGGATAAGTGTTCCAGATTACACAACAGTAACAAGCTAGCAGCCTGTGCCTGTGGATCAGACCATCACAGATTGACGTCAAGTCAATGGAAATGGCTAAAGGGCCTGTCCCACGAGCATGCGACTCCATGCGGCAAGCGCGACCTAAGCCACTCGATGAGGAAAGCGCTACCTAACGTGGTCGCTGAGCCGTACGGCCTCGCGGGGCCGGTCCCACTTCGATCGCCGGAGCCGTATGGAGTTGTGCGGAGCTGGTCCCGACATCGCGCGGGGCTCCGAAAAACTGACCGTGTTCAAAAATTCCCCACAGCCGCCTCGACGCCGCACATCACGCACGAACTTCCCATGGACTTCGCTCGCACTTCATGTGACTCACTCGACCTCCGCGCGCCCCCCGCTTCTGGTTAGGTAGTGTTTGCTGCATGGAGTCGCTTAGGTCGCGCTTGCCGCATGGAGTCGCATGCTCGTGGGACAGGCCCTTTATGCATGCAAGGATCTTTGACATCAGCAAGCACAAACGGACACAACTATCTGTGCCATTTAATGGGCAGAACCCACCAGGGATGGCGGTATGACCAAGAGAGCATCAACCTCTATGGCTACGGTTGGTGACTGTGTTGCCACTCCAATTTCCAATGAAAGTATACCACAGATAGACACAAAATGCTGTCGTAACACAGCGGGACAGGCAGCATCACTGGAGGGAAAGAATGGGTGAGTTTCGGGTCGAGACACTTCTTCAGACTGATCAATGGGTGACGTTTCGGGTCGAGACCCTTCATCAGACTTCCCTTCTCTCCAGAGATGCTGCCTGTACCGTTGAGTTACTCCAGCATCTTGTATCAATCTCAGGTTGAAACCAACATCTGCAGTTCCTTCCTACACCAACGTATACCCTAGGCAGCCTCAGAATCTGCCTGGGATTGGGATGTAGATTGACTAGCCTGTGATTGACACCTACAGGAGACTCTGTGCATGGTGGAAGAGCACTTTGGTTGGATTCTTTGGCTGGATTCCTTTTCCTCCGCACTGCATCCACCATTTTGTGCTTGTTTGCATCCAGGCCAGTCGACTAGAGGGAAGACCATGTAGGACGTTATGAAATACTAAGATTCTATGCCAGTATAATGGGACATTGAGAGAGCAATGCTTGATGTGATATTTTCAGGTACAGTATTTGTTGAATAACACCAGTCAAATACAAATGGGGATTTCCATGTTTTTCTTTGAACAATGGAATCTTTCATGTTAACCTACTTTTGGAATTTGTCCAGTTCAAACACTATGTGAGTGCTGCTCTATTGTAGGTGTTGAGTTTTCACTGATAAAAATTAAAGCTAGTCTGGCCTCTTTGGTAGATGTAAGAGGCTCCATTATTCCAGCTAAAAATAAGGGACATTCTTGAAGTGATTTCACTTACTATGATTTAATCAACACCCATATAATCAGATTAACCAGTTGCTAACTCGTTACTGTTTATCGAGACTTGTGCACAGACCTTTTGACTGGTACACCTGCATTACAATAACAACCATAGTTATACTTTTGTTAGTGATGTGGAACAGTCCTTGTTCCAAACATACACTAGTATCATCACCCTTTCTCTGCTACATCGATGACTGCATTTGGAGCTGGCTCCTGCACCCGTGCAGAACTTGTTGATGTCATTAATTTTACCACTAGCTTCCACCCTGCCCTCAAATTTACTTGGACTATTTCTGGCACCTCTCTCCCCTTTCTTGATCTTTCTGCCATTCCACAACAATCAGTCTGAAGAAGACTCCCTATCCACATTCTTCAGAGATTACTCCAGCACTTTGTGTCTTTTTTTCTCTAAACCTGCATCTGCAGTTCCTTGTGTCTACTAATCATATCTTGTTGGCTTCCATACAATTGTGTGGTTATGAAAAGTGTTATATAATGCAAGTTATTTCCTTTATAAACAAATTGCATGGAGTTAGAAAACAGTTACAAATTTATTAGCCTCATATTTCTTTAGCGGCAGATTATTGGTGCTTCATCCTAATAAAAAGTAGTACTTCTGTCCTCCAATATTAAAAGTGAACTAAATTGAAATAAAATGTCATTTTTGAATTTATTTTGGCCCTATTGTCATAACATGACGAGTTTATTCATTCACTATTACATGTAGAATATATCTGGCGTGAAATTCACCATAGCATGCAAAATATATATGGCTTCATTATATTATCCTGCCCATTGTGATATGAATATTTGAAGAACACATTTGAATTTGTTTATGTAACTCTCACAGTATCGTGTGTAGGAAGAAAATGCAGATGCTGGTTCATACCGAAGAGGGACACAAAATGCTGGAGTAACTCAGCGGGTCAGGCAGCATATCTGGTGAAAATGGATAGGTAACGTTTCGGGTTGGAATCCTTCTTCAGACTGAAAGATAGTGGTGGGGAGGAATGTTTTGCCTCATTTTGGGACCAGATGCGGCAGGAAAAGAGAAATTGAGAGTATGTGGATGGCATCTTTGCTAGGTGGTGTAGGAGGAGGTGTAGTCTAGGTAACTGTGGGGTACAGTGGGTTTGTAGTAGGCAACTGTTAATAGCTTATCCCAGAGATCAAGAAAGGGGAGAGAGGTGTCAGAAATAGTCCAAGTAAATTTGAACAAAAAAACCCCCATCCCGCCTCTATCTTTCAGCCTGAAGGTTGGTCCCAACCTAAACATCACCTATTCCTTTTCAGTTCAGTTTAGTTTATTGTCACGTGTACCAAAGTACAGTGTGAAGTTTTTGTTGTGTGCTCCAGAGATGCTGCCTGTCCCGCTGAGTTACTCCAGCATGTTGTGTCTATCCCACAGTATCACAAATTTGCAACACCAGAACTGCAATTTCACCAAATGACAGTGGGAACATGAAGACTGATTTATATGATATTACTGGAAGACTTGCTGATATCAAGGCTGAACATACAAATCCATTGGGACATCAGAATTTAGAGTTCAAGTACACAAGAGAGGAGCAAATCACTGTAGCGTCTAGGTTTTAGTTCATACACAGCAATTTGAATATTGAGCTTCCAAGAAAACAAACACAGTTCATAAGTTCACAAATGATAGGAGCAGAATTAGGCCATTTGGCCCATCATCTACTCTGCCATTCCATCATGGCTGATCTATCTTTCCTTATTAATCCCATTATCCTGCCTGCTCCCCCCTTACCCCTGACACCCATACTAATCAAGAATCTATCTATCTATGCCTTAAAAATATCCATTGACTTAGCCTCCACAGCCTTCTGTGGCAATAACAGTAACTGTCGAATAACAGCATTCAAGTAACTGTATCCTTCAAAACAGCATGATGCCCACAACTACTTTAACTGGGAAAATGCTGGATGCATAGCTAGTCTGTATCATGGAAATCAGACATAAACAACCAAAGTGACAGTAGAAAGTCAACTTAAGGTTTAGATTCTTGTCAACAGGTTGGAAAATCTAAGGCAATGTGGAAAATAATGGCACAGAAAAGATTCCTGCAGCGATCAACACTAAAGGCACAAGCATTTTCCAACTACTGAATCTCCCTTTCTCTGGGAACAAGGATGCTAGAAAATAACCCACAACATTCCTTTCCTGGTCCCAATAGTTTAAATTCTCAGGGATACTCCTTATAGAATTCAGAGCAGCTCTGAAAGAAACCATTTGCTCCATGCTGCCGCTTTCAATACAAATCTTTTTCCAAACATCTCGGAATGTTGTTTGGTTCATTTGACTCCCTTCTGAAGGCTGCTTTTATAATTGGTATCCAACAGTATTTGCATTCCATACAGTGAAGCTGATGCTCACTGATTATCTTTTGTCTTAGCATTTCTCCATTCCCCCAGTCATCTAATATTCTGAATGGTTATATTGCTCTTCATTACAGTATATCTGCTATATTCAGCTCTTGCACTTTGATTGGCAAAATCCTTAAACCCCCTTTTCACGGTGCGACTTGACGCAAGAGGTAACCAGAGTTTGACATCGTGGGAACCTCGTGCGGTAACAATACGGCATTCGTGGACCACCGTAGCGCTAACGGCATGTAATCGTGTACCTTGGGTACTCGGGAGAAAATTCAAACATGTTTGAATTTGTCCAAGAGTGTCTTGTGCACTTGTGGTTAAGCATTGCAACATTTTATGAACGAAGTGTCCCGTGCGATATCGGTAGTAACTCTTGCGGTCACCGTGGGAACTCCTGCCAACGGTGAACCCGGAAGTTGGATAGAGTGAATCCAGCCAGTTTGCTATTTACATACAAATCTAATAAAACTAGCTAAGCATTTCATTAATGTCAGTGTGTCTCTTTTTGTCTGAAAGATGGGGGTGTCTTCATTTACTGGCGGTGGGTGTCTGTCACTGAAACAGGCAGGTAAGATTTCGCATCCACCTTGTGTGTGCGTCTCTCTCTCTCTCTCCCTCCCTCTCACACAGGCGTGAATGGATGAACTCCGCGGGCCAGACAGCATTTACGGAGAGAGAGAGGGAGGAGAGAGAGAGAGAGAGAGAGAGAGAGAGAGGCAGTCCTGGTCAGGCGTTTGAAGATAGACACCAGTTGCTTGGAGCAACTCAGCGGGGCAGGCAGCATCTCTGGAGAGAAGGAACGTAAATGCTGCCTGGCCCGCGGAGTTCCTCCATTCATGCCTGTGTGAGAGTGAGGGAGGGAGAGTGTGAAGAAGGCTCTCGACCCGAAACGCCACCCGTTCCTTCTCTCCAGAGATGCTGCCTGTCCCGCTGAGTTGCTCCAAGCAACTGGTGTCTATCTTCAAAGGACTGACCAGGACTGCCTCTCTCTCTCTCTCTCTCTCCCTCCCTCCCTCTCACACAGGCGTGAATGGATGAACTCCGCGGGCCAGACATCATCTACGGAGAGAAATGGACAACAACCCATTCTTCAGGCGGCCTTATGTCTCCCCCCCCCCCCCCCCCCCCCCTCACCCCAACTCCCACCCACACACGCGAATGCTGGAGAAACTCAGCGGGTGCAGCGGCATCTATGGAACGAAGGAAATAGACAACGTGTCGGCCCCGCTGCACCCGCTGAGTTTCTCCGGCATTCAGGTGTGTGGGTGGGAGTGGGGGGGAGGGGGGGAGAGACATAAGGCAGCCTGAAGAATGGGTCGCTGTCCATTTCTCTCCGTAGATGCTGCCTGTCCTGCGGAGTTCATCCATTCATGCCTGTGTGAGAGAGAGAGAGGGAGAGAGAGAGAGAGAGAGAGAGAGAGAGAGAGAGAGGGAAGAGAGGCAGTCCTGGTCAGTCCTTTGAAGATAGACACCAGTTGCTTGGAGCAACTCAGCGGGACAGGCAGCATCTCTGGAGAGAAGGAACGGGTGGCGTTTCGGGCTGAAAGTTTCTTCAGACTGAAAGTTTCACCTCTCAGTAGATCATAAAATAACACAATAATCACGGTCAATGTGAGACACAGTCTTTATTCATATTTGACAAAATAAAAAGACGACTTCTTGCACATATTGAGAGAAGGTGCATCACACCAAACAACATTTGTCTAAAAAAACAGATTATTCTTCAGCTCATTAAAGAGCTCGGGTGAAAAAAACGAATAGAGTGTGTGACAACAAAGTAACATCATTTGTGCCACGTGATTAACTCCACTACAGTCCACGATGTTGATTCGGGAAAGATCGGGAGACGGACAAGTCACTCGCACAAATGACAGAATTGCCGAGTACCGTGGGAACTCTTTACTCTACCCCCGTTATATCGTGTGATATCGTGCTAGACCACGACCACTCCACTCTGGCTACATCTTGCGTCAAGTCGCCCCGTGTAAACTAGCCATTAGTTAGATTCAGTGGGTGGCACAGTGGTGCAGTGGTAGAGTTGCTGCCTTACAGTGCCAGAGACCCGGGTTTGATCCTGACTACGGGTGGTATCTGTATGAAGTTTGTACGTTCTCCTTGTGACCACATGGGATTTCTTGGGTGCTATGGTTTCCTCCCACACTCCAAAAACATACGGGTTTGTAGATTGTGTAAGAAGGAACTGCAGATGCTGGTTTAAACCGAAGATAGACAAAAAATGCTGGATTAACTCAACGCGTCAGGCAGCATCTCTGGGGTAAAGGAATAGGTGACATTTTGGGTTGATCCCCTTCTTCTGACTGAGAGTCAGGGGAATGGGAAATGAAAGATATAGACGGTGATATAGAGAGATATAGAACAAATGATTGAAAGATATGCAAAAAGCAATGAAGATCAAGGAAAGGTGGAGCCCACAATCGTCAATTGTTGGCTGTGGGGTAGGTGATAATGTGCTATACAGACAGTGAAATTCAACAGGAAGACAGTGAAACTAATACGACAACTAGGGTGGGGAAGGGTCGGTGAGAGAGGGGATGCAAGTGTATCTTGAAGTTAGAGAAATCAATACTCATATCATACTTAATTGGTTTCAGCAGAAAAATTGTATATTGTCCCTAGTGTGTAGGATAGTGTTAGTTTACGGGGTGATGGCGGTCGGCGTGGACTCGATGAGCTGAATGGCCTGTGTCCATGCGGTATGTCTAAAAATAGATCAAATACATTGATGAGGTGTTCCTCCAATTTTGGAAAATTCACTCCTTCAAAAAGATGGGAAATAGGAAGTGGGAGGTGATGATATTTTGGGGACAGATTCTTATCTCACTACCGCCAAATTCCCACCTGAAGAAAGCTGTAGTGAGACAAAAGTTGACCTCCAAGTGTTAACATTACTCAGGTCAGCAAAATGCAAGACTCATGTTTACATGCGTGACTAGTGCACACCAAACTCAACAGAAGTACATACAGCTTTGTTCGAAACCCCCACATCATGAGACATATTTTCCAATGTGGAAGACATTGGTCACACTCTTGCTAAGCCTCCAAGCTCAAACACACATCTGTTGTGTGGGCTTTGCCAAAACAATAATTGATAAAATGCAGACAGGTTTTACCTCTCGATACCAAAGACAACGTTTCAGTAGTTTGAAAACTGTACTATCAGAATGCATCAGTGGCCAAAATGCAAATTGTCTCTAATTTCTTTCTCAGCAACAAGTGATTCTACTGCAAGGAAATATTTTTTGCATTTAAATCGTGAAGCTCACTGAAAATATTGTAATGATTATTGAATTCTTCCCAGATTATTCTTAAGGCAGGACTACAAACACAACACAAGGAACTAGACTAAATAATGATGTTAAAATTGTTGCAGTATCCCACTGTGAAATGTTTCAATACCATGGGGAGATCAGGCATATCCTTGTGATGGACTAGGCTTTGTACCTCACTCTGTAGCCATCTCATTGAGCGTTTGAGTTTGAGTTGCTGAGCCAGGCTTTGATGCAATCAGTCAATATGCTCTTTACTGTGTACATATAGACGTTCGATAGAGTATCTGATGACATACCAAATCTCCTCAATCTTCGAAGGAATTAGAAGCGTTGATGAGGTTTCTTTGCGATTGTATCAATGTTCACAGCCCAGCTCAGATCTTGAGAGATATGCACACCCAGGAACTTGAATCTTGGCGATATTTCTTGAACCATCTTGTCGATATAGTGGTAGGCTCAATAGCAACAATGAAACTATGCCATTCTTGCCTTAACAAGTACAGAAAATGGGCTGTATAACATTAAAGTCAAAGACAGTCCTGGCTTCAATGATGACATCAAGCTAGTTTACCAAGTCAATAAATGCAGTGCGGAGCAAAATCCTAATGAGGCTCTCCCCACCACCTTGGAAGGAACTTGACATTGGACAGACTCCACAATGTAATTAATCAACATTGAATTGCAAACAAAAGTTTGCACTAAATGTTGTACCCTTAATGCGTTATGTATCCACTATGCACGCCTTGATTGTATTCATGTATAGTCTTTTCTGTGACTGGTTAGCATGCAAACAAAAGCTTTTCACTGTACCTTTGCACACATGACAATAATAAACTAAACCTAACTAAAGTGAAGGGACTTTAAATAAATTGTGTATTTTCTCACTGGTAAGATTGTGAAAGACAATATTACATTAAAAGATGCGAAGTGATCAAAGCAGAATGCGTCTTAAATGATAAGAGGTTCTATAAATTGAAGTTCAAAGTGACCTTGGTGCCCTTTGCTTTCGACTTTACTTCTGAGATACAGTGCAGAAACAGGTACCGAGTCCATGCCAACCAGCAATCAACCCGTACATGACACTATCCTCCTACACACTAAGGACAAGTTTACAACTTACTAAAGCCAATCAACCTACAAACCTGTACATCTTTGGAGTGTGGGAGCAAACTGGAGCACTCAGAGGAAACCAACGCAGTACAAACTCCTTACAGACAGCACCCGTAGTCAAGATTGAACTCGGGTCTCTGGAGCTGTAAGGCAGCAACTCTACTGCTGCGTCACCACGCTGCTGTGCCTCTTAGAAGTCTGCATGGGGGTGCAGAAATATATTAGATAGGCAAATGGGATATCGATCTGAAGTGAAGAGATCTGAGTAAAGGAGTAAAGTTAACTTACTGCAGCTATATAAGCTGCCGAGGGACTTGGTGAATCTGCACCTGGCGTATTGTGTACAATATCGATTCATTTACTTAAAATAGGAGATACTGAGAGTAATACACATTCACCAGACTGGTTTCAGGGTGAGCTCTAAGAGGAGGGATTCAATAAACTGGCCCTGTATTCTCCATAGTTTAGAAGAATGAGAGGAAATCTTATTGAAAATTACAAATTTCTTTCAGGTCCCAACTAGCTGTGTGAAGGGACGACATTGTCAATAGTTTAGGAGATTAGAACTGGAGATCACAGAATCAAAGGTTAAGTCATTTAGGCCTGAGATGAGGAGAAACGCGTTCATAAGTTCATAAGTTCTCTGAGCAGAATTAGGCCATTTGGTCCATCAAGTCTACCTGCCATTCAATCATGGCTGATCGATCTATCCATCTTAACCCCATTACTCCTGCCTTGACCCCATAATCCCTGATACCCTTACTAATCAAGAATCTATCAATCTCCACCTTAAAAATATCCACTGACTTGGCCACCATACCATCTGTTTACTTGGAGAGTGGCGATTCTTTGAAATTCTCTACTCCAGAAAGCTATAGAGGCTCTGTCACTGAAGTTGTTCAAAACTGACATTGATAGTTTTCTGGAGATTTAGAGAATGGAGGGATATGGGGATAGTGCAGGAAAACGGAGCTGAAGAATGGTGGAGCAAGCTCACACCATCAGGGGCTAACTTCTGCTTCTGTTTCTTTTTATGTGTCAGATTTAAGTTTAGCTCATTGCAATTTGAAAGCAGGGCATTATATTAGTCTTCTCTTTGTTCTCATGAACCTCTGAACAGTGAAGAACAGTGTGAATTATCTGCCTTTCCTACTTCGAGTGATTCAAACAACATCATGTTTCCATCCTGCACAGATTCACAGTGTCCCAATTATGTAGGAATTGCTTGTTCTGGGGATTTTAAAGAACCACTAACTTGGTGAATTTGCACCACACATTCACCTAAACCGCTGCACTTATTTTCCCTGATCATATTTCAAAATTAATAAACTCCCACTTCTTGCCCATTCACTTGGCTTGGCCTGGGCGTTAGGAGTTGCATGAGCTGACTTTCTCAAGGGAAAAGGAAACATGGCCTGTGCCATGTGGTTTAACTTAATACTGCCCACTGGAAATGCTTTGTGGCTGCTTCAACAAAATGCTACTTGTGAAGGCTCGCAGCTCTGGGAGTTAAACTAGGATTATGTTCAGGATTCCCCATTCCCACCTTAAGCACGCCAGTGTTAGATTCAATAGCATGGTGGAAAAAAAGTAATGTTTTCCCTGGATGCCTTTACCATCGCTTATAACAATAATATTTGCCTGTTGTTTTCCCCCCTGCTACTTTCTCTGTGAACATGCTGCAATGCAGCCTACTTTGGTTTAGTTTGGAAGAAGGGTCCTGACCCGAAACATCACCTGTCCTTTTTCTCCAGAGATGCTGCCAGACCTGTTGAGTTACTCCAGCACTTTGAGTTTATCCACAAGTTTGTTATTTGATTTTGCAGTCAGTTGTTTGAGATCTTTCAGGCTTGGCACCCCATTTCCTAACCCACATTCCCACTTTGCACTATATGCCAGTGTTGAGAAGATTCAGGACAAGGGGATTACTTACTGAAGCACGTGCTCTTACCATGTACTCAGTATGGTTACAGTAACCCAGCAATGTTCACTTGTAATGCTGCTCTGTTTACTTTCTTGCCATCGTATATTTTTGTTAGAAAAGCATTTTTTCCCCCAACTTTTACATTCCTTAAAATGGATAAAAATCTATTGTCTGAATAAGGGCCTCGACCAAAACGTCACCCACCAAGTCTGAACAGTAGTCTTAACCTAAAACGTTGCCTATCCATGTTCTCCAGAGATGCTGCATGACTTGCTGAGTTACTACAGCACTTTGTATCCTTTTACTGTTGTTTGACAATAGTTGATGTTTATAGTCATGGCATTAAATCAGACAACTTCCCCCATGTTTCTATCAATGTCATTCAAATCTTCTGAAGAAGGATCTCGACCCGAAACGACACCCATTCCTTCTCTCCAGAGATGCTGCCTGTCCTGCTGAGTTACTCCAGTATTTTGTATCTATCTTCAGTTTTAACCAGCATCTGGAGTTCATTCCTTTCACATCTCATTGTATGTGGCTATTCTTGGACATTCTTGCTCATCAAAAACCCTTTACTGTAATGAAGTTTGCCAGCATTTGAACAAGTTGATTTGTCAGTTGTGATTTTCTCATTTATCTTTCATTAATTTTTCCACTTAACTCTAACCCATCTCGACGTATATTCTAGTTCAGTGGCTTACTTGTTTCTCAAGGAGTCCAAAAGGATTATTTTTGGATCAGCACCCTGACTGACTTCTAGTGTTCATTACCGCAAATAAGACTACGCACTTAACTAGTTCACATTGAAGAGCTGTTGGATTTTATTATTTTCTTAGGAAATCATAGATCACAATAAAAATAAGTATTTCATTTCAAATTGAAGTAATACGATTCTGAACTGCTGCAACTTGTTAGAATTGTATAAGATGTTGTTGAGACCACACTTGGAATATTGTGTACAGTTTTTGATCACCTGGCAATACGAAGAATGCCACTAAGTTGCAAAGAGTGTAGAGAAAATATACAAAGATGCTGCCAGGAGTCGAGGGCCTGGAAGAAGTAGGGCAGGCTAGGAGTGCATCTTTATTTTTGAAGTGCAGTAGGCGAATGGGTAATCTTATGATCTATAAAATCATGAGTGGAATAGTTAGAGTGATTGCATGAGGTCTTCTTCCTGTGTAGGGAAATTAAGAACCAGCGGAATAGGTTTAATGTGAGAGGGGAACATTAATTAGGAACCTGAGGGGCAACCTTTTCACACAGAGACTGTTGGGTATAAGTAACAAGCTGCTAGAGGAAGTATTTGAAACAGGTACATCAATATTTAAAAGACATTTGGATAGGTACATGATGAGGAAAGGTTTAGTGGAATCTAGGCCACACACACAGCCTGGGTGGATCATCTTGGTTGCCATGGATGAGGTGGGCTGAAGGCCCTGATTAATCCAGTGTTCATATATCCTTTCTCTTGGTAAGGTGATCTCACTGTTTTTTTAATACCGTGTAAAAATTTACTTGCATTTCATACTGTTAATTTAGTTTAAGTTTAGGGATACTGCGTGGAAACAGGCCCTTTGGGCCCATCTGATTCCACGTTGACCAGCGTTGACCAATGTTGACAATATCTTACATTTCATACTGGGAACAAGTTACAATTATATCAAGCCAGCACGGAAACTTACAAATCTGTATGTCTTCTGATTCCACGTTAGGAACCAGAGATCCCCAATGTTGACACTATCTTTTAGACACACCACTGGGAACAATTTACACACACACCAAGCCACACACCTACACACACACACACACACACACACACAGGAACACACACACAAAACACACACACACACACACGGTGGGGGCACACACACACACACACACACACACACACACACACACACACACACACACACACACACACACACACACACACACACACACACACACACACACACACACACACACACACACACACACACACACACACACACACACACACACACACACACACACACACACACACACAAACTCCATACAGGTTTGAACCCGGGCGTCTGGCTCTGTAAGGTGGGAACTCCACCGCTGTGCCACTGTGCCACCATTAAAAGAAGGATATTACTGGTTGTAAAATATTTTAAGGTGTGTGAGTGGCACTAAGTGAATGCATGTTTTTTTTTTCTCTCCTATCAAAGTTACGGTGGAAGCGTGCGAGAATCCTTGTGGAAATCCATTGACACTGTGCGGTTTCATTTGAGCTTCCCCACATCTGGATCAGATAGCCTGCAGGCTGTCACGGACTGGTAAAAGAAAAAAAGGATCATGACTTATCTTCTCTGCATTTCAATCATCAAAAGGCTGAAGTAAAAGATGAAACAAAAAAAGTAAATTCAGGAACAGCATCGCATTTTTTTACACGTGTTTCCACGCTTTAAATACAGAATGATCGCGTTTTCTTACGTCTTTCTCAGGCCAAACCCAAGACTGATTTTTGCCGAACTGAGTAAAATTCAGGAAGTTGTTCAGACCATCGCCTTTTTTTCATGTCAATGGTAGTGGGCAAAAGGAAAACATTATATATCAATCTAAGGGGAAGCAAGGATTTGAAATAACAGTATTCTTTGAAAGGGTAGACCCACAGATCTTTTTGAGAAAGTGAAACTAATGCAGTCCTTTTGGCATAGTTTTTCACTCCAAGCAATTAACAATCCTTACAGTGTACAAATACATAGTCCTGTACATTCATCTGAAATGTGATATAGATAAAAATTGCTGGAGTAACTCAGCGAGTCAGACAGCATCTCTACAGAAAAGGAATAGGTGTCATTTTGAGTCAGAAACCCTTCTTCAAACTCCTGTGGTCTGAAGAAGGGTCTTGACCTGAAATGTCACCTATTCATTTTCTCCAGAGATGCTGTTAGACCTGCTGAGTTACTCCAGCATTTTGTGTCTATCTTCAGTATAAACAAGCATCTGCAGATCCTTCCTATTCATGTGAAATGTCCCTGGTACTTTAGCGGCAGCTTCAATGTATTAAAATGGGTTAACAACTCAGTCAAAATTCCAAGAAGAACTGTGGAAGAACTAGCTCAGTGCTCGATTGTTCCTGTCCCATGATGGGATTGCAAGGATTAGGACATTTTGTAAAGTTTTCTCTGTGAACAATAATTAGTCGTCACCAGCTGTCAGTGAATGTTGCGCGTTCTGTATTGACGATAGTAACCAATGATTTAAGTTGCTCCAGCATTGTTTAGAGCACAACCAATATATATGGAGATAGACACAAAATGTTGGAGTAACTGAGCGTTACTCAGTCTGAAGAAGGGTCTCAACCCGAAACGTAACCCATTCCTTCTCTCCAGAGATGCTGCCTGACCCGTTGAGTTACTCCAGCATTTTGTGTCTATCTTCGAGTTAAATCAGCATCTGCAGTTCTTTCCTACTAATATATATGAAAATTGGATTGCAATCCAATACGTTTACTGAAGTCGCAAATTGAGCAGTCTCTGCTACTATCTAAAAGGTTCAAAATATATTAGCCGGGCCATTCACTGTTTTATGTTGGCATGGATACCAAAATTATAATGTACTTCTAATTAGACATTTGCAAATTGTGCTGTATGAACATGGGAAGGACTTGAATATACAGTGCCTTGAATCGCATGATCGTGCTGGAGCCTGATGACGCTTATAGTTTGAGTATGAGTTTACTGTCACGTGTACCGAGGTATGGTGAAAAACTTTTGTTGCATGCTAACCAGTCAGCGGAATGAATGTTTCACATTTTTTCTCCTTTGGAAAACAAATTTCTCCTGAACTTGGATTTAGCTTGCTGCATTTTTAAGACTTCTGATTTTGGACTACCTTGCATCTTCATCTTCAAATGTCTATCTGGTCAAGCTAATTTATTTTAGTTTGCAGTCAATACAACACTCCTCATTTCTCTTTCTTGTCCAGGCCTGTAGAGCAAGGCTGTAAGAGGCCTCTTCAATTGTTTTAGAGAATATGGAAAGATGTGCACTGTAGTGCATTTCGCTTGCTCAGGATTTTCCCATGTTGCAAGGCCAAAGAAAATTGTAAGTATGGTTGTCTCTGTTTTCCTTTTGCTCACTCTTGGCGAGTGGACAAAGCATCAAGGTCAAACTTTATTGTCCATTTTGAAATGGTGTAAGTGCGGCCTATTAATGTCCTGTGAATAGCAATGTGATAATGACCATTTCCTCTGTTTTGAACAAAGTTCGCTGAGTAATAAATATTCCATTTCAGTCAGAACAGTTTGGCTGTGCAACTGACTGAACATCCCGACAACCCAAATACACTCACAAGTACACACTGTGATGATCAGTATTAGTTTGAGTTTTTATCTCGAAGGTATATTTAAATGAATACATTCAATGGTGCTTTCATTGTCACACGTGTGAAGTCCAAACGCACAGTGAAACTATTTTCTTACAAAGTCCAGTAGAGTATGGCCATACCTAAGCATATCCCTGATTAGCAAATTGTATAGAAATAAACTACTGATCACGCAGGCAAGAGGCACCTTGTTTTGTCACCATTTTCAAAGTCCAGGACGTTATTTACACGAGTGAGTATTCAAACCATTTCCTTTCCACACAGCCAACAGAGCAACTACAAGTAGATAGACACAAAAAGGTGGAGTGACTCAGCGGGTCAGACAGCATCTCTGTGAAAAAGGACAAGGCGACGTTTCGGGTCACGACCCTTCTTCAGACCTTTCTGGTCTTGACCTGAAACGTCACATATTCCTTTCCTCCAGAGATACTCTGACCAGCTGAGTTACACCAGCTTTTTGTGTCCGTATTCAGTTTGAACCAGCATCTGCAGTTGCTTCCTACACATTCCTGAGCAATTACAAGTGCTGTATATATTTTCAAAGATTTAAATATAACTTATAATTATGAGTATTTATTGGTGATTCACTTTAAGTTATCCATCAATATCTCACGCACATGGAGGCCAGAGTGACAACCATTCTGCACGTAGTGCGATCTCGCTAATAGGAATCAGATGAGTGACCAATTAAGCTGTTATAAGGTGGCGTTATACAGCTTTTCCTCAGATTCCCAAGGGACCTTTATCACTTACTAGCAGACAGGACCTGAGTTTAACAACCCATCTAATAATGAAAAACATATTGTTCCACTGGCATTTGTCTGGGTTACTTTACTTATTCTTGGAGTGAGTCCTAAGCCTTTGACCTTCTAATGTGAGGCATGCTACTAAAAGAATTGTTAACACAGAGGAAGCAAATGTAATCGAAGGTGACTAGTTTGAATGAGAGATATACAGTAAAAGGGTAGCACGGTTGCACAGCGGTAGATTTGCTACCTTACAGCGCGGGTTCGATTCTGACTACAGGTGTAATCTGTATGGTTTGTACATTCTCCCCGTGACCTGCGTGGGTTTACTCTGGGATCTCCGATGGAACAATCATGATAGTTTTTCTCAGAGTGGGCAATACATTAGGAAGTGGGGTGGCAATGCAGTGCATCTACAGAGCTGCTGCCTCACAGCTCCAGCGACCCAAGTTCAATTCTGATCTAGTGTACTGCCTGTGTGGAGTTTGCATGGTCTCTGAGTGAAAAAAAAGGAAAGGCAGCACTGTGGCACAACTGGTGGAGCCGCTGCCTCACAGCGCTAGAGACCCGAGGTTTTATCCTGACCTCGAGTACTGTCTGTGTGGAGTCTGCACGTTGTCTGCATGAGTTTCCACCTGGTGCACGGTTCTCTTCTTGAGGGTGACATAATGGTGCAGCGGTAAAATGGCAGCCCGACAGTGCCAAAAACCTGGGTTCTATCCCGACAATGTCTGTGCGGAGTTTGAACATTCTCCCTGTGACTGTGTGGGTTTTCTCCAGGTGCTCTGGCTTCCTGCCACGTACCAAAAGACATACAGATTTGTAGGTTCGGCAAATTGTACTATTGTCCCTAGTGTGTAGGATAGTGGTAGTGCACGGGGTGATCGCTGATCGACATGGACTCAGTGGGCCAAATGGCCTGTTTCCGTGCTGTATTTCTAAAGTATTAAGTCTAAAGTCTGCATGGGTTTTCTCTGGGTGCTTTGATTTCATCCCACATTCCAAAGATCACTGTAATTTGGCTCTGGTGTAGCTAAAGCATCTATTTCTGTGCAGTATGACTGTGAGAACAATGGATTTGTAACAAATTCTAAATTTTAAATGTGTCTGATAGTGTAATGAATGTCAGATGGATGTGGTCATTGTTTGACACACCAGCACTCCCTGATAAAACACGAAGAGTCATATGTGAGGTGAGTCAGAACTTTTCCCAAGGAGTGACTAAAGGATAAGTATTTAGTCCAGCATCGCCATGCAGTCAAATGTAGCATCATCTAATCTGCAGACTGATAGTCTTCCACATTTGGCCATGCATGCATGGTCTGTTGGTGAGGTGGTGACACTGTTCAACCCGAGGAGTACCTTCAGCAACAGACTGGATTCTTCAAGATGCAGTGCATAATGCCACAGGAGATCCTTCTTTCCTGTTGCTATCAAACTTCACAACTCCTTCTGTTATGGGGTACACTGACTCCCCTCCATTTTGAGATCAAGAGGGAAGTGATCTTGGGTCTCTTGAAGAACAGTAAGGCAGGTTCCCCGGCCCTGATGGGATCTATCCAATGAGATTGAGAAGGGCAAGAGAGGTCACATGCAAAGTAGTGGCGGAGTGTGGAGAATACCCATTGTTGTTTATTTGTTTAAGAAGGGAAATAGGTATGATGCTTGAAAATGGATTGATTGGTGGCACAGCGGCAGAGTTGCTGCCTTACAGCGCTTTCGGTGCTGGGAACCCGGGTTTGACCCTGACTACTGGTGCTGCCTGAAGTTTATACGTTCTCCCCGTGACCGTGTGGGTTTTCTTCGAGATCTTCGGTTTCCTCCCACACTACAAAAAACTTACAGGTTTGCAAGTTAATTGGTTTGGTATAAATGTAAATTGTTCCTAGTATGTATAGGATGGTGTTAATGTGCGGGGATCACTGGTCGGTGCGGACACAGTGGGCTGAAGAGCCTGTTTCCGCGCTGTATCTCTAAACTAAACTAAACTAAACTAAACTAAACTAAACTATGGGGCAGTGAACTTCCCAACAGTGATAGGAGTGGGATTGTAGGATTTGGGAAAGAACAAGTTTATTAGGGATAATTAGCATCACTATCAAACTTAATTGAGATTTTTTGGGAAAGGTCAGCCCTTTCAAAATTGATTGAGTTTTTAGAGGAGCTAATGCAGGTGATTGATGAGGGTAGGGCACTGGATGTTGTTTACACGGAACTTTGTCATCTATTTGACGTTGCCTCATGGTAGGCTGAACCCGAAGATTAAGATGCATGGGATCTACGGTTCTGCACAAACATCTACAAACTAGCACACAAGCAGCTGCTAGTTCTGTCATTTTCCCTCTTGCGTTACATTTATTTCTCAGCAATATAATGGAATTGAAACCAGCATTGATGATTGATATTGTGGCTGATTCGATTCATCTCCAGATTATATAAAGTGTGATTGCTGCATCTATTGCCATAAATCTGCTCAGATTATCTGTCAGTTGCCTTATTTATTAAAACAAATGTATCCATCTCTTGCTTCTCTTCCAACATATTACAAATGTGCCCTCCTAAGATCTGTTTCGTCTTTATGCAATTTGAGTGCAATCTGCTCACGGTGAATTGCGCATTACAATTTAAGAGACTGATGGGACTGCTCTATGAGGAGCTACCATTGACTCAATGGGCCAAATGGTTTTGGTTCTCTGATATGAAACAAGGTATTGATCCAATTCAATTAGTGGCAAAGGAAGCATATGCTTTCATAGGTCAGGGCATTGAGTATGAGTGAGGAGATCATGCTGCAGCTTTATAGGACTTTTATTGGATCATATTTGGGGTATTACGTGCAGTTTCGGTTGCCCCAATACATGCTGTATCTCTAAACTAAGAAAAAATTAAAATATTTCATCAGAAAATAACCCCACCCTATTATATGTCAATGCTGTAGTTCAGAGCACACATATCTTCAGCTCGGCTTTGAATAACTCCTCAGCTTTACTCCTTCTTGAGTTAATTATATTTCACACAGAAGCTGTTCTCTCAGGTTGGACTCCCACATTCCCCAAACAATCACATCACTGATAAGTGAGTCCCACAAAGCTATAAAACTGCAATTACCTCCTGACAAGCTTTTCTCCATTAAGAAAGTATCAAAGGATTCTTCTAGTTCATGATGTGGAAGAAAAAGTCACGTTCAACTGTTCCATTTCTAACGTTGCAATGTACTAGTGCATTCTCTAGGGCCTCATTTGCGGGCTTTATGGTAATGCAGATTTCTCTGCCCTTGTGGCCAAAGATGTATTTCATCTGTTCTAGTTTATCTCGCATGGCCAGCTCCATATATTGTATGAAGTGTTCTCTCCATTATATCTGTTCTTTAAATAATCCACTTGCTTGGAAATCTTTCTTTGTTCCACAGTGCCTTAGCCTTCGTTAATCACCAAGTCACCTTAATTTTCATGCGCAGAATCCAAATTTCATAGCTTCATCAACCAATGCTTCTTTAAACAGCAGCGATTCCTTCAGACACGTGGAAGATAATCAGTAAGTAAAATTAACGAGGTGCTTTATTAAACAATATAACTTATGGAGAGAACATTTTTGTTTAGTATTCATTCTCCAGGCAGGTAACAAAGGCCTTCCAGCTATTCAATATTCAATGTGTGTGTGTATGTATATCTGGACTCCACTTCTTCCCACCCTGCTTCCTGTAAGGACTCCATCCCCTACTCCCAATTCCTCCGTCTACGCCGCATCTGCTCCCAGGATGAGGCGTTCCACACCAGGGCATCTGAAATGTCCTCATTCTTCAGGGAACGGGGGTTCCCCTCCTCCACCATAGATGAGGCTCGCACCATGGTCTCTTCCATACCCCGCAACACTGCTCTCTCTCCCCATCCCCCCACTCGCAACAAGGGCAGAGTCCCCCTAGTCCTCACCTTTCACCCCACCAGCCGTCACATACAAAAAGTAATCCTCCGTCAGTTTCGCCACCTCCAACGTGACCCCACCACTCGCCACATCTCCCCATCTCCCCCCATATCTGCCTTCCGCAAAGACCGCTCCCTCCATAACTCCCTTGTCAATTCTTCCCTTCCCTCCCATACCACCCCCTCCCCGGGCACTTTCCCTTGCAACCGCAAGAGATGCCACACTTGTCCCTTTACCTCCCCCCTCGACTCCATTCAAGGACCCAAGCAGTCGTTCCAGGTGCGACAGAGGTTTACCTGCATCTCCTCCAACCTCATCTATTGCATCCGCTGCTCTAGATGTCAGCAGATCTATATCGGTGAGACCAAGTGGAGGTTGGGCGATCGTTTCGCCGAACACCTCCGCTCGGTCCGCAATAACCAACCTGACCTCCCGGTGGCTCAGCACTTCAACTCCCCCTCCCACTCCGTATCCGACCTCTCTCTCCTGGGTCTCCTCCATGGCCAGAGTGAGCAACACTGGAAATTGGAGGAACAGCACCTCATATTCTGCTTGGAAAGTCTGCATCCTGGGGGCATGAACATTGAATTCTTCCAATGTTGTTAGTCCTTGCTGTCTCCTCGCCTTCCTCAGCCCTCCTGCTGTCTCCTCCCCATCCCCCAGCCTTTGGGCTCCTCCTCCTTTTTCCTTTTTTCTCCCCGCCCCCGATCAGTCTGAAGAAGGGTATCTATCTATCTATCTATCTATCTATCTATCTATCTATCTATCTATCTATCTATCTATCTATCTATCTATCTATCTATCTATCTGTCTATATATATATATATATATATATATATATATATATATATACACACATACATACATACATACATACATATAAATATATCTATATTACTAAAAGTCTGTTCTTGACCGGTTTTGGCCATCTGTACTGCGATTTCCGAGAGAACGCCACAACCTATGGCTGTCACTTTTGGCCACCTTACTCAGAACCCCCCTCTGCCGCATGTGTGCCGAGGATTTCTCCCGTCGATGAAAAATGACAGAGATATTAATGTTTTTACAAAATTCCCCATTCTCTCTGCTGCCTCCGCTGGCGGCAGGGAGAGGGACTATAAAACCAGGAAGTGGTGTGCCTCACAGTCTCTTCAAGCTGGAGGAAGGCAGATGTGTCATGTTTCTCTGAGCTGTGAATAACACTGAACACATGTCTACTCAAATGTAAGTGCCCTTAGTGGTTCTAAAATGCTTGCAGAATGTGTCTATTGGTTCTAAAGCTTGCAAAAAGTGTCTCTATTGGTTCTAAAGCTTGCAAAAAATGTCTATTGGTTCTAAAGCTTGCAAAAAAATGTCTATTGGTTCTAAAGCTTGCAAAAAAATGTCTATTGGTTCTAAAGCTTGCAAAAAATGTTTGGCCTGCTGCCCTGCTTGTGCTTGAAACTGCAATGTTTTATTAGGTCCTACTGTGTTTGGTTCAAAAGTCTCGCTCATTTCGTAACTTCCGCTTAGTGGACAGGTCGCGCTGATTGCGTAATTTCCAGTGAGTGCAGAGGACGCGCTGATTGTGTAATTTCCGGTAAGTGCAGAGGTCACGCTGATTGCGGAAGTGCTGCTGACTGCGGAAGCCCCAAAGTGGAGAGGCCGTGCTCAGCCGTGTGAGTATTCAAGAAAGTTTACTGCCATATATATGGTGTGTGTGTGTGTGTGTGTTCGTGAGGGTTTGTGTGTGAATGTGTGTGTGAGTGTGCGTGTGTGAGTGTGAGTGTCTGTGTGTGTGTGTTTGTGGGAGTGTATGTGTGTATGTATGTGTGTGTATATGTATATATATGTGTTTTTATAATGCATATCTTTCATTCATTCATTCTATATCACTCTATGAAAATCGTCGTCTATATTTCTCGTTTCCCTTTCCCATGACTTTCAGTCTGAAGAAGGGTCTCGACCCAAAATTTCATCCATTCCTTCTCTCCAGAGATGTTGGTTGTCCTGCTAAGTTACTCCAGCATTTTGTATCTATGTGTATATATATATATATATATATATATATATATATATATACTATATATATATATATATATATATATATATATATATATACTTAAAGGAATATTTACCCAATATCAAACAAACCATGAATGTCGCAATAATAATTTGTAATATGTAATTTCTAATATTGTAATATGTATATAGTTCAATGACTGTTCCTGCCCCTTTATCTTTGCTAATTCAGGTACATTTTCTAAAATGATATACAGGTACTTTAACTTTTCTGCACATTATTAAAACAAGTATTTTCATAAATACTTAGGTACACAATGTACACAAATATATAAGCAAGATTGTCTATATTGAAGTTTCAGAAGTTATGTTAGGGTATCCATTTTGAACAACATTGGGTGGCACAGTGATGCAGGTGAGGAGCCTAAGAGGCCTGGGTTTGATCCTGGCTCTGGGTGCTGCCTGGCATTCCTCCAGCTGGTTGTTTTAGGCTCAAGATTCCAGCATCTGCAGTCTCCATTATACTGGTGGAGCAGAACCAGTAGACATGTGAAAGCATTCATTGCATGGTGCCCTGAAATAGGAGGGAGCAATGATAGCTCCTAATTTGATTTCCAAAGTAGAGGCTCAGAAAAGAAACTCTTACAGGAAACTCCCTGGTCAGCACCAGATAAATAGGAGCAGTCCCAAGTGAGACATCCACACTCAACTTGACAACAGAACAGAGGCACAAATTGCGAGAGTAACCCACTGGTTCAGGTTGCATCTCTGGAGAACTTGGATAGATGACGATTCAGGTCAGGACCCTTCTTCAGACCTGACCAGAAACATTACCTATCCATGTTCTCCAGGGATGCTGCCTGACCCACTGAGTTACACAGAACTTAGTGTCTTTTTTTTGTAAATGACCACCTACAAGAGGGATAGAGGGAGTGCAGAGACGGTTCACCAGACTGATTCCTGGGATGTCAGGACTGTCTTATGAAGTAAGACTGGATAGACTTGGTTTATACTCTCTAGAATTTAGGAGATTGAGAGGGGATCTTATAGAAACTTACAAAATTCTTAAGGGGTTGGACAGGCTAGATGCAGGAAGATTGTTCCCGATGCTAGGGAAGTCCAGGACAAGGGGTCACAGCTTAAGGATAAGGGGGAAATCCTTTAAAACCGAGATGAGAAGAACTTTCTTCACACAGAGAGTGGTGAATCTCTGGAACTCTCTGCCACATAGGGTAGTTGAGGCCAGTTCATTGGCTATATTTAAGAGGGAGTTAGATGTGGCCCTTGTGGCTAAGGGGATCAGGGGGTATGGAGAGAAGGCAGGTACGGGATACTGAGTTGGATGATCAGCCATGATCATATTGAATGGCGGTGCAGGCTCGAAGGGCCGACTGGCCTACTCCTGCACCTAATTTCTATGTTTCTATGTTTACAATTCCTTGTTTCTACAACAGAAGAAGCATTGGAAGAGAATGGAGTAGATAGACATATCATGGGTAGATTGCGGCTAATGTTTATGTTAGCTGTAAGATGGAAGTTCCTTGCGATATTACCAGCTGGAATTAATTTATTTTTCTTGAAGATGTAGATGACTCCTTCATGTCTATTTAGAGAAAACTTGATGGATCCGTGAGACGTTTCCTACCTATCTCCCATTAGCTTGTACTTATGTTTCGAGTAATATGTTGGGTGTGAAGTGCTTTGAGATACCACTGAGAGATGTAATTAAGTGTTTTCAAAATCCGCGTCTGCACAGGGATGCATTAATTTTAACCATTGCGGAATCATTCAGTTATGAACACTGGTGTATTAAAAACAAAACTCGGCCCAATGTAACTTACTAAGTTGTTTACTGATCTGAGATAAAATCGCATTGATCACTCTCTCTCATTGCTGACCACAAATGTCATAAAGATAAATATACTCTACCATAAAGAGACAAATCCATTAGTGTTAACTTTGATCCTTGTCGAATCCGTTGCCTAGACATTTGCCGACGCTTCTACTCTGATTTAACAAGCAGATTTCTGCTCTTTCATGCTACGGCATGTCATCATTTATTTCTTCATTTATTTTTTAATCAGAATCCAGTTTTGTCAGAACAAGCTCTGCCGGTATTTTGTACTAATCATTTGCCAAAGGTATTTAGCAGTCCAGCTGCCAGAAGAGATACAGTAGTTTTCTTCAAAATCAAATTTTCAACTTTGATTCCTGCTTTACCATTCTGAAATAGCAATGAATGATCCATTCATAATAGGACAGTTTGGGAACAGTCGGGGACAGGATGAGATCATTCAGGTACAGCAAGCAGTGAAGAAAGCTAATGGCATGTTGCCCTTCTTTGCGAGAGTGCTTGAATATAGGAGCAAGGAGGTCCTACTGCAGTTGTACAGGACCCTGGTGAGACTGCACCTGGAGTATTGTGTGCAATTTTTTGTCTCCTAATTTAAGGAAGGACATTATTGCTATTGAGGTAATGCAGCATAGGTTCACCAGGTTAATTCTCGGAATGGCGGGACTAACATCTGATGAAAGAATGAGTCAACAGGGATTCACTGGAATTTAGAAGGATGAGAGGGAATCTTATAGAAAATTTTAATTTATTAAAGGATTGGACAGGCTAGATGTAGGAAAAATGTTCCTGATGTTGGGGGCATCCAGAACCAGGGGTCACAGTTTAAGAATAAGGGGTAGGCCAGTTAGGACTGAGATGAGCCCCATTCTCCTGCCTTCTCCCCGTAACCTTTGTCGCCCTTACTAATCATGAACCTACAAATGTCCACTTTAAAAATACTCAATGACTTGGCCTTCACCACTGTCTGTGGCATGCTAGTAAATGGCTGTGGACTCACAGCTACTGACGCTAACATTTTATTGCACATGGTTCTAATTGATATGTTCTTATACTCATACGTCTTATTGCTGTGGTGAAATGAAAATGTATGTTCACTGACATTAACTGAACCACTGCACCCTTGTTCCCCAGCATTGGTGTTCATTTTGGATATAATTCACCTACAGAATGTTAAAGAAAAATATTTTGAATGTCGTGGTGTCAGATTATTAAAGGACATTTAAGAATTTCTATAGCTATGTGATGGTTTTGTGACAAGCATTGTGACATCAACATTTTGTGAAGTTCTTTTCAAGAGGAACGTACAATGGACTGGAGGCTTTCTCCTTTCAAAGGGAAGGTTGCAATCACAGTCCAGAGTGGTGATGATAAGGTGACGTTGACATGATATAAAAGTAAAGGTCGCAAGCAATAATGTTAGTTGAACGTCAAACGTGAAATCGGGAAATAATGTAATGTGCCAGTGAACAGGCGAAGAATCAATTTATGTCAAACTCTTTGCTCAATATTTCAATGGTGTTCCTGGGGAGCAGCGCGGCCGGGAGTGTTCCTGGTGAGTGGTGCCAAGCCCCCCAGTAGGCCCGGCAAAGACAGGCTGTAGAGGGCGCCAGAGGACGGACAGGCCTGCGATGGGTGCTGGAGGTCAGACGGGCCACATGGTTGACGGTGGTCGGCCGAGGACATGCAGCCGAGAATAACGAGGTACCCGTTGGGGGGGGGGGGGGGGGGGGGGGGGCGAGAATAAAAAGGGGCCTAGTGTAAGAGGGGCCGCTGAGAACAAAGAGGGACCCAGTGTGAGGGGGGCCACCGAGAGAACAAAGAGCGACCCGGCATGGAGGGGCTGCCGAGAATAAAGAGGGACCCGGCGTGAGGAAGGTCACCAAAGGAACAAAGGGGGACCATTGGGGACTACACTGAATACTCTAACTTTGTCAGCGCTCTATGCATGGCGACCCTTTTCATACTTTGTGCAAGGTATGCAAAGCAAAATAATTCACTGTGACGTGTAACATGTGATAATAAAGTATCAACCAAGGGCGGTGAAGCTCCATGAAGCATCCATTAGGAATCTCAGATGTTATCGGTTTCCATGGTGTAAGTGGATGAACTGCACAACTGTGGCTTTACGGATTGGCCCCTAGTTTATGCTCAGCTTCGTAGTGTTTGCATGTGCATCGCTGTGAAAGGAAATTGAGGAACGATAATCAACCCATTTCCTGACATGTGCAAACCATGTACGGTCATGGTCAACCAAAGAGAAGGATGGGCAAGAATAGTGATGTGTCAATTACAGCTGGGCAGTGGGCTTTTGGACAAAGGCTGGTATACGTTGCTAACCTCCCCAGGCTACAACAAGGGGTCACAATGGCGCAGTGGTAGAGTTGCTGCCTTATAGCCACAGAGACCCGGGTTCGATCCTGACTACAGGTGCTGTCTGTATGGAGTTTGTACGTTCTCCCTGTGACCGCATGGATTTTCCCCGAGCGCTCCAGTTTCCTCACACACTCCAAAGACATACAGGTTTTTAGGTTAATTGACTTCTGTAAATTGTGATTCTTCCTGGTGTGTAGGATAGCGCTTATGTACAGTGTGGTCGCTGGTCACTGCAGACCTAATGTGCTGAAGGACCTGTTTCCACATTGTATCTCTGAAGTCTAAAGTCTTCAAAGACTACAAGGCCACCCACTAGCAAGTTAAAAGTTGCCTCCTCGCTCCCCTGGAGGTGTCAGCCTGACAACTCTCTGCATTGACTGCCCTGAACTTGACTCAACTTCTCAGGTCAAAGCAATTCTGGACGAGGCTCTCCATGTTCAAAACAAATTCAAATATCAGGCTACCAAGAGTGAATATACTTAAAAAGTAATTAATTGGAATTCTTCACTCAATCTAAATATTTGCATTAAGCTTTGCCAACTGTGCAAGGACTCACATGGAACTACAGATGTTGAAATCTTGAGTAAAATACAAAGTGCTATATTAACTTAGCAGACCAGGCAGCATCTCTGGAAGACATGGATAGGCAATGCTTCAGGTCGGAAGAAGGGTCCCAACCCGAAATGTTGCTGGTCCATATCCACTAGAGTTGCTGCCTGTCCTGCTGAGTTACTCCAACATTATGTGTTTTGCTCAAAATTTCTGAAGAAAGGTCCTGACCTGAAATGTCTTCTTATGCATGTCCTGCAAGCTGTGTGATCCACTGAGTCTAGTTTAGTTTAGTTCAGAGATGCTGCACGGAAACAGGCCCTTCAGCCCACGAAGTCCACGCCGACCAGCGATCCACGCACTGTTACTCCAGCACTTTGTGTTTTATACACAGAGGACAGGAGCAGATTATTTAAGGCTTGAACCTACTTGATGAGTCACTAAATAATTTTCAGGCTTAGGATCAGATATCTAGACGCTGGTATGTGATGTCAGATCTTCATCACTCTGAACGAAAATGTATTCAGGTCCAATACGAGAAAAAAATTGAGACGAAATAAAATCTGTTTGGCAGCTGCACTTTTATTTAAATTGAGTCATACATTTCAGAAACAGGCCCACGGGTCATGAAGTCTACTCCAATAATAATCTCATTTTATTCTCCTCTCCACTCTCATACCAACCTTCCTCAGACTTTACTACTCATCTACATACAAGAGGGCGAACCACAGTGGACAATTTACCTATCAATCCACACATCTTTAGAATACAGGGCGGAACGGGAGCTCGCAGTGAAAACTCATGTAGGCAGAGAGAGAATGTCCAAACTGTAAGGTCACGCGATAGGAACAGAATAGGACCATTTGGCCCATCAAGTCTACTCCGCCATTCAATCATGGCTGAACTATCTCTCCGTCCTAACCCCATTCTCCTGCTTCTCCCCATAACCCTTGACATCCATACTAATCCAGAATCTATCTATCTCTGCCTTAAAAATATCCATTGACTTGGCCTCCACAGCCTTCCGTGGCAAAGAATTCCCAGATTCACCACCTTTTGACTAATGAAATTCCTCCTCATCTCCTCCATAAAGGAACGTCCTTTATTTCTGAAGCTATGACCTCCAGTCCTAGACTCTCCCACTAGTGGAAACATCCTCTCCACATCTACTCTCTCCAAGCCTTTCAACATTTGATAAGTTTCAATGAGGTTCCACCTCATCCTTCTAAACTCCAGCGAGTACATGCCCAGTGCCGTCAAACACACAAGACATGATTGAACTCAGACCACTGGAGCAGTGAGGTGATTGCTCTACTGAATACACTTAATGCAGAAAGGAAAAAAAAAACAGATGATGCATTAGATATCCCCACAGAAAGACGTCTGGAACAATATGGCCAAACATTTCCTTCTCCTAAGCAGCTATACAATAGCAACAAGGTAATACAAATTAACTGCAGATGCTGGTTAGTACTAAAGGCAAAGTGCTGGAGTAACTCAATGGGTCAGGCACATCTCTGGAGAAAATGGATAGGTGACGTTTCAGGTCGGGACCCTTTTTAGACTGAGAACACGGAATCTGAAGAAGGAGCCTCGACCCGAAACATCACCTATCTACCTGTTCCAGCACTTTTGTGTATCTTTACAGTAGCAACAATATTGAAACTGCAGTTCATGTTGAATTATGACTTTTGTCAGAGGTTTGCCTTTTTTCCCAATTGATCCTGAACAAGTGAACTCCAAAGTAGTTCCACCAGCAGGCTCAGGTGACTCTTTTTTGCATTAATATTGAAACCATTGAATTAAAATGTCATCATTTTTATATTTTGCTTTTGATCAACCATCAGTTATGTACTTCTTGGCGTTATGATTAGAGAATCAAAGTCCCCATATTGCAGCATTTAGGTTATCTTGTGACTTTGTGCCATGTTATTGCTGGATAGGCAAAGGATAGATGGATGTCTTGGCTACGCCTGCTGCTCAATACATTAAAAAATACCAGCAGCTGGATTAGGGAGTTCTGAGTAATGAGGCTGTAATTTACTTTAAGGTGACATCATAAGCCATGAGAGAAATGTATGACTGGTTTATAGAGGTCCTCTGAACTTAAGGATTGAATTACAGCCATATATTCACTCTCTTTGTTCTGTCACTCTTCAGCCAGGTAGTGTAATTGTTATAATATATGCTGTGCTCTCAATTAAATTAGAAGGTAGCTGACAACAGCATAAGTGTTGCTCATGTTACAGTTGTTGAAGACTGAAGCACTGCTGTGTGATCACCAGTGTGTCCCAACACTGTTCCAGGAGCATAGATTGGGTCGATTTGAATGAAGTCTCACTGGGTTCACTGCCTAGACTTCCTCAACTTTAGTTTACATTAATGGCTGGTTACTGAAACTTATTGTAAGCTTGTCAAAAGGTGGAACGGTGGCACAACGGTAGAGTTGCAGCCTTACAGTGCCAGAACCCCGTGCCTCATCCTGACTATCTGCACGTAGTTAGTGCGTTCTCCCTGTGACCACGTGGGTTTTCCCCAGGTGATCAGGTTTCCTCACACACTCCAAAGACGTGCAGGTTTGTAGGTTAATTGGTTTCGATAAAAATTGTGAATCATCCTAATGTGTAGGATGATGCTGGTGTTCGGGAATTGCAGGACTTTGTGCGGCCGAAGGGCCTGTTTTCATGCTATATCTCGGTATTTGTATCTGTAAGTCTCACATGGCTCACTGCGTACCTTCCTTAGCTCTAGTTTACATTAATGGCCGGTTATTGAAACTAATTGTAAGTTTGCCAAAAGGAAACAAAGTAACTCAGTGGGTCAGGCAGCATCTCTGGAGAACGTGAATAGGTGACTGTAGATTAACCCTTATCAATCCATGCCATTTATAATCTCCACTACACATATGTGCATGCCACCCTTCACATGGTATTACGGTACTACACAGCTTTACACTATCAAGGTCAGCCCGCTCTCTCTCTCTCACAAGCCACGCCGAGCTGGATGAGAATGGCTGGCAGTTTAAATGTTCCTGTTTGTTTATGGAATAAAGGCTGATCTTTCACTATGTGTGTTGTTGTGGATCAATCATAAACCGTGAAATTTTTCGTTTTGCAATCCTTCTTCTGACTCGTGTTTATCAAATTTGCTGATGTTGTTAAAATAGAAAAGCAGTAGGAAGAAAATAGCAAACAATAAGTTCATAAGTTGTAGGTGCAGAATTAGGCCATTAAGCCCATCAAGTCTACTCTGCCATTCAATCATGGCTCATCTATCTTTCCCCCCCAACCCCATTCTTCTGCCTTCTCCCCATAACCCTTGACACCCTTACTAATCAAGATTCTGTCAACCTCTACCTTAAAAAAATCCATTGACCTGGCCCCCACAGCTTTCTTTGGCAAAGAATTCCACAGATTCACCACCCTCTGACTAAAGAAATTCCTCATCTCTTTTCTAAAGGTGCGTCCTTTTATTCTGAGGCTATGGTTCTGGTCCTAGACTCTCCCACTAGTGGAAACATCCTCCCCACAATCACTCTCCACAGGCCTTTCAATATTCAGTAAGTTTCATTGAGGTCCCCCCTTTATTCTTCCAAATTCCAGCGAGTATGGGCCCGGTGCCCACAAACGCTCATCAATGTTAACCCAATTATTCCTGGGATCATTCTCTTAAACCTCTTCTGGAAGCTCTCCAAAAGCCAGCACATCCTTCTTCAGATACGGGGGTCCAAAACTGTTCACAATACTCCAAATGTGGTCTGACCAGTGCCGTTATAAAGCCTCAGCATTACATCCCTATCTTCATATTCTCGTCCTCTCGAAATAAATGCCAGCATTGCATTTGTAATCATTGAAAATCTGATGTGAATATTCCAGGCACTTTGACAGATTTGTAGCACATTACATACCACTCTGTTAAATGTAAAGTATGTACAGTGGTTAAGAGCATTTGCAACATAAGTATAACTGAAGGGTTTGATTTGGCAGTGGGAGATTTGAATAAAGGATCTGGGGTGGATGATTGAATTATTTCATTGAATGCCTGAGCAACGTGGCAAAGCAATTATAAAGCATACCGAATGCAAGGATTCAAGCTCAAATGGCACAAGACTACAGCTTACTGGGACTACAACACTCTGGTCAGGCCAAAGGGCCTGCTTCCACACTGTATCTCTAAAATAAACTAAACACAGCAGCACTGTGTGATCAGCAGAAGGATTGCAGGAGCTCAAAAAGATGGCTGCCACACCCTCGTAATAGTAATTATGGATGGGCAATAAATGCAGATCTTCCCTGGGGCATTCTAATCACAAAAAAATAAATGTACATTAAAAAAAATCTTCCATTGTAAATGATGAAAGAGTAATTGAATTTCTAGGGAATTATCTTGTCATTGCCACTCAAGTGATTTGTGGAAGCACACTACACGCTAATTGGCTTTTACTTTTCCTACATAATATTGGTGACAGTGACTACACTCATTGCTTTAAAGATCATCAGGTTGTGTAAATCTGAGTCTCAGTGTATTTATTTCACGTTCAAAAGCATTTGCTAGGATATTTGCTTCAATTGAAGGGATGGACTTCAGACGATCTTCCAAAGGGACGATAGTGCTTTAAATGCTAAATAGTCATAGTCATAGTCATACAGTGTGGAAACAGGCGCTTCGGCCCAACTCGGCCCAACCAACATGTCCCTTCTACACTAGTCCCACCTGCCTGGTTTTGGCCCATATCCCCCTAAACCTATCCTATCCATGTAGCTGTCTAAATGACCCCTCTCTTAAGATTCCAGATTTCTTAAACAGCGCAATAGTACCTGCAAAAAAACACCTTGACCCATACACCCATCACCATTAGTGTAAAAAAAGTTACCCCTCAGGTTCCTATTAAATCTATCCCCCCTCACCTTAAACCTATGACCTTTGGTTCTCAATCCCCCTATTCTGGGCAAAAGGCTGTGCATTTACCCGATCTATTCCTCTCTGGCTTTTGCACACCTCTATCAGATCATCAGCTGCTTTGGTTTCATCATTGCTGTATAATATACTCAACCTTTTCAATGACAAATCCCCATATACAATGTTAGATACAATGGTGATACTAAAATAATAATCTTGCAAGAATGAAACAAATAAGTAAGTTAAAATGCTGATTTACTACGTTCCAACTTGGGTGATAAGTGAAATATTTCTCCTTACGTGACTGCTTTAAGTAATAATATCACCCAGATTTCGGAATATAAAATCAGTTGCTCCAATCTGTTGGACGCACAATTTTTATTCTGTTGTGATGTTGTACTTAGTTCATGAGGATATTCCATTGAAATGGCAGAAATGTTTTGTATGATGGGTTACTAAGTCACGTATAATAGCAACTAGACTAAGTGGGACCCATAGGGTCCCATGTTCACATGGGAGGGCTGGTCCCCCAATGCAATATTCCACCTCTCCACCAATTCCAATATTGGTGGCCAGTGGGGGGGGGGTCTAGTATGGGCGTTTTGGGCCGAATGGACTGATTTCCAGAGGGTTAGTATGGACATTGTGGGCCAAATGGATTAATGGGCAGGCAGCTCAGTCACTCAGGCCTAGTGGGCTGGCAGCTCAGTCACTCGGGCCTGGTGGGCTGGCAGCTCAGTCACTCAGGCCTGGTGGGTTGGCAGCTCAGTCACTCAGGGCTGGTGGGCTGGCAGCTCAGCCATTCAGGGCTGATGGGCTGGCAGCTCAGTCACTCAGGGTTGGTGGGCTGGCAGATCAGTCACTCAGGGCTGGTGGACTGGCAGATCAGTCACTTAGGGCTGGTAGGCTGACAGATCAGTCACTCAGGGCTGATGGGCTGGCAGTTCACTCATGGCTATTTCTTGAAATAGCATTTCAGGCAGAGTACAGGCCACCAAACTCAATTTCACAGCATTTCAGGCAGAGTGCAGGCCACCAAACTCAATTTCACAGCATTTCAAGCAGAGTGCAGGCCACCAAATTGCAAAACAACTCATTGCATTGCCATTAAGGGCTAACAAATAATTTATTGCAAGTACATTGCAGACTCACAGTTCAATTGATTCACAGCTTAGAATCACAGTTGTTAACTCTTCATCGCGATCTTCCAGAGTGACTGACTCATGTCCAGGCATCTGGGGTTTTATAGTCCTGCCCCCCGGAAGGGGCGTTATCTTCATCGTGGTGATTGACAGGCGTGAGGACCAATCAGCTGACCTCAAGATTTTTGAAACACACAAAACTTTTTTATTTTTCATCGTTCGAAAAATCCTCAGGGCTGCCTCAGCGGAGGAGGACTGTGAGTAAGATGACCAAAAATCATAGCGATATATGGTAGCGTTTTTTTCTAAAAGCAATATACAGCACAGACAAAAGTCTAGATGAGACTTTTAATTATATAGATAACCTAAGTTCTCAGCTAAGGCATGTGGGAGAGCTAAAGACAAAACACGGCAGATGCTGGGAACCTGAAATAAAGCAGAAAATGCTGGAAATGGAGATGAGGAGGAATTTCTTTTGCCAGAGGATGTTGAATCTGTGGAGTTCATTGCCTCAGATGGCTGTGGAGGCCAAGTCATTGTATATTTTTAAAGCCGAGATTGATTAATAAGGGCATGAAAGGTTACGGTTCGAAGGCAGGAGAATGGGGTTGAGAGGGAAAAAATAGGTTAGCCATGATTAAATGGCAGAGTGGACTCAATGGGCCGAATGGCCTAATTCTGCCCCTATGCCTTATGGAAATAATCAGCTCAGTCAACTTCAATGGAGGTACTATCAAGTACTATCCATAATCTTGCATATCATGCAGATACTATTATAACATTTAAGGGACAATTGGACATGTACATGGAAAGAACAGGTTTAGGAGGTTATGGGCCAAACTTGGGCAGGTTTTGGTCAAATTAGTCCAAAGGCCCTGTTTCTACACTGTATGCCTCTATGATTCTATGACTCCGAGAGACTCGATGACCTATCTAAGAACTATCATTTGATGGACTACAATCAACCAGTTGTCCTGGCTGAGAAAAGTGGAAGGAAAGAGTGAGTATTCTTCTCTCTGATCACTCTCTTGTAACATTTACTGGAAGGATGGTGGTGCAAGCGGGAACAGGAACAAGGTTGGCTAGATGTCCCTCATCATGTTCAAGTTGGCTGCCAATGCTCCTGTCTGGAGCCAAGAACAAAGAATGAAAACTGATGTAAAGCACCAAATTCCAGATTCCAGCCAATTCTTTCCAGTAAGTGTCTTTGGAGAAACAAGGAACAGCAGCTGCTGGTTTACAAAAGAGGACCTGGGAGTAACTCATCCGGTCAGGTAGCATCACTGGAGAACATGGATAGGTGGCATTTTGGATTGGGACGCTTCTTCAGAACATGAATGAATGAATGAATGATTGAATGGATGAATGAATGAATAAGTTTATTGGCCAAGTATTCACATACAAGGAATTAGCCTTGGTGCTCCACCCGCAAGGGACAACATGACATGCAGTGTCAGTTAGGAATGACACATAAAACATTAACCATTAATAATAACACACTATTGATTAAACATGTGAATTAAATAAAATACCAGAGCAAAAGGAGGCTACAGATTTTTGGTTATTGAGTAATCTATTACTTGTGGAAAAAAGCTGTTTTTATGTCTGGCTGTGGCATCTTTGAAAGTCTGGAGTTGCCTTCCAGAGGGAAGTGATTCAAAGAGTTTGTGGCCAGGGTGAGAGGGGTCAGAGATGATCTTACCCGCTCGCTTCCTGGCCCTTGCAGTGTACAGTTCGTCAATGGAGGGAAGGTTGCAGCCAATAACATTCTCAGCTGATCGGACGATTCGCTGCAGCCTCCGGACGTCGTGCTTGGTGGCAGAACAAAACAAGACCATGATGGAGAAGGTGAGGACAGATTCTACGATGGTCGTAAAGAACATGGCCCTAGAGCAGCAGGAATCACAGAGGTGGAGCAGTGAGAGAGGGTTTCACAGAACTCCCATCAGAGATTCTTCAAATTATGCATATATTGAGGAGATATTACAGTGGAGCAGTCTGTAGTTTAGTTTCGAGATACAGCGTGGAAACAGACCCTTTTGGCCCACCGAGTCCGCGCCGACCACTAACACAATCCTACACACTAGGGGCAATTTACAATTCTTATCGAAGCCAATTAACCTACAAACTTGCACGTCTATGGAGTGTGGGAGGAAACCGGAACACCCTGAGAAAAGCCACGCGGCCACAGGGAGAATGGACAAACTCCGTACAGACAGCACCCGTGGTCAAGATCAAACCCAGGTCTTGGCGCTGTAAAGCAGCAACTCTGCCGCTGCGCCTCCATGCCGCCCTGTGCCATCAACATGTAGAAAGAGGGAACTCCAGTTGCTAATTTACGAAAAGGACACAAAGTTCTGGAGTAACCAGCGGGTCAAGCTGTATCTCTGGAACATGGATCGGTGACATATTGGGTTGAGACCCTTGTTCAAGTACTAATAGATGCTGGTCAAGACCGGGAACAAGCAGTTTCTTCTTCCTCGAGGCCAATTGTGTTGTCCAACTGTTGCTTTGTCTGTGAGAATAGTATGTCCCTTTGTTTGCGCTGTGCCACCAGGAAAGATGTTAGAACTGGTCAGAGATTACTGTCAGTCAAGCAAGTGTTTAATGGAGTCAAATTTGAGATCACCACATCTGGTTTTAACTGAATTGTAAAAGTCTGTAATTAGGTTGCAGGATTTATGGCTCATTGATAAATGCACATTGTCCTCTTAATAAGAAAAATAAAATAATTGAAACGTTACAACACAGTATGAGGCCATTTAGGCCATTATTTTTGTATTGGTCCAAAGATAGCAACCAACCTAACCCCATTATGCAGAACTGGATCCATAGCCCCTAGTTCACAACTCGTTTAGTACAGTTCACAGCTCATCCAGTACACTTCCGAATACTCTTTCAATTTGACCAAATTGTGGCTTGAAAATACTTCAGGCTGGTGTAGCTTTGGACTCTGCTTTATGCTGGCTCACCGTGGTCTGCTGGACTGATCATTCAGCACAAAGGTGGTGCAGCGGTAGAGTTGCTGCCTGACCGCACCAGAGTCCCTGGTTCGATATTGACCACGGGTGCTGTCTGTACGGTGTCTGTACGTTCTCCCCGTGACCTGCATGGGTTTTCTCCGGGATCTCCGGTTACAGATTAGTAGGTTAATTGGCTTGGTAAAATTGTAAATTGTCCCTAGTGTGTGTGGCATAACGTTAGTGTGCGGGGATCACTGGTCGGTGTGAACTTGGTGGGGTGAACGGTCTATTTCCACATTGTATCTCTATACTAAACTAAACTCAACTAAACACAACTTCTAGCCTCTTGCAGCAGCATCATTTAGTTTGCCACCAGCTGACTAATGAGTTTTCAGCCTCTTAATGCCAGAAGTTCTGTTATGATAGCATATCCCAGTTGCTGGCTGTCTTAATATCCATATTGATTCCAATGCACTCAGATCTCCATGTTTATGGTGAAGTTAATGATGATGATAATGTTAATTACAATGTTAATTTGTTTGCTTTCACATTGCGAGGCATAAATTTATTTTTAAATTGTGTTTTTTTTTTTCACACTGGCACAGCTGTTAGCTCTGCTGGCTTGCAGCTGCAGAGTCACAGGTTCAATCCTGATCTTGGGTGCTGTCTATGTGGAGTTTGCGCGTACTCTCTATGATTGCATGGGCTTCTCTGGGTGCTCTGGTTTCTTCCCAATGCCAAAGATAAGTGTTTATGGGTGTGGGGTGGTGGAGTGGGGTGCAACTGACTGGATGCATCTCGGCCAAGTTTGGCATCTCAATTGCCCAAGAACGAAGGTGGCTGAAGAAATTGGTGGACAATGTCCTTTCCATCACAGGTATTGAGTTGAAATGTCACTTTCCATGTTCTCTAGGGACGCTGCCTTAGCCACTGAGTTACTCCAGCATCCTTAGCCTTTCCTTTCTCAGAGGCTTGCTTTACTCTTCCTGGTTTCAAGTCTTTTAAGTCAGCTTCAAGCTTCACGCCACTCACAGTTTCTGTTCCAGGGCATTGCTAATAAGTGGGCCGAAGGGCCTGTTCCTGCCCTGCACTGTTCTATGCTCTAAGTTGCATTGAAAGAATAAACATTTCCAATTAGATAGCTACAGGTGTGGAAGCATTTGCCTACTTTCTTCAGCAGCGTTTAGCTCTCCCAGTCGCGATGAAAGGTTTGAAACATTAATACTGTTGCTCTCTCCACACCTGCAGCCTGCCCTGCTGAATGTTTTCTGCATATGCTCATTTCAGATTTCCGGCATCCAGAATTTTGCAATGCTCGGTGCATTTAAAATGATGTCACACTGCATGGCCGTAAAACCTTCGCCAGTCGTTGCTCACAATGTTTGATGTGACTTTTTTTGGCATGTACACTTGGACCTCTCAATCACTCTTTAAGGCAGCGGTTGTTAACACTCTTGTGTCCAAATGCCACTGTGCACATTGGCTACATCAGGATATGGAGTGTAAAATGAACAGTTTAAAGCAAAGCTGTGCGTCTCTGTACACACCATGTTTCACCCCCAAAACCCAGATTAAAGGAATTTCTAAATCTCACCATTTGCTCACTGCTTGTTGTTTGGGGATGCGTTCAACAGCAGGTGAGCTGATTTAACTTCAAATTTCTGGAATAGTCTGCTGTTAAGTACATTTTCCGAATTATATTGGATTGTTACCCACAATAAATTCTCCTCTCTAGTATATATGGGCAGCACAGTGGTGCCTTACAGTGCCATGTACCTGAGTTCGATCCTGACTATGGGTGCTGTCTGTACGGAGTTTGTATGTTTTCCCCTGTGACCGCTTGGGTTCTCAGGTTGCCCAATTTTCTCCTACACTCCAAAGGCGTTCAAGTTTGTAAAAATTATTAATTGGCGCTAGTATGCAGGATAGTAGTATTAGTGTATGGGGCGATCGCGGACTCGGTGGGCTGAAGGGCCTGTTTCCATGTGGTATCTCTCAAGTCTAAAGCCTAAAGTCTAACGGTAGCTAGGTCATAGGTTGTAAACCTAAAACAATGCATTTTGTACAAATCATGAGTGATTCATAAAAAAACAATTTAGATTTTAATACACTTAACTTTGAACTTCAGACTTTAACCAATATATACGGCCTCTGTGGTTTACTAATGATTACAATTACACTTGAACTGTTGTGAAATGTATTCTTTTTTACTTGTTACTCATCTGTTTTACTTTGTCAGTGCCAAGTACATCCCATTACCCATGTGATTTCTGAGCCGTTGTTCGTTAATATTGGCATGCCAACATGTTTATGCTCAGATTTGCAACACTGATTGAAACAAAATTGTGTAGTGGGTTTTTTTTTTGGGGGGGGGGGGGGGGGGGGGGGGGGGAGGTGTGGAGAAGAGGAAGAGGGAGGGTTGTGTGGGGATAGGAGGGCGTGTGAATTGGAACCCAGTTCACATTTTTAAAGCCCGCTCATTCTGCTGCCAGTATTTAGGCGTAAAGGAAACGTGAACGTATCGACACTCAGGACTTAGTGACAGCAGCTCCCTCCGCAAGCCTTTCATTGCTTTTTTATTTTCTGACGTTCGGCATGTGGGAGTCAAACTCCAGGCTGACTTCCAGCCAGGCGATCCTTGCACAGAAGTAACTCAGTGCGTCTGTCTGTGCTCACTGATGCATTCATTGAAATACGGGATCTGGTGGTCAGATGCAAATCATTTCCAGTAAGCAAAGAGGTTTCTTCAGTAGTTAAATGTTGGCAGTGACGCAGCCTGCCTTGCGGGAGACATGTTTATGGGACTGTAGGGAGACAACAAGCCACAGTATTGAAACTACATCACAAAACCCAGCAGCTGCTCAAGCAGATCTCCTTGAAAAGCAGCAACTCGTGTTATTTGAGTCTTGAAATAATTAACTATTACTGAAATAATAATTGGATAAAAATAACATTGTATTTAATTGCAGTTTGATAGTTTGCATTTTTTACTGGGCCTGCAGTCAGAGAACTGATGTGATTTATATGAACATTAAGAAAGTCTGCCCTCGCATGAATAGTTCAGACCTCTGTTGGCTTCAGTTGGGCGAACTTGCGTTTTCAATGTTAACACAGGAAACTGCACATCATTCAACCTGTGTGCTAGTTCATGTACTGGTAAGCAAGTCATATATTGAAATCCATTCAGAATCTCCAGATGGAAAGACCATATTTGGGGTCTTTAACCAACATTTCTACGGCCGCATCAGGTTTATGAAACGAGGCATGCATGTCAAGCAAACACGAATCAGAAATGACACATAACTCTGGGTCGGCGGCATGGTTGTACAGCGGTAGAGCTACTGCCTTACAGCGCCAGAGACCCGGGTTCGATCCTGACTGCAGATGCTAAAGGGCCTGTCCCACGAGCATGCGACTGCGTGCGGCAAGCGCGACCTAACGTGGTCGCTTGAGCCGTACGGCCTCGCGGGGCCGGCCCCACTTCGATCGCCGGAGCCGTATGGAGTTGTGCGGAGCTGGTCCTGACATCGCGCGGGGCTCCGAAAAACTGACACTGTCCAAAAATTCAGCGCGGCAACATCCTGCCGGCCCGCAGCCGCATTGAGGCCATATGCACCGCCTCAACGGGCGTGCGCAGTGTCTCAACGCCGTACGTAGCGTCTCGACACCGTACGCAGCGTCTTGACGCCGTATGCAGCGTCTTGATGGCGTACGCAGCGTCTTGATGGCGTACGCCTAGCGTGAACTTCCCGCGGACTTTGCTCGAACTTCAAGTCAACTCGTACAGGATCACTCGACGTTCGCGCGGCCCTCTATTCCGGTTTGGTCGCGCTTGCCGCATGCAGTCGCATGCTCGTGGGACAGGTCCTTATGTGTATGGAGTTTGTACCATCTCCCCATGACCTGTGCGGGTTTTCTCCGAGATCTTTGGTTTACTCACACACTGCAAAGGCGTACAGATTTGTAGGTTAATTGGCTTGTTATAAATGTAAATTGTCTCTAGTGTGTGCAGGATAGTGTTGGTGTGCGGGGATTGCTCGTCGGTGCGGACTAGGTGGGCCGAAGGGCCTGTTTCTGCACTGTATCTCTAAACTAAACTAAACTCAATTAGCCTTATGGAGCAGAAATGCGGAACTGCAGATGCTGGTTGACAAAAAAAACCCACAATGTGCTGGAGTAACTCAGCGGTTCAGGTAGCATCCCTGCAGTACTTAGATAGGTGATGTTTCGTGTCGGGACACTTCTGAATCAGTCTGAAGAAGGGTCCCGACCCAAAAAAACACCTATTCATGTTCTCTAGAGATGCTGCCTGACTCGCTGAGTTGCTCAGGAACTTTGTGCCTTTTTTAGCGTTATGAAGCATTCCACTTCCTATTCCACCCAAATTGCTTCTAATCTATTTCAGGACACTTGCTGACAGTTAACAGGAGATATCAAGAAAATGATAAGGGTCTCTTCCACCGGGTGACACCCGTAATGGCCGCCGCGCCAGCAGTCTGTCTCTTCCCTTCTCTGTTTTTAGTATTTTAAGTATGTCTTGAATGTTTGTTTTAATGTCTATAGGTGTGTTTTATGTGGGGGGTGCAGGGGGGGATTGAGGGAAACTTTTTCCAGTCACTTACCTCGACGGGGATGCGATTTTCCTCCGTGTCACATCTCTGCCCCTCCCCCCTGCGGCCTACAATGTGGAGAGGTGTGGCCTTTCCTGGAGACCGGCCCGGAGCTTCAAGCCGCGGGCACGGCTTGGACTTACCATCGCGGAGCCTGGGATCTTTTGCCGAGGATCACCAGTGTAGGAGCTCCGACGGGCGACCTGTGGACTTTAACACCGTGAAGCAGCGGTCTCCTGTAAGAAGGGCTTGAACAGTGCACCGTCGGCAACGGCAAGTGCAGAGGGTTCAAGGCCCCGACCACGGGTGAACAAAGGAGGAAGATGACTGAACTTTATTGACTTCCATCACAGTGAGGAATGTGGGTTCCGCTGTGGTGGATGTGTATGTTAAATTTTATTTTATGCGGCTGAATTGTGTATTGTTGTTTTTCTCACGTAGTATGGCTGCATGGTAACTTAAATTCCACTGTAGATTAATTGGTACATGTGACAATTAAATTGAATCTTAATCTTGACCCGAAAGGTCACCCTTTCCTTCTCTCCAGAGATGCTGCCTGTTCCGCTGAGTTGCTACAGCATTTTGTGTCAATCTTCAAGAAAATGACTTCCCTCCATTTGTAGCCTACATGCACTGCGGACTAACTTCTGGCAAGAAAATTTGTATTCTAGAATGTGAATGGAAAGAGCATTAAGGGACTCCATAAGATTAGTAGATAATATGACATCTTTCAGATGAGCCATGAAGCTATCCTATCTGATAGAGTAATACAGTGCGGAAACAAGCCCTTCGGCCCAATTTGCCCACATTGGCCAATATGTCCCAGCGACACTAGTTCCACCTGCCAGCATTTGGTCCATACCCGTCCAGACCTGTTCTATCCATGATCTCCCATATTGACATGAACGATTTCATGGCATTATAAAGTGCACAAACTCTTCCTTGTATGCTGGTCAATAATTACCTCTCCATCATCACCTACATACTGAATCATCAGGTTATTATCAAATTTCCAAATGTGAGAAACGTGTTGTGTGTGAATTGGGTGTTCTATTTTCTACATGTAAAGGAGTTTAGAAGGATGAAGGGAGACACCATCGTAACTTACCAAATAGTGAAAGGCCTGGATAGAGTGGATATGGAGAGGATGTTTCCACAAGTGTGAGTGTCTAAGACCAGAGGCCATGGCCTCAGAATAAAAGGACGTACCTTTACAAAGGAGATGAGGAGGAATTTCTTCAGTCATAGGGTGGTGAATCTGTGCAATTCATTGCCACAGAAGGCTGTGGAGGCCAAGTCAGTGGGTATTTTTAAGGTTTGACAGATTCATGATTAGTACGGGTGTCAGGGGTTATGGGGAAAAGGCAGGAGAATGGGGTTAGGAGGGAGAGATAGATCATCCATGATTGAATGGCAGAGTAGACTTGATGGGCCGAATGGCCTAATTCTGCTCTAATAAATTATGAACTTATGAACTTCAGTCTAAATCTTTATTGGCTATAATGTGAGTTGGGGGGGGGGGGATTTGAAGGTGATGAATTAGGCTAAAGAAATGCAAGTCCTTCTTTCCTTTGGCAGTAAAAGTTCTGAATCAGCTGCACGTCAAACCCAAAGACGTGACGCCTAACAAAATGAATGGAGTCATTTGTGGATAGTGAAATCTGGCCCACTTACACTTTACTTCCGCTTAAATATACACGTCAATTTTACCAGTTTGCTGGCAAGATATAATATTTTACTGGGAGCAAATCAAATGCTGCACAATTCTGCAGGAGGGTCGGAGATAAAATGTCAGTGCTTCACCAGCAGGGAGCTCTATTGCTTCTCCTTTCTGAAGTACACGTTGAATAATAAGACAGGAAGGACCGACACTCCATCAACGTCAAGTACACGATGTGAAAAAAAAAATCAGTCTCCATAAATATCTCAGTTTATCTTTGGTCAATAAATTATGGCACATCGAAATTCACTATTAATGATATTCCATTAATAAGCGAAAGGTGAATTGGCGAATTAGCCTTTAATCATGACGTTCTAAGTTTAGCCGAAGCAAAAAATAAATGCTTTCTTTAATATATTTTGTGCTCTGTCTACAATTAGTTCCCCTTTAATCAATGCACTGCAGCATTTTAGTAGTTCAGCTTCAAAGCAACATTTTTACACACTGTTTTAATAGATTTAAAAGGAGTACAGTAGAGGCTGTGGTGGGTATAACAGTCCTTACTGTTCTACAAATCCTGGAGGTATGTATGGAATTCAAATAACCAGAGGCTAGTGGAAAGTGCAGCTGATTTTATGACACCCCACTTTCTTTACCACTGTACACTTAACCCAAACGCATATTTTATGTGAGCTGCATTAACATTGTTTGCAATTGATAAATGACAATAAAAAATGACCACCAGAATGTTAAATATTTCCTGCAGTACCACCACCGTTTTTTTTTTAATACTTCAAATTGTTAAATATGTCTGGACATATTTTCCTAACAGCGGTTTTTATTTGTCGGGGTGCTTGGGAGGCTGAATGTCTGACCAGGATTATTTCCCGGGAACTTTATAACAATACACATAGATTCATTCTCCTGCTAACTTGCCATTTCCACTGTTCCTTTGGAAAAGGTTTCACTTTCCTATCGGGAAGGACCCAGTGGAATGCAGGGAAAATGAGTGGTTTCAGAAACAGTTCGGTGGATCCTCTTTCATGAAGGACCACAATTCTGATTGCAATAACGTGCCCTGCAAGGTAGAACAGGGAACATAGAACAGGACAGCACAGGGACAGGCCCTTCTGCCCACAATGTTTGTGCCGAACATGATGCCAAGTTAAATTGATCTCATCTGCCAGTACATGATCTATGTCCCTCTATATCCTACTCTTAAATGTGGCTATCTAAAACCCTCATAAACATCACCAAAAGTCACCTATAGTTTTTTTGCAAAGATGCTGCCTGACCCTCTGCGTTACTCCAGCATTTTGTGTCTTTCTTCGGTGTAAACCAGCATCTGCAGTTCCTCCCTACACATTTTGTCTGCTCCACTGCGAAAACTCCTCAAGGTGTGCCTACTTTGAAGAGGTTCTCCTTCTCTCTCCGACGAGAGTTCTGCAACCCTCTCTCTCGCTGCTCCACCTCTGTGATTCCCTCTTCCCTGACTGAGTAAGGGTCTCGAACCAAAATGCCACATATTCCTTTTCTCCAGAGATGCCGTCTGACCTGCTGAGTTACTCCAGCAGTTTCTGTCTATCTTTGGTGAAAACCTGTAGATGTTGGAAATGTAAAATAAAAATGAGAAAATGCTGGAATCATTCAGCAGGTCAGGTGCATCTGTGGAAAGAGAAACAGAGATAATGCTTCAGTCAAAGATCCTTCATTGGAGGTGCATTTGAGGAAAGAGAATCAAGGTTCTAAAGAAAGGGTCCTTGATGTGAAATATTAACTCTGTTTCCCTTTCCACTGATGCTGCTGGACCTGCTGAGTGTTTCCATTACTTTTGGACGGATGCTGCCTGACCTGCCGAGTTACTCCAGCACTTTGTTTAGTTTATTGTCACGTGTACTAAGGTATAGTGAAAAGCTTTTGTTGCATGCTAGCCAGTCAGCAGAAAGACAATACATAATTACAATTGATCCATTTGCACATAGATAGATTGAAGACTGTGGAGTGAGTGTAATATGTGATTGTAGATCTGCTTCTGTGGCTATCACGCAAATAGTTGCCTGTGTTTGGCGCCATCTTGGAATACATTGTGTCCATTCCTTTTGTTGTGTTAATGGAACTAACTGTGTATGTCAGATGTGGTTCATCAGATATTCAGAAGCACAGAAAATGTTGTCGACATTGAGAAGCATTTACCTGTTGAAGTCTGCACATCTGTGCAACTTTTTCCTGTCTGCTTGTTATACAGCCAGTTCTTTTCTTAAGAACGCGTGTCATTAAGTGACATAGAGTGGACAACTGGTCCATTCCAGATTCTCTGGCAATTCATGAATGACTTGCTCTTATCTCGCTGCTGTTAATTCAGATGTCATAGCCCAGAACAAGGTGGGGGAACATTTGACTCTCCAAGGAACCTCATTCAACCTTCCGAAGGCTCAGGATAGCAGAGGAGATTTACACTGCATTTGCACCTAATGTAGTATAATATTCAAATGTTCTTCTAATACTCCAGGTGGTGACAGAATGGAATGATACTACAGGCCTTGTTGAGAGAGTGTAACCCTTTTGATGTGTGGTTTTAGTGAAAGTAATATAAGGATCAAGGCATAGTAACCCAATACTTATTCAGCTTCAGCAAACTCAGCTGAGATGAGAATGACTTCCAACTTCCAGCATACCATTCCACATCACCGCCTCGCTTCCCCCCCCCCCCCCCCACTGTCAATGTGTCTTAACCTCTATGCTTTGTTTAATTGATTCAGTTTAAAGAATCCCTCTCTACACACATTTGAGTCCACAACCGTTGGGCTGGCTGTTCTTATGGCAACAAAAGTGCTACAGGAAATGGGGTTCTCAACCTGCGTTACTAGCCACAAGCATTGTCTGCTGAGACTGCAGATCGGAAACTCAAGTATGAATTTCTGATAAGTCTTATCAGTCTTGTCAAGATAGCACATCAGTTTAAAGCATCTCTGACGTTACTTTATACTGTTAGCCTGGACCAAGTCACCAAATCTTTGATGTGAATCTGTAGTGTCAATGTTCAAATATATATGTGCCACGCTACCAAAATGAATCATGCTGCTAGCTCGAGTGCAGGTGCTGTTTTGCAAACTGAAACCAACAAGACTATTCAGAGTACAAGGTCTCGACAATGGTGAGATAGGAGATATGGTGTTAGAATGATGATAGACACAAAGTGCTGGAGTAACTCAGTGGGTCAGGCAGCATCTTTGGAGAAAAAGGAAGGGTGATCTTTCTGGTTGAGACCCTTATTCAGACGATTGAGTCTGAAGAAGGGTCTTGACCCAAAATGTCATCCATCCATCCTTTTTTGCCAGAGATGCTGCCTGACCTGCTGAGTTACTCCAGCACTTTGTGTCTATCTTCGGTATAAAGCAGCATCTGCAATTCCTTTCTACACATGGTGTAAGAATGGCTTTCTATAGTGTAACCCAGTTGCATATTTAGTTGCAAGGGGATTATGGAGGTTGTGAAGCTCTTTTGCCACTTTCATTCACGCATGCGACAAGCTTGCACGCATCAGGCAGTCCTGATTGCCAGATCTCACCAATGAGGGTTTGGAAAGATACTGCCATGTAGAGATTCACAGATCTTGACACCTTTCCAGCCACTGGTAAGCAAATTCCTGTGGTCAGTGTTATCTGAATGTCCAGCTTGAATATATGACATAGCAAGTCTTAGTTTAGTTCAGTTTAGTTTATTGTCACATGTACCGAGGTACAGAGAAAAAAAAAATCTTTGTTGCATGCTATCCGGTCAGCGAAAAATCTATATATGATTACAACCCAGCAATTCATAGTGTACAGATACAGGATAACGGGAATAACATTTAGTGCAAGAGAAAGTCCAGTAACGTCCGGTTAAAGATAGTCCGAGGGACTCCATTAAGGTAGATTTTAGGTTAATACCGCTCTCTGGTTAGTGATAGGGTGGTTCAGTTGCCTGATAGCAGCTGGGAAGAAACTGTTCCTGAATCTGAAGGTATGCATTTTTGCACTCTGTGCCTGGTGGGAGATTGGAGAAGGGGGAGTGTCCGGGGTGAGACTCGTCCTCGCTTATGCTGGTGTCACCTTGATATTAAGATTTAGAATCTGCTGCTTTCTCGTGTTTACTGGCGTTAATCTCTTTTCCAGGGCACTTTGTGTGTTTAATCACTCATAGATTTACAGGAGCCTTTACTGCTTTTGGCCATCAACTCAATTCCTGCAGTTTTCCAGTGCATCAGCAGTGGGGAAAACCCCCCTTGGGTTGGTGAAGAGTTAGCTATGTCAGGGCTTTGTCATTTTGTGGTTTATGAATAGCTGATGGAATTTCAGACTGGTCCAGCTATGACCTGGGTCTGAGCCAGGTTTGGAGCTCCCCGAGCAGGGACTTACTGGTTTATTCCACGGAATGTTAACTTGTGGTCAGCGAAGAGAGACAACTGAGACACACAAACTCCATTATGCCTGGGGAAAGCAAAACTGGAGTAAAGTGACTGCTCAGAGTGAGGTGCAACGGGCCAGGAAGTCGAGAGCACTTCCAATTGGATAGTTGGCTTTCTGGTTTGCAAACCGAAACTAACAAGACCATTCAGAGTACATGGTCAAGATTCAAGATTCAACATACATTTAATTGTCACATGTGCCAGATGGCACAGTGAAATGAAATTCCCATACAGCCATACAATAAAAAAAAATAAATAAAGAGCACACACTATAGAATTCGACATAAAACATCCCCACACAGCAGAATCAAAGTTTCCCACTGTGTGGGAAGGCACCAAAGTCTCGACAATGGTGAGATAGAAGATAAGGTGTAAGAATGAAGATAGACACAAAGTGCTGGAGTAACTCAGTGGGTCAGGCTAAAATTAGGCTGTTGTGCTGTTCAAAACTTAAGTCATAATAAATGTATTCAAAGTTTCAAATTGGTTGATCAGTCCAGACAAAGTGCCTTGTGGAGTTCTGCACACATCATTATAGACAGGACATGAAGTCTATAATGAGTGTGGAGTTGACATGTAAGACATCAAGGATGAGAAATGAACATTATATGGAGATACACAATTACCAGCAGAAACAGCTGCACAAACCAAAGCTTTTTTTTTTTAAATCATGAAGGGTTTTGAGAGAATGTATTGGGAATAACAGCTTTACAGGTTGGGGAGTTGGGGATGAAGGATCATAAATTTGGAATTGTTCTCAGAAGGAAGTTGGAAGAGATTGCTTTACCTAGAGGATTGTTAGTCAAAGGCAGTGGGGAGATATTGTGGTAGCTTTTAAGAGAATTTGGATGTGAGGCAAGGGTAATACAGAGGAGGGGGTGATATGATCAATGTCAGTTGTTTGAGCAATGAGCCGGTGAGCCAGATAGCAACGGGGAGACAGGAAGGATGCAGGTGAGAGGATTAGTGTCTGGCGGAAGTACTGCCCAACCTGATCAAAATTAAATGATAACGATTCAACGTAATCTACTTCCCATCCGTAGCCAGCCAGACTGAAGTAGCAGGGAATCATTTAGCAGCAGAATTTCGCAGGGTCCAGTCATTAGGTAGCATTGAGGGGGGAGGTCCGAGACATTACGGAGGTAAGAGTTGTACAAAAAACATATCGGAACCGGGGGTTCAAGCCAATTGTGAGGGGGGGTTTCAAACAGGTCACAGTGGTGGTGGAGGCAGATATAAAAGGTGTGTTTTAGAGGCCTTTAGATAGGCACATGGATATACAGGGAACGGAGGAATATTGGCCATGTACAGGAGGATGAGTTTAGTTCAACTTGGCATTATGTGCAGCATTGACATTGTGGACTGATTGGCCTGTTCCTGTGCTACTCGTTTCTAAGTTCTAGGTTCTATGTTCTATTTTGCTCCTAAGCACCTACACAAGAATGGAAGAATGGACATTCTTAATGAGTCTGAAGAAGGGTCCCAACCCAAAATGTCACCCATACATTTTTTCCAGACATGCTGCCTGACCCGCTGAGTTACTCCAACACCTTGTGCCTATTTTTGCTATATAGTAGCATCTGCAGTTCCTTTCTAATCATACCTAAACAAGAAGATTATTTGTTATCTCATCACTATTCTTGGAACTTACATTGTGCAGAATAGCTGCTGCATTTACTATGTCACAACAATGACCGCATGAGGCTGTAACTGACTGGGTTACTATCAATATTATGAAAAGTATTGTAGAAATAAATGGAGCATTTCACAACCATAGCACATCCCAAGTCACTTATTATCAGGAAACACTTAGTGCCCGTCAAGTCCTCTTTGACCATCAAGCACCCATTTACATTAATCTTACATTAATCTGATTTTGTAGCCAGCACTACCTTCAGAAATTTCCTCTGGCTCTATAAAATGATTATACCTTTTTAAATATCAAGTTTTAAGATGAAATTAAGCTGTAAACTTTGATGCAGCAGAACTAGTATGCTTCCAAACTGTTAACGTAATTAAGCTAATGTTGATATTCCTTGTGGGCTAAAACAAGAAACCCAAGGATCTGGGAATAGCTTTTGCACTTCGCAATCTTGCAGCAAGACGATGTCATTCTATAATATATGTCTCTGATTTAACGGGCATTTGGGGATGCGTCGCTGTGCAAAAATGCAAGGGATATGATGCTATATTGTAAGTTTGGGAATAGCTCTAATTGGCATTCTGTCCATGCGAAAGTAATGCAGTAAGTTCTCATTATTCAGTGGGGATAAACAAAAGGATAAGCTTTCACAATCACCCACCCACACTCCTCTCCTGCTTTCGGGGTGATTTACTTTCATACATGGAATAAATGACTTCAAATAGGAACTCCTGCCAAATTCCAAATGTAGTTAACTGAAATAGCAGATTTCACTAGAATGGATATCATTCTCTTTCAATAGCTTGAGACCCTACTGTTTCTTCGATGGGATGAGTGATCGGGTGGGGAATCGGTCTTGTTGGGGGCCAGTGTCACATTTCATCTATCATGTGGCATTTGCATTTGCTTTAGCGTTAATGATCCAGTACAACAATACAATTATTATTGCAGCAAATTAAACTTAAGATCTAAGACTACAGGTCTTAGTCATCCTGACTACGAGTGCTGTCTGTACAGAGCTCAGGTTTCCTCCCACACTCCAAATATGTACAGGTTTGTGTTTGTAAGCTAATTGGCTTGGTAGGATTGTAAATTGTCTCTAGTGTGTGTAGGATAGTGTTAGCGTGGTGGGATCGCTGGTCGGTGGGCCAAAGGGCCTGTTTCCGCGCTGTATCTCTGAGCTAAACTAAACGAAAAAAATAGACAAATGCCAGATCGACTATTTGTTCACCGGAATGGGGAAAATATAATATTATTAATATTTCTTCGTGATTTATATGGAATTTAAATATGATGTAAAAGGAATAGTCCAAGATTTACGAGGAAAGTTACTGACCATGATATGCGAATGATATGAGCAAAAAGCCAGAGTTCATAAAGCCCCTAATTCCCTTTCATTTGTATTCATATTCACTAATCAAACATGATTAAATACCATGTAAAGTGCAGAGTTCAGATTATAAATTAAGGATAGTGCAACATCATGGAATCGTACAGCAGAGAAGGAGGCCAGACACCCACTATGCTGCAGGAAGGAACTGCAGATGCTGGTTTAAATCGAAGAAAGACACAAAATGCTGAAGTAACTCAACGGGACAGGCAGGATCTCTGGACAGAAGGAATGGGTGGCGTTTCGAGTCGAGATCCTTCTTCAGACTCAATGCTGTGTTAGATCTTAGAAATGGCGATCTAACGATGTGCGCAACTCTACAAATATACAGTTATTTGTCCATTCGCCCACAATTTCTTTGCACCAAATATCTTTAAACGTTGACCTCTGGTGCCGTCTCTCATGACAGTGGACACAGTTCATCCTATTTACTGAACAAAATCGGTTTATTAGTATTTACACCACTATGAAAACACACTTCGATATCCTAGTTGAGTGAACAGTTTTGCTACATTAATGCTCATCACTGGTATCTATGCAACAAAAACTTTTTACTGTACCTCAGTACACATGACAATAAACTAAGCTAAACTAAACTATTTTTCCGAGTGATCTGTTCTGCTTACTCCCTAGGCATTGACATCCTTCTTGAATGCTCGCACCCACAACTGGACATGATTTTCCAGCTCAGGTTTTCAATTGTAAAATTGAACGTGGTGCAGTGTAAAGGGATAAATCATGCAACTGAGCCAAAAGAGATATTATAATTGTTGAACAGTAGCTTGATAGATTTTGCATTGGATTTTAAAGGAGAAAAGAGAGGTCAAGGCATTTGGAGAAGAATTTCCAGCCATTGTGGTAATTTGATGTGAAGATTAAGCCACCAGTGATTTTGCATATTTAGTTTAGTTTAGTATAGAGATACAGTGCGGAAACAGGCCCTTCGGCCCATTGAGTCCGCACCGACCCTATACATGCGAGGGATCATTTGCAATTTTACCAAGCCAATTAACAAACGTATATGTCTTTGGCATGTGGGAGGAAATCGGAGATCCCGGAGAAAACCCACGCAGATCATGGGGAGAACGTACAAACTCCGTACAGTACAGCACAGGAACCTGGGTCTCTGGCGCTGTAAGGCAGCACTCTACCGTTGCACCACCATGCCACTAATGTAAGGCAAGAAATAAAAATGCCCAAAGATGTTGAATGTTTGTGGGATAATGGAGTTTTAAAATTAAAGATTCAGATGAAGTGTCTGCGACCTGAAACATGGACATTGTTTCTCTTTCCACAGATGCTGTTTGGCTTGCTGAGTCTTTCCAGCATTTTCTCTTTTTAATTTTAAAATGAGGTTTTGCTTTCTTTCCACGGAAGCTGCCTAGATTGCATTGCAGGAGAAGCTTTCAAAAAGCAATGATATAAATTAATAGGAAATAAATCTGATCAATTCTACCCACTAATTTGGATAGGAATTTGTGAAAATAATTTGAAGTATTCCACATAGAAATTTAGGGCATACTTCTCTACTGCTGTTAGTATTTGATGCACTAAATAGAGCATTGAAAGTCTACTCCATTTACAGTTTTTCATTTTTAAGTTTACTACCAATAATTTATATATCACATCAATGCATGAAACCCAGCAAAACTGCCTCCTGGGATCTTGACCTATTTAATTTTAAAATATCACTTTAACAACTTATAATAAGCCCAACTGACTCCAGTTAATAAGAATCACTTATTCATATTTGCATATTACCAGAGAGGTTGATGCTCTTCACAAAGAGAAAGTTGTACAAAATGGTGCCACAGTTTACAAGAAAGGCATCATTTATATTTAATCACTTCCTTCACCTTTGGTCAATTGTCCCCTTTTCAGCCTGTGTTATACTTTAAGGAACAATCTTCCAGAGTGTCTTCCTGGGTATAAATTGAATTCCAGTATTCGAGAGCTCGCTTAAATATTATCGCAATCATTCGTTTTTTTCATCCAGCACCTTCCTTCACAATTTCTCAGTGAAAATTGCAATTGCTTTATGAATATTGATGATAGCTCATTCTCCATCTTAATCTTTACACCAGTCAGGTTTAGGGAACAGTTGAATTGATAGTGTCTATTTTGCACCATCTCCCAAGGTTCAACAATCTTTCAGAAGTAAAGCACAAAGTGCTGGAATAGCTCAGCGGGTCAGGCAGCATCTGTGGAGGGAAAGGTTAGGTGACAATTTGGGTCTTGACCCTTCTTCACAATTACCTTAAACATAACTTTTCCATTCCCTCCACAGATATTGCCTGGCCCCTTGAGTTCCTCCAGCACTTTGTGTTTTGCTCAAGATTCCAGCTTCTGCAGATCCTTGTGTTCCAATCTTTCAGACGTAACAGACAGTCGTTGAGCATTCTTCCCAACTGACTACATACAAACCCACTTGCTTGGACTGAAGGATCTTTAGCGTGAAGCATAAACTGTTATTCTTTCCACAGATGATGCCTGATCAGCTGAATGTTTCCGCCATTTTCATTTTCTGCATTGACCATATCTCCTGCTGTCAAGTCAAAGCTGTGCCAAATCGCTCCAGTATTTTCCATTCACACACTTGAGACAAGAATTTAGTAGCACTTGAGTTGGCTGTCAACCGTATTGCCATCCACCCCATTCTAGGTACGGTAATTACATCAGCATCAGAAAATGCTGAGATCAGGGTCACAGCACCCTGTGTGTAAAACAGGAATAGATCGGGTGGATGCACAGGGTCTCTTGCCCAGAGTAGGTGAATCGAGGACCAGTGGACATAAGTTTAAGGTGAAGGGGGAAATTTTAATAGGAATCTGAGGGGTAGTTTTTTCACACAAAGGGTGGTGGGTGTGTGGAACAAGCTGCCAGAGGACGTCATTGAGGCAGGGACTATCCCAGCATTTAAGAAACAGTTAGACAGGTTCATGGATAGGACAGGTTTGGAGGGATTATGGACCATACGGGGGCAAGTGGGACTAGTGTAGCCGGGACATGTTGGCCGGTGTGGTCACGTTGGGCCGCAAGGCCTGTTTCCACATTGTATCACTCTATGACTCTATGAGTTCGCAAGTAAGGGGATTCTGCATTAATCTGGTAGATCACATGCTGTGGAGCAAGTATATGGTGGTGGCTTTCCAGCCAGTGAGAAGAACATAGTACCAACGTCAACAGAAATGTCCTTATCTTTAATAAAGAATGGGGCAGCTGTGGTAGAGTTGCTGCCTTACAGCACCAGAGACCCAGGTTCGATCCCGACTTCGGGTACTGTCTGTACGGAGTTTGTACGTTCCCCCCCGTGCCCGCGTGGGTTTTCTCCTGGTGCTCCGGTTTTCTCCCACACTCCAAAGCTGTACAGGTTTGTAGATTAATTGCCTTCGGTAAAATTGTAAATTGTCCCTAGTGTGTAGGTTAGTGCTAGTGTAGGGGGCAATCGCTGGTCGGTGCGGACTCGTGGCCCATCGGGCTTGTTTCCGCGCTGTATCTTTATTGTTTCTTGTGCTTGTCTGACAAAAATAACCTTCAAATATGCTTGATACCTTAAATTACATGAAATGCATTACAAGCTTCAGCATAATGGGGATCTGTTTGATTCACGGGATTCATATTTATGCATGATGTTGATTTTTAATTTAAGGCAGCAAGTATAAGGCTGAAAATAACTTTCGGTAAATCCCTTTGTTCCAGTTTCGAGTAAACTTCAAAGTCAACAAAATTTCCCCAATTTTCCTTGTATAATTTTATTCGTTCAAGTAAATTAATTGCTAAAAAATGTCCATTATTTCGAAGCATCTATCTGTGCAAGCAATGTGAGGACTTAGGTCAGAGCATACAATTTCAAATTAACAAACATCGTCCTAGCTTTGAAGACAATTGCCATTGAGTCAGCAAACATCTGGTCACTTAGTCATTAAATATCAGAGGAGGATCAACAGATTCTAGTCCAATATATGTTGCTAAGGTTATTTTGTCTGTGGACTTCAATTGAAAATCAGCCAAAATGTAAAACACATCTGGGATGGCACGGTGGCACAGCGGTAAAGCTTCTGCTTTCCGGTGCCAGAGACCTTGGTTCGATCATAACTATATACTGTACAGAGTTTGTACGTTCTCCCCGTGACCGCGTGGGGTTTTGCCCGGGTGCTCCGGTTTCCTCTCACACTCCAAAGACATACAGATTTGTAGGTTAATTTGACTTTGTTAAAAATTAATAAATTGTCCCTAGTGTGTATCTAGGGACACTATATCCCTTGATACTAGGGATAGTATTGGTGTTGATGTACAGGGATAGTGTTGGTGTACAGGGATTGTTGGTCGGTGCGGACTCGGTAGGCCGATGGGCCTGTTTCCATGCTGTATGTCTAAACTGAACCAAACATAGCTAAATTAACTGTCCATTTTACATCAGCCCACAGTCAATCTATCCCTATAGAGGTTTCTGACAGTCTGCCAGCAATTTGCCTCACTGACTGTTTTCCACATGTGAATCTCCTGACTGCCCTTTCAGATGTGCCTTGAAACATTCTTCTTTCGCCAAGCTTTTAGTCTCCTGGCCTAATAAGTCCCTTTGTGGATCAATGTCAATTTAAAAAATACTGCTATGATATTTTCTCAAATTATTTATTTGACTGCTACTTATTTTTGCCATTGTACAAAATACTAGCCAAGGGTATTGATGTGTTCTGGGCACACACAAGCCTCCTTCAAGGAAGAGCTATTGATTATCAATTGGGAACCTCATGGTTTTTCCAGCCTGGACTACACTTGGTTAAAATGTTGACTTGTTCATGGTTATTGAATAGATTGTGCTGCAGAATGTAGGTTGTGTGCTTTAGCTGGATATAAAAAATACATTTTACAAAGTACAGTTATGTTTTTATTAATCAACCTATTTCGGGTAGAATAGGAAGTCGAGTTTGATTGGTTGTAAGATACAGCATACAGTATGGACAGGACAGGTTTAGAGGGATATGGGCCAAACACAGGCAGGTAGGACTAGCATAGATGGGGCATGTTGGCTGGCGTGTGCAAGTTGGGCCGAAGGGCCTGGTTCTAAGCTGTAAGACTCTATGACTCCATGACTCTATGAAAGAGGCCTCTATGGCTTTTCGAGTCCATGTCAACCATTGATCACCCGTTCACACTAGTTCTATGTTATCCCACTTTTGCCTCCACTCCCAACACCCTAGGGGCAATTTACAGAGGCCAATTAGCATACTAGTCTGCTCACCTTTGGGATGAAACCAAAGCACCCGGAGGAAACCCACATTAGCATACTAGTCTGCTCACCTTTGGGATGAAACCAAAGCACCCGGAGGAAACCCATATGATCATCTGGCAGCATGGTTGAAACACCATGCAGGCAGCGCCCATGGCCAGGATCGAACCCGGGGTCTCCGGCAATTTTAGGCAGCCGCTCTACCAGCTGCGCCACTGTGCCACCCACAGCTGCCAGGAGGTTTCCTCCAGAAAACGCAAAACTGCACCACAGTCACCTGGGAGAAAAGATCGGCAGGGAAGCAGCAATGCAGATCTTTTCTCCCAGGTGACTGTGGTGCAGTTTTGCGTTTTCTGGAGGAAACCTCCTGAAAACGCAAAACTGCACCACAGTCACCTGGGAGAAAAGATCTGCAGGGAAGCAGCAATGCAAGTTCTTAGGAAATTATAAAGACGCAAAAGTTTGTAGGTTAATTGGCTTGGGTTTGTAAGTGTAAATTGTACCCAGTGTGTGTAGGCTTGTGTTAATGTGCGGAGATCACTGGTCAGTGCGGACTCGGTGGGCCTGTTTCCGCGCTGTATCGCTAAACAACAGTGAACTTTTGAAAATTTCCTCAAAATATACTTGAGTTTTGCTAAGGAGTCAATTTCAGGTGATCAAAATATGTGGCTGATTGATCCTAATATCTAGGTTTCAAATTGAAGTGAACCTTTGTTAAAGGAAACGGGCAGTAGCTTAAAAAAAGTCCTTTGACCTTTATAACAAAATTTCCCTAAAGGCTGATATGAGAATTAGTATTTGCAAAAGTCTTGTTGCATTGTAATTTACCTTCCAAGTGCATTTGGCTTCTACTTATTTTTGTCGCTAGTCTCCATTGCTATATTAAGGCACACTTGCCCAAAAAATACATTGTCGGGCGGCACGGTGGCGCAGTGGTAGAGTTGCTGCCTTACAGCGCCAGAGACCCCAGTTCGATCCTGAGTATACGTGCTGTCTGTATGTAGTTTGTATGTTCCCTCCGTGGGATTTTTCTGGGTGCTCCGGTTTTCCCCTACACTCCAAAAAGTTACAGGTTTGTAGGTTTAATTGACTTCGGTAAAAATTGTAAATTGTCCCGAGTGTGTGTAGGTTAATGTTAATGTGCGGGGATTGCTGGTCGGCGCTGACTTAGTGGGCCGATGGGCCTGTAGCTCTAAACTAAACTAAACTGAACTAAACCTCTGGGGTTGCAAATTCACTCAGTGTGTAGCACAGACTCCAGCCTTTTCTATTTTTATTGATTATAAAGGAATATTGTGCCCTCGTGCATTGCATTTGCTGATTTATATCGTCTGTTCGTGACACTATTTCTCTGAATGTGGGAGAACATTGCTTTGGTAATGCCCAACCCCTTCAGTCTGAGCTCTGCAACCTGCACTCAGTTCAATTAGGCTACACAGTTCTAATTTTAGACACTGTTCATGAAGTTTTTCGTTTCAAATTCTTTTATGTCTCCACAGCCTGTGCAGCTGCTGTGGTTTGACAGTTGACTCAAATTTTAAGTAGGTTTTCTTTTTAATCATTGCTACGATCCAGTCAAGTGTAAGGAGACAATTAGAGCAATTTAGGATAAAGCAATAGAGGGAGGTGAAATATCAGCTTCTGGAAGAGGTGATTAAGTGCATAAGGTAATATCATATTTTTCTAATACAAAGTTGTGCAATGGGAACTTGGTCCAAACAAAGTATTTCATTGTTTTTTTTTTAAATAATTAATTATACTCATTATAACCATTGACATCCTCTTGCTTAAATATCCAGCCACTTAAAAAATACTAAATCAATTGTATTGCTTCTCATATAGGATACAACATATCAAAAACTAATCCCACCATTCTTCCAGTTTGCAGACTTACCTTTGTTTCACCGTTTCTAATATTTAGCACACCTTCCCTTTAAAAAAGGTGGAATTTTGACTCTTCTACCTCCTGCAGCACGAAACATCACCCATCCTTTTTCTACAAAGATTCTGCCTGACCCGCTAAATTAATCCAGCACTTTGTGTCAATCTTTGGTATAAACTGACATCTGCTGTTCTTTGTTTCTACATTCTGGAATTTTGTTACTCTCTTCTCTTCTCAACCTCAATATTAGTGGAACAACTCAAAGATTACATATTCAAAAAAAAGGACTTTTCCCTCCTTTTTCTATCAAATGTTTACAAATATCACCATAATCTTTCTATATCTCTCAGTCTGACTCAAACTGTGCAGCACACATGCTATTCCAAATAGGTTCACAAGTTTGTAAGTTGGAGTAGAATTAGGCCATTCGGCCCATATAGTCTACTCTGCCATTAAATCATGGCTGATCTATCTCTCCCTCTTAACCCCATTCTCCTGCCGTCTCCCCATAACCCCTGACACCCACGCAGTCACATGTTTGAACAACATCACGCTCCTGAACCAAATGACACAATGATTATTCCTCTTTTGGTCCAGATATTCACTGGTGTGAGAAGTAATCATACAGTTTTCTCGGTTAAAAAAAAAAACGTTTTGATCCCTTGATTTAACTTTCAAATTATCACCTTTTTTTCTTTGTGAACCCATCACCTTCATGTCCATTTCTATTCTTCTTGTGCTACTGCATCCGTATGGACTCTGCATTATTCCAAACATCATTTTGCTCCAGAGATTAATTTAGAGGTACAGCTTGAAAACAAGCCCTTCGGCCCACCGAGTCCATGCCGACCACCGATCACCCATTCACACTAGTTCCATGTTATCCCACGTTCTCATCTATACTCTGGGGGCAGTTTTACTGAGGCCAATTAACCTACAAACCTGCATGTCTGCAGGGATATGGGAGGAAACCAAAGGACCCAGAGGAAACCCCCGCGGTCACAGGGAGGATGCGCAAACTCCATGCAGACTGCTCCCGAGATCAGGATCGAACCCGGGTCCCTGGCACTGTGAGGCAGCAGCTCTACCAGCTGCACCAGTGAGACAATTGCTGCCATCCTACCGACCCTTTTGTTTCCTCTGAACGTCACTTTATTCCAAAGGTCGGCAATGGGAACTCTACTCTTGCAGATGCGGATGACTCATAGTCATTGAGTTGTATCGCATACAAATAAGCTTCTCAGCCCACCCTGCCCATTGTACCTATCTATATTTCAAAATGACAGTGGGCTGTATCAGAGCACATCACACCCTCTGAGAGGGGAAAAATGGCTTCCAGAGGTCATACATTAAACAGTTGTTACATACAGTATGTAGGTAAGGTTGCTTTACCCAAAGCAGCCTGCTCAGATCTCAACCAGCTCAGGGCTTGCTGGGTTCAGGTGAAGTCTTCTTGTGGAAATCAGCTGTCTATATAGGCTACTCGAAATCAGGATGAAAAAGGTAACTTTGTTGAAAAATGCTTCTCAAAACATGCTTTTAAGTTCCTCAAAAAAAGTTTTCTTAATTTTTTAAAGAAAGTATCTAATGACACTACTTTCTGCTGTGAGATTCACTCCAGCTGATGAGATACCATTGACTTTGAACATTGAAATTGGGACTTGGGTGTGCTGATGCATGATTATCAAAAGGTTCATTTACAAGTTGAAAGGGTAGTATGGATGCAATGTTAGCATTTATTTTGAGATGAATAGAATGTAAAAACAGGGATGTAATGCTGAAGATTTATAAGGCACTGGTCATACCATATCAGCCATCGAATGGCTGAGTAGACGCAATGGGATGAATGGCCTCCTTCTGCTCCTATGAGTTATGAACTTATGAACACAACTGATGTATCTGCATCCGAGCCTGGAGGAGATAGTACAGGCACAGCATTGAAACAAAAGCAAAGTGTTCGCTTGGATTCTTACAATTCACTGGGAAGAAACAAAGCCAAGCAGTTCGAACAAGACGGGGAAGTGAAAGTGCTAAGTCTGACAAACAAGTGCAACTTGCACAGTGAGTGAGTGAGTGGCGAGATAGAACAAATCTGTATAAATATAATTTCTTTGAATAGGAGGAAAAGTCAGAAGTTTCTCCTGACAAAACGATGGCAGTAAAAGACATTCAGGAGTGGATATAGAACAAATCACTAAAGACAATGTGGCATAGTGGTGCAGCAGAAGAGTTGCCACCTTACAGCACCAGAGACCTGAGTACAATTCTGACTATGGGTGCTGTCTGTACGGAGTTTGTTTGTTTTCTCTGTGACCGTGTGGGTTTACTCTGGGTGCTCCGGTTTCCTGCCGCAGTATGGACGTACAGGTTTGAGGGTTAATCGGCTTCGGTAAAAATTGTAAATTGTCCCTAGTGTGTAGGATTGTGCTAGTTTATGGGGTGATAACTGGTCGACGGGGACTCGGTGGGCCGAAAGGTCCTGTTTTCGCTCTGTATCTCTAAGCTAAACTAAACTAAACTGAACTAAACTAAACTAGACTAAGTCATTAGTGAGCTGGAGTGCAGGTTCAGAGAATGACAGCTAAGTGACTGAACCTGCAAAGCTTTGCATGCTCGAGGCAGTCAGTTAATAAGCCAGTGTAGGAAGAAACTGCAGATGCTGGTTTAAACCGCAGATAGACACAAAATGCCAGAGTAACTCAGTAGGACAGGCAAGATCTCTGGGGAGAAGGAATGGGTGACGTCTCGGGTCGAGACCCTTCCTCAGACTGAGCAGTCCGGTATATACTGTATGTGCGTAAAAGATAAATTAATCACATGTGTGTGTGAAGTAATGACACAATGATACATGTGATGTAAGGGCAAGTTGTAGTGGTTATTCAATGAAGAGTTAACACATGTTCTAAACTTCCTATCTCTCCTCGGTATTATTTAATTACTCACCAGCTCTACACTATTGGATCACTCACCACAGTTAATCACAGCTCCCTCGACAGCCTCATCATGGAGGTGCCAAAAACAACAGATTTAAACTGTTTCATATATTGAGAAACGGACGTGAATTAAAAGACTTTTCAGTATTTATACATTCACTCTTGTGGAGTAAAGACTTAATACATTTCTCTTTGACACTGAAATGACATCTCTTCGCTCAGAATTCAAATGAGGTCAGGACTAAGGAATGGATCGGGTGGACACACAGTGACTCTTGCCCAGAGTAGGGGAATCGAGAACCAGAGAACATAGGTTTAAGGTGAGGGGGGAAAGATTTAGTAAGGTGACTTTTTCACACGGTGTATGGAACGAGCTGCCAGAGATGATAGTTAAACTACAGTTGCTGGTTTAAACTGATGGTACATACAAAAAGCTGGAGTAACTCTGTGGGTCAGACAGCATCAGGCCCCAAATGGCCTGTTACTATGCTGTATCGCTAAATTAAATTGATATAAATTGAGAATTGGTGAATAAAGAGAAAGCAAAGAGTAGGAATAAATGAATCTAATCTGGTTGGCAGGCTGTGATTAAATGTGTATTGATGATCGTATTATAGAGTTAGCAATGCAGGGCACACTCAGTACAAGTCATGATAACCTCATTCAGCACTACAAGCAGTTCTCATTCAGCACTGGCTCAGCACAGGTTCAGCAAACTCCATACTGATAACACCCCAAGATCAGGATTGAACCTGGGTCTCTGGCGCTGAAAGGCAGCAGCTCTACCAGCTGCACCACTGTGCCACCCTATTCTGTAGCCTAAGTGACTTCAGTCCTTAGTTTAGTTTAGTTTAGTTTAGTTTAGTTTAGTTTGGAGACGCAGTGTGGAAACAGGCCCTTCGGTCCACCAAGCCCACACTGACCAGTGATCACCCTACACTAGCACTATCCTACACACTAAGGGCAATTTACCAAAGCCAATTAACCTACAAACCTGTACAAACATGTCTTTGGAGTGTGGGAGGAAACTGGAGCACCTGGAGAAAACCCATGCGGTCAAGGGGAGAACGTATAACCTTTGTACAGACAGCACCCATAGTCAGGACCGAACCCAGGCCTCTGGCGCTGTAAGGCAGCTACTCTACCGCTGCGCCACCGTGCCACAAAAGCGGGTGCTTTAAGCTGGTGTGCTGCATTATCTACCAGAGACATCATGTTGGACTTCTCATTGTCTAATCAAGCCATTCAGAACATTGCTTCAGGGGAATTAGTCCGACTTAGCGGTTGACAAACTGTTGAATTTGTCACAGTGGCAGAGCCTGTGGTGGACACGTTTGATGCTGTGGTTTAGTTAAGGAAAACAGAAAGCATCAAACAATGTATGACTGGTGCTGTTTTGCAACAGGAGTCATTTGAGACGGGCAAAACCACAGAGGTTATGGGGAACCATCAGGTTCTGACCTCCGTGGTATGCTTGTGGGAAGCCACTATCAACAGATAGAAATTCGGCAAACTTCCAGCTTGATAAACACACACAGGATTAAGAGTGCTTTGTTGCCCAGGTGCTGTTCATTACCATAAATTGATTGTTTTGGAACATGACAAACTTTCGTATTGTTGAGGCCAATGTGAGGAAGTGCCAATGCACCACTGAATACTTTACAGATCATGTTGTGTTAATATTATGAATTATGCGAAGGGATACAGGTCAGCCAAAGTATAGAGTACAGATTTACCCAAATAATTCATGTAAAGCCAACAAAATGTTTGACAGTTCTGCAACATTTGCCTCATGTTTCAGAACATGACATGTTTTCTCAGGGCTTTTCCATTTACAAGGGGAAATAAAGGACTTACATAATGATTATAGCCTGTTTAGTCCATAATGACAATACAGTAGGTTCCACCAACTTGGGAGGAATTAAGTTCAAAGCACCCAATCAAAATTAATTTCTGCATTCATGTCTAAAATACATACCAGGCTCTTGGGTTGTAAATGTTGTATCTGTTCAAATTCTTTTAAGGAATTCCAATGCATGACTTTTGAAAAGCTGTCTTTGAAGCATGGTTAGTGCACAGTTTGAGAGCGGAAATTGGATTTGGTCCATGTGTCTGCATTTATGCTAGTAAGCAGGTGGCAAAATGCATCCATAAATCTGCGGCCATTTGCCTTTGCTTACCTTGCAGCATTCCTGAAATCAGCCACGGCTATGTTCAATACATTGAGGCGTATTGGGTGTTCCGAGGTTGGCTGTGGGAGGATACAGTACGTGGGGCATGGGAGGCTGAGAGGGGTGGACGTGGGAGGTGAGGGGACGTTCATGGGTCGAGTTGTTGGTAAAGTGGGCCAATGGAGGCCCTGCACCAGTCATGGGATCGTGTGGATCAGGCGACATAGAGGTCAGATGAGTATGTGGATCAGGCGCGGTCCACAGTAGCGCGGTGCGGCGTAGGATACCCCAACATCACCGCCAGGCCAGGCCGTTCCCTCTACCTCCAACCCAGTACCGCACCTAGGAAAATGGGTCCTTAAGGCCAAGATAAGACTCTACATTTAATTAAAACTTTGAAACTTGAAGGATACAAGATGTTACCCACAATGTGGTGACTTTTGTGTGCAGCCTCAGTGTAATCTACTATTTTTACATTCTTGTACTTGGGTATGATGATGCTTATGTACAGGAAGATTTTACTGAATTATATGCAACAAAAATAATGTCACTCTTCCTAGATACATGTGACAGACAATAAGGTACCATTGTTCCATTCTAACATTGAAAATTAAATAACATAATGTGATATTATTATAATTATATTTATTATAATTATATTATGATTATATTATCATTATATTATATTTTATATGTTTCTCAGGTTCACATATTGAAATTGGAACAGATGGATTTAGCTCTTAGGGCTTAAGGAATCTAGGGATGTGGGGACAAAGCCGAACGGGCTACTGATTTTAGGTGATCAGCCATGATCATAGAAACATAGAAACATAGAAATTAGGTGCAGGAGTAGGCCATTCGGCCCTTCGAGCCTGCACCGCCATTCAATATGATCATGGCTGATCATCCAACTCAGTATCCCGTACCTGCCTTCTCTCCATACCCCCTGATCCCCTTAGCCACAAGGGCCACATCTAACTCCCTCTTAAATATAGCCAATGAACTGGCCTCAACTACCCTCTGTGGCAGAGAGTTCCAGAGATTCACCACTCTCTGCGTGAAAAAAGTTCTTCTCATCTCGGTTTTAAAGGATTTCCCCTTTATCCTTAAGCTGTGACCCCTTGTCCTGGACTTCCCTAACATCGGGAACAATCTTCCTGCATCTAGCCTGTCCAACCCCTTAAGAATTTTGTAAGTTTCTATAAGATCCCCTCTCAATCTTCTAAATTCTAGAGCGTATAAACCAAGTCTATCCAGTCTTTCTTCATAAGACAGTCCTGACATCCCAGGAATCAGTCTGGTGAACCGTCTCTGCACTCCCTCTATGGCAATAATGTCCTTCCTCAGATTTGGAGACCAAAACTATACGCAATACTCCAGGTGTGGTCTCACCAAGACCCTGTACAACTGCAGTAGAACCTCTCTGCTCCTATACTCAAATCCTTTTGCAATGAAAGCTAACATACCATTCGCTTTCTTTACTGCCTGCTGCACCTGCATGCCTACCTTCAATGTTTAAGAGGGAACTGCAGATGCTGGAGAATCGAAGGTTACACAAAAAAGCTGGAGAAACTCAGCGGGTGCAGCAGCATCTATGGAGCGAAGGAAATAGGCAACGTTTCGGGCCGAAACCCTTCTTCAGACTGATCGGGGACGGGGGTGGGCGGGGACAAGAAAGGGAAAAGGAGGAGGAGCCCGAAGGCTGGGGGATGGGAGGAGACAGCAGGGGGGCTGAGGAGGGGGAGGAGACAGCAAGGACTAACAAAATTGGGAGAATTCGATGTTCATGCCCCCGGGATGCAGACTCCCCAAACGGAATATGAGGTGCTGTTCCTCCAATTTCCGGTGCTGCTCGCTGTGGCCATGGAGGAGACCCAGGACAGAGAGGTCGGAGACGGAGTGGGAGGGGGAGTTGAAGTGCTGAGCCACCGGGAGGTCAGCTTGGTTATTGCGGACCGAGCGGAGGTGTTCGGCGAAACGATCGCCCAACCTCCGCTTGGTCTCACCGATATAGATCTGCTGACATCTAGAGCAGCGGACGCAATAGATGAGATACCTCATCTATTGCGTCCGCTGCTCTAGATGTCAGCAGATCTATATCGGTGAGACCAAGCGGAGGTTGGGCGATCGTCCTGGGTCTCCTCCATGGCCACAGCGAGCAGCACCGGAAATTAGAGGAACAGCACCTCATATTCCGTTTGGGGAGTCTGCATCCCGGGGGCATGAACATCGAATTCTCCCAATTTTGTTAGTCCTTGCTGTCTCCTCCCCCTCCTCAGCCCCCCTGCTGTCTCCTCCCATCCCCCAGCCTTCGGGCTCCTCCTCCTTTTCCCTTTCTTGTCCCCGCCCACCCCCGTCCCCGATCAGTCTGAAGAAGGGTTTCGGCCCGAAACGTTGCCTATTTCCTTCGCTCCATAGATGCTGCTGCACCCGCTGAGTTTCTCCAGCTTTTTTGTGTAACCTGCCTACCTTCAATGACTGGTGTACCATGACACCCAGGTCTCGCTGCATCTCCCCCTTTCCCAATCGGCCACCATTTAGATAATATTGAATGGCGGTGCTGGCTTGAAGGGCCGAATGGCCTATTCCTGCACCTATTGTCTATCGAGTAAATAAGATCAAGGCTGATCCATTTTTCTGAATCCCATTTTGCCACCTGCATCCTGTGACCTTTGACACCCATACTAATCAAGAACCTATCAATCTCAACTTTAAAAATATTCTATGACTTGGCCTCCACCGCCGTCTGTGGCGATGAATTTCACAGATTCACCACCCTCAGGTTAAAGAAATTTCCCCTCATCTCCATTCTAAAGGTACGACTTTTTATTCTGAGGCTGTGCCCTCCGGTCCGAGATTCTCACACTAATGGAAACATCCTGTTTGTTTTTTTTTAATATTTATTGGAAATTTTGTACTCGAGTGTTGTGTCTTCAATGGAGAAACCCTAGAAAAGGCTGCATGCTTTTCACATCAATATTCCTCGATTTCCAGGGCTCTTCCACAAATGTTACAGCTGGAGAGGGAGAATCCTCACAGGCAATTAAGTTACCAACCCACATGTCTGTGGCATGTGGTAGGAAACCAAAGCACCCAGGGTAAATCCTCGCAATCACAGGGAGAACGTACAAGGAATACATAGCCAGCAGCGGTAGTCAGGATTGAGACCAGACCACTGGAATTGTGATTTAGTAGTTCTACAAGCCACTGTGCTACCCTACTTCACTGCGATCGCTTAAAGTGTTATAAGGTAAGGAACCTCCAGCAAAGTTACAAGGCGTGGCAGGAACTGCCCCAGAGTAATCACCTCCCATTGTGTCACAATATGGCATAACCTTTATAAATTTGAAGATCTCAAAAGAACAGAATTGATGGAACAGAGTTATCTTGAAAGGCTGTGCAACCAAATAGGGTCATCTAAAAAATGGGATTAGTGCAGGATTAGTGTTTATAGGTGCTTGATGGTCAATACAGATTTGATGGGCCGAAGAGCCTGTTTCCCTGCTGGATATCCCTAGGACTCCACAATTACAACTCATTGAAATTAGCCTGGAGCTGATTGCAGAATAGAGAAGGGGTTAGCTAATGGGGGATCTTGACAACAAGGGCAATACTTTAAAATTGAGTCATTGTTTATCCTGGATTGGTTGTATGAGATATGTGAGTGGGGGTTGATTGCTCTAGTTCCTGTAAAGCTGTTTCAGAGATGGTTCATAAACATTAAGGCTGGAGTTACTATTGTTATTCTGTCAATACTTTGTTCGAATACTGAGCTAGAAGGCATTGGCATAATTTCTATTAATGGAACTTTAGGCTTTAGGCTTTAGAGATACAGCACGAAAACATGGCCTTTAGTCCGCTGAATCCGCGCTGTTCAATGATCACCCCGTACACTAGCACTACCCTACAGACTAGGGACAATTTACAATTTTACCAACGTCAATTAACCTGCAAACCTGCTCGTATGTGGTGTGTGGGAGGAAGCCGGAGCACCCGGAGAAAACCCATGCAGTTACAGGAAGAATGTACAAACTCCGCACAGACAGGACCAGTAGTCAGGATCGAACCCGGTATCTGGCGCTGTCAGATTACCTTGGAGCTTTGTGACAACTCTACCGTTGAGCCACCGTGCCGCCCACACTTCTCTGACGTTTCCATGGAATTTTCACTCGGGTTTTACAGAGAACAATCGGGAGGGTGTCCATGGAAATTCACTCTCCGTGTTTCTGAATGAACTTGATCAGAAATGGTTTCCGGTTTGCGAATTTTAAAGTCGTCAAATCTCGTTCAGGCCTTGAAGTCTGGCAGTACTGTCGTAAGTAAATCATCTCCTACAGACTTAAATTAAAGGAGTACCAGCAACACGTTCCAGGACATTGTTTAATATCAAAAACCTTGGAGCTTTGTCACATTTATTACATGATATTCACCTGGCCCAAGCGCTTCGTTCTTGGTTTGTTTTCGTACGCATTGTTTTAAACTGGGGGACTGCAGTCCACGGGACATCGCTGGAGTTGAACAAGGTATTCCTGTCAAAAAATAATTCGTTTCTGGCAAACCGAACACTCTGTACATTGCCAGAGGAAGCAAAATGTGGGGGAAGCTGAGGAATTCTACAAGTTGGCCCTCCATGAGCATAACTTTACTTTCCCACGCTCCATAGATGCACACACCAGGCATCTGGTCTCGTGTTCCCAATGAGACCGTCCGTGAAAATACTCGGGAAGTACTTTC